>NC_090267.1:488579128-488895557 GCF_040414725.1 Anabrus simplex
TCCAGGATGTGATTTCATTTCTTTCGTGCGCAAAACATGGGCTTCGTGTCTTTAAAGAACATGTGAACAAGCTTTCTGATACTGGAGATTGCCAAGTTATTTAGTGGGTGTCCTGACATGTGGGATTTAATCCAGCGGTAGAGTAGCGAATGTTGATTTGTATCGTGGTGTTCATGTTGGACCGCTGGCCAAGTCAGCCTACCCGCCGGGGGCAGCTGTCGACCTCGCCGGCATCAACTTCCTGCTTCTCCGGCTTCCTACTACACAAGATGGTGGCTGGCTGAACTTCATGGACTTTGGGGAACAGAGAAAGTCACGTCTGGCAGAAACTTGCTAAATCATGGCCTCAGTGGATCATTGGGTACCATCGATCGGCATCAGTTTCTTATTCTTCTTTTTCTTCTGTGAATCTATATTGAGATAGGTATCAACTGGACATTCTGTATGCTTTTCTGTCCTCACTATCTTGTTTCAGTTGTTCATAGCTTCTATCTTGCTTGACATCTGCATTTAGGACAGTCGCCCAGGTAGCAGATTCCCTGTCTGTTATTTTCCTAGCCTTTTCTTAAATGATTTCAAAGAAATTGGAATCTTGTTGAACATCTCCCTTGGTAAGTGATTCCAATCCCTAACTTCCCTTTCTATAAACGAATATTTGCCCCAAATTGTCCTCTTGAATTCCAACTTTAGCTTTATATTGTGATATTTCGTACTTTTAAAGACACCACTCAAACGTATTCGTCTACTGATGTCATTCCACGCCATCTCTCCACGGACAGCTCGGAACATACCACCTAGTCGAGGAGTTCGTCTCCTATCTCCCAAGTCTTCCCAGCCCAAACTTCGCAACATTTTTGTAACGCTACTCTTTTGTCGGAAATCACCCACAACAAATCGAGCTGCTATTCTTTGGATCCTGGTGAGGGTCCCATACACTCGAACCACACTCTAGTTGCGGTCTTACCAGAGACTTATATGCCCTCTCCTTTACATCCTTACTACAAGCTCTAAATACCCTCATAACCATGTGCAGAGATCTGTACTCTTTATTTACAATGTGATAACCCCAATGAAGATCTTCCCTTATTTTATCTCCTAGGTACTTACAATGATCCCCAAAAGGAACTTTCACCCTATCAACGCATTCATCACCCTCTGTTGAAGACAATGTCTGCGTAGTATGTGACATAACCAGAATGTTTTCCTCTTCTTATCGTTTTCATCAGGTGTCTGCTGTCTCCTACTTTCGTTAGCACTGCGTCATTTCTCACTTTATCGGTCCACTTCACTGTTTCCATTCTTCTCCACTGCCATACCTTAAAAACTTTCCAAATACAGTCGAAACCGGTTATAACTGCACACTTACATGGTTAAGTAACAGAATCAAGTTTATACTTCAAAAAAAAAAAACGTAAGTGAATGAAGTAGACCCCTACTGTACGTTATTTGCAATACTGTACCTGTAGAATGGGACTGGATAGGAATATTTCTTCTAATGTTTACACAGTACGCACAGCAATAATGTGACAGCAAAGTATAAAATAATACGTGCGGAAAGAAGTAGCAACAATATAAATTTATCAATAATGTCGCACACGGCCTTGGCTAATGAATGAGATATTCTCTATCTCCTTCCAAATTGTAGAAATCGTTGAGTATGTTACACACAATTACTTCGCGATGCTGACGTTCGTTTCCCCATTTTGTAATCGTCATATAATTAACTGCCACCCTCGGAGGCCCGGGTTCGATTTCCGGCTTTGTCGCGAAATTTGAAAAGTGGTACGAGGACTGGAACAGGGTCCACTCAGCCTCCTCAGGTCAAGTGAGTAGAAAATGGGGGGGGGGGGGGGTATCGATTCCCTCCTCAGCCATCCTCGAAGTGGTTTTCCGTGGTATCTCACTTTTACTCCAGGCAAATGGTAAAAAACTTAAGACCACGGCCGCTTCCTTCTTTCTTCCTTGTCTACCACTTCCAATCTTCTCCTCCCCCCTCCCCCAAGGCCCCTATTCAGCATATCAGGTGAGGCCACCTGGGCGAGGTACTGGTCCTCCTCACCAGTTGTATCCTCCGACTCAAAGTCTGAAGCTCCAGGATACTGCCCTTGAGGTGGTAGAGGTGGGATGCCTCGTTGAGTCCGAGGGAAAAAAACGATCCTGGAGGGTAAACAGATTAAGAAAGAATAATAGACAGCAAACAATCATATCGGGCAGGGTGAAAACGTCAAAAACTGACTTAATGTGTTTTGATACGACGTCGCCGTCTGTCTCGCCTTCTTCACGTTCACTCTGACTGGAAAATGAAAGCACGTTCACTTGAGGCGACAGTACTGTATGTGAACTTGACTTCGAGAGTTGCACTACCTGTTCCTGTGTGTACAGTATGTGCATGTCGTCTTTTCCGAGAACGTGAAGCTGACCCAGTGACTAAGTCTCCTGGAATGGTTGAGCAAGGTCATACCTGTACATCCTGCTGCAGTACACTTCCTTCGCATAACATAAAGAATACACTCACAAAGCAAAGGTAATTCCAACAAACTTATTTGCAAAATCTGCACTAATATTAACAGTAGCGTCGCATGTTTATAATCTTTGGGTGTTCACACAGTGCAGACAGTAAATAAAAATCCACAGTTCTAGCCATTCAGGGAAGCAACTCAATGTTGAAAACATCCTAGGATACGAGCTACGAATTTTAGGTAAATAAAATATAATATATGCCTTTGCTGGCAGGACCTAGTGTTTACAGTGCACTATGTCTTTTGGTATGGGCTAGAGCAATTTGTTACTTTCATAGATCTGTCTCTGATCCTTAGCTTTGACAATATGAAAGTGACTGAGGTATGAGCGATGCTAGTAATACCATTCCTTGCTATGAATGGTGTGAAAATGTTGCTCATAGGGTCGGTTGGTGTTTGCATTTCAGTGGACTTGGCAGACTGATATGTAATAGTAACTCTGGCTCGGTGAGGAAAGCAACGGGAAACTACAGTGGTGGAAATATTTATTGCATCGACTCTTATAATTAACGATTTTTGTTATAATCATTGAATAACTAAGCTGAATTGGCCTGATTTCTTTCTGTTTCGATGAGAAATGAATATATGCAATAATTCTTGCCAATTCTATTTTATTCTTAATCTTTGTTTCTATAAAAAGGTCTCTTTTTATAATTTAAGACTTTCTTGAAAAATGGATGCAAGTGCTTATGTGAGCTATTCTGTTCGCTCTCCTGAAATATGACAACTAATTTTGAAAGAAGCTCTGCGTATTAATGCTGTAACATAACACTGATTGTTTCTAGTGTTTATAAATACACTGTTGCCATTTAAAACTTTGTTATTCCACCACGCACAATAATCGCCGCTTTGCATCGTGACGGCTTTGACAGAATTAACTTTATAACGCAATCCTCACTGAGTTCATGAAACCACACACGCATAAGGGTCTCCAACATTTCCCATTTATGCCGTGACTTATTTTTGGTGACATCATCTCCCATAATCTTCCAACAGTTCTCAATAGGATTAAGTTAGGGCTATTTCCAGGTCACTCTTAACGCTCGAACCCTATTTTGTCTAAGGAAGGTTTTTACCTGAAGTGTAGTAATACGTGATAACTAATCATGAACGCCATCTGTTTCGTGCTTGGTACAAATATTATTCATAGGACTCGCCTCCAAAACACTGTGGCAAGGAGCGGAGTCATCCTGAAAAATGCAAGAGGAAACATCTCCAAATTGATCTCCTATTGTTGGCATAAGCTTCCTTTCAAGGATGCTTACATAGACATCCGCCTTGACAGTGCCATTTATGAAGTCTAGATGACCTACTCCGTGACGCAGAAATGCACCCCCAGACCATCTATCCTTGTGGGTTTTTGGCTGTATGTGCTATACATGATGGCAAAAAATCTTCACCCATTCCTTCGACGCACAAGTACTATTCCTTCTGAGACATGGAGATTAAATATGGACTCGTCTGAAAAGATTATTCTGTTCCACATATGTGGTGTCCATGTCGCATGTGCTTTTGCCCATTTTAACCTCTATTGTCGCATTGTCTTGGTCAATAAAGGCTTCTTTCTAGGATGATGGACTGAGAGTCCAGCTCCCAGTAGTCTATTTCTTACAGTTCTACTGGTTACTAAGATGTCGCACATTTCTTCCCAGTCTCGCTTTACTTCAGTTGATGACAGGCGACGATCCTTGAGCGAAAGCCTTTTCAATATCATGTCCTGACTGGCAGTAGACACCCTTATCCGACCCCTCCATTCTCATGATCAAGATTTCCTTTCTCCCTGTACTTTTCAGTAACCTCGAAATCGTAGACTGATTAAAACCTGTCTTAGAGGCTATCCCTCTGGTGCTGAGCCCAACAGACGAATAAGGAAGTTAAGCAGCTTTCATTTCTGGCGTTAATTCAACTGACCTACCCATCTCCTCCCTGCAAAGTTCCTACTCAAAATGGCTGTATAAACACCGGCTGCATTGTAAAAGCAAACAACAACAACAACAACAACAAAGTTGTATATTGTTGGGAAAATGTGAGAAGTCTAACTATCAAGGTAAAAATATGTCAACAAAATTTAACAAAAATCGGACTGGTATAAACTGAAGCAAACAGCTGTAAATTACAAAAAGATAAAGTAATTCATGGTGATGCAATAAATATTTCCACCACTGTACCTCACTCCTCTCTTCCCTAGTACGCCTCTTCAGTGATGCCTGGGCCATCTACGACAGCTGATGGCAGAGCTGTTGAGGATCCCACCAGCGGAAGCGCTGACGGACTGAACATACACTGACTGACAGAGCAAATGCAACACCAAGAAGGAGTGGTTCGAAAGGGATGAAAGTTGGGGAAAAAACAGAGACGGCACGGACGAATAATTGATGTTTATTTCAAACCGATATGCAGGTTACACAATGCGCACGGCATCGACTCAGTAGGATGTAGGACCACCGCGAGCGGCGATGCACGCAGAAACACGTCGAGGTACAGAGTCAATAAGAGTGCGGATGGTGTCCTGAGGGATGGTTCTCCATTCTCTGTCAACCATTTGCCACAGTTGGTCGTCCGTACGAGGCTGGGGCAGAGTTTGCAAACGGCGTCCAATGAGATCCCACACGTTTTCGATTGGTGAGAGATCCGGAGAGTACGCTGGCCACGGAAGCATCTGTACACCTCGTAGAGCCTGTTGGGAGATGCGAGCAGTGTGTGGGCGGGCATCATCCTGCTGAAACAGAGCATTGGGCAGCCCCTGAAGGTACGGGAGTGCCACCGGCCGCAGCACATGCTGCACGTAGCGGTGGGCATTTAACGTGCCTTGAATACGCACTAGAGGGGACGTGGAATCATACGCAATAGCGCCCCAAACCATGATGCCGCGTTGTCTAGCGGTAGGGCGCTCCATAGTTACTGCCGGATTTGACCTTTCTCCACGCCGACGCCACACTCGTCTGCGGTGACTATCACTGACAGAACAGAAGCGTGACTCATCGGAGAACACGACGTTCCGCCATTCCCTTATCCAAGTCGCTCTAGCCCGGCACCATGCCAGGCGTGCACGTCTATGCTATGGAGTCAATGGTAGTCTTCTGAGCGGACGCAGGGAGTGCAGGCCTCCTTCAACCAATCGACGGGAAATTGTTCTGGTCGATATTGGAACAGCCAGGGTGTCTTGCACATGCTGAAGAATGGCGGTTGACGTGGCGTGCGGGGCTGCCACTGCTTGGCGGCGGATGCGCCGATCCTCGCGTGCTGACGTCACTCGGGCTGCGCCTGGACCCCTCGCACGTGCCACATGTCCCTGCGCCAACCATCTTCGCCACAGGCGCTGCACCGTGGACACATCCCTATGGGTATCGGCTGCGATTTGACGAAGCGACCAACCTGCCCTTCTCAGCCCGATCACCATAACCCTCGTAAAGTCGTCTGTCTGCTGGAAATGCCTCCGTTGACGGCGGCCTGGCATTCTTAGCTATACACGTGTCCTGTGGCACACGACAACACGTTCTACAATGACTGTCGGCTGAGAAATCACGGTACGAAGTGGGCCATTCGCCAACGCCGTGTCCCATTTATCGTTCGCTACGTGCGCAGCACAGCGGCGCATTTCACATCATGAGCATACCTCAGTGACGTCAGTCTACCCTGCAATTGGCATAAAGTTCTGACCACTCCTTCTTGGTGTTGCATTTGCTCTGCCAGTCAGTGTATATACAAATATAATAAAGTATGAAAATATATTCTTTATTTGAATGAAAAATCTACAACCTGTTTTCCAGTCATTGACCGGGTCAGGGATGTATTGAATGAAGCAGATATAGGCTGTTAGTACGATGGGGTCGCCACTCCCAAAGTGATTTTATTAATGAATGATTGATGCTATGAAATGAGAATGGAGAGTGGTGCTGGAATGAAAGATGACAGGGAAAACCGGAGTACCCGGAGAAAAACCTGTCCCGCCTCCGCTTTGTCCAGCACAAATCTCACATGGAGTGACCGGGATTTGAACCACGGTATCCAGCGGTGAGAGGCCGACGCGCTGCCGCCTGAGCCACGGAGGTTCCCATATTCTTTATTTATTCCTAAAAATTACAATCCTTTCCTTAATCATCGTTATCCGATCTATTAGATTAGCAGTTTGCCTTTTTTCTACCACTATGTGCGCTAATGTGAGTCACTGCAGTGTTTCACTGAAGTTCTTATAACAACATCCCGGGTATAGTGCGCATTGGTATCACCCAAATATCACTATAAAATTTGTCACAAATGGAACATAATAATTACTTTTACACATATCAAGTGAAAAATCCCTGGCAAATTAAGAAATATATGTTTTTTGGAGAATATTATGTATACGTACTTCACCACTTTACAAGTACATTTGGTGTTGCGCTCACAGTGACACACGTATGTCTTTTGTCTTACACTTTCAACAATTTCGTGTGTGATATCTGTGTTCACTGAAGTTCTTTGCTTTCGTTTCATTCTTCACTTCATTCTTCATGAATTGTATCGCGATATGCAATATTTAATAGGCGACAAAATGGTATGGCCAATGTACATAAGAAAAATTCAGTGGACTAGTGATTTATTGGTCCAGGGATCGAGTTACTTTCGTTCGAACAGAAATAAAAATATTTATTGGTCCAGGGATCATGCTATTTTTCTTTTGACCTCCATTTTGCTGTTTGTACTGGCCAAAGATAATGAGAATCTACAGACATAGCACTCCCATTCCACGGTGCTAGCCCTGGACCTGAAGAAAGTAACAAAAGACGGCACCAGCAGCGTAGTACAACATAAACCAGTCCTGTCTACAAGCCTTAAGTATGTTTTCATATTCCTCTAATAACGACGGTATTTCTTAATTTGCCAGGGATTTTTCACTTGATATGTGTAAAAGCAATTATTATGTTCCATTTGTGACAAATTTTATTGTGATATTTGGGTGATACCTATGCGCATCATACCCCAACATCCCGTGAGGACATACTTCACAAAAGAACAAAACGCGTGAGGTATTGAACCAAGGAACAAATTACAGAAATAATTATGTAAGTAATTTTATTTGGCTACGATTTGAATGAAAAAGAGAACGAATAAATAATCAAGCGATTTTAGACTGCTTTTCCCGGAACTGCATTTAGGTCGGAAGTGATTTTCGAAATGTGTTCTTTTAGTTTGATACAGCTATTCATGACTCACAACTTGAAACCTTTCCGGGTCCTTTAGCTCTTCATCTTTCGGCACAAATGAGGAAATTGCTTAATTGTACATTTTTTGGGGTATGGGGGCCCCTACGCTTTCTGCTAGTTTTCAACATTAAAATGTAAAGTAGTCAATTTGGGTTTCATGATAGACAAATCATTTCAGTTTTTCAGTACTATCTTAAGGACGAGAAAATTCCAACCTTCCATCTTCCTCACGCGAACATGGTGAAGAGAGGTGAGTGTGAGCGTCGATCTTCCCCAATAGGAGGATGTTTCTCACACCTGGAAGGCTCCAAATATCCTTTTCTCCTTACTTTTCGTAACAATTGTAAGATGATGACGAGGTTTGAAGAGAGTGAAACCCGTTGTCGCCATATAGCCTGCACCTGTGGAGTGGCACAAGGTGTCTCTTCAAAGTTTAACGTCACCAACCGACGGATGAATCACCATAAATAAATAAATAAATAAATAAATAAATAAATAAATAAATAAATAAATAAATAAATAAATAAATAAAGCAAAGTTTAAGTACTTCGGGAAGTAATTGAAATTAACGATCTAGACCAACCATTCGCAAACTGTGGTCCACGCCTATAATCCAAATGGGGCCAATCAATCAATCAATCAATCAATCAATCAATCAATCAATCAATCAATCAATCAATCAATCAATCAATCAATCAATCAATCAATCAATCAATACTGATCTGCATTTAGGGCAGTCGCCCAGGTGGCAGATTCCCTATCTGTTGCTTTCCTAGCCTTTTCCTAAATTATTTCAAAGAAATTGGAAATTTATTGAACGTCTCCCTTGGTAAGCTATTTCAAACCCTAACTCCCCTTCCTATAAATGAATATTTGCCCCAGTTTGTCCTCTTGAATTCCAACTTTATCTTCATATTGTGATCTTTCCTACTTTTATAAACGCCACTCAAACTTATTCGTCTACTAATGTCATTCCACGCCATCTCTCCGCTGACAGCTCGGAACATACCACTTAGTCGAGCAGCTCTTCTTCTTTCTCTCAATTCTTCCCAACCCAAACTTTGCAACATTTTTGTAACGCTACTCTTTTGTCGGAAATCACCCAGAACAAATCGAGCTGCTTTTCTTTGGATTTTTTCCAGTTCTTGAATCAGGTAATCCTGGTGAGGGTTCCATACACTGGAACCATACTCTAGTTGGGGTCTTACCAGCGACTTATATGCCCTCTCCTTTACATCCTTACTACAACCCCTAAACACCCTCATAACCATGTGCAGAGATCTGTACCCTTTATTTACAATCCCATTTATGTGATTACCCCAATGAAGATCTTTCCTTATATTAACACCCAGATACCTACAATGTTCCCCAAAAGGAACTTTCACCCCATCAACGCAGTAATTAAAACTGAGAGGACTTTTCCTATTTGTGAAACTCACAACCTGACTTTTAACCCCGTTTATCAACATACCATTGCCTGCCGGCCATCTCACAACATTTTCGAGGTCACGTTGCAGTTGCTCACAATCTTGTAACTTATTTATCACTCTATAGAGAATAACATCATCCGCAAAAAGCCTTACTTCCGATTCCGCTCCTTTACATATATCATTTATATATATAAGAAAACATAAGGGTCCGATAATACTGCCTTGAGGAATTCCCCTCTTAATTATTACAGGGCCAGATAAAGCTTCACCTACTCTAATTCTCTGAGATCTATTTTCTAGAAATATAGCAACCCATTCAGTCACTCTTTTGTCTAGTCCAATTGCACTCATTTTTGCCAGTAGTCTCCCATGATCCACCCTATCAAATGCCTTAGACAGGTCAATCGCGATACAGTCCATTTGACCTCCAGGATCCAATATATCTGCTATATCTTGCTGGAATCCTACAAGTTGAGCTTCAATGGAATAACCTTTCCTAAAACCGAACTGCCTTCTATCGAACCAGTTATTGATTTCACAAACATGTCTAATATAATCAGAAAGAATGCCTTCCCAAAGCTTACATACAATGCATGTCAAACTTACTGGCCTGTAATTTTCAGCTTTATGTCTATCACCCTTTCCTTTATACACAGGGGCTACTATAGCAACTCTCCATTCATCTGGTATAGCTCCTCCGACCAAACAATAATCAAATAAGTACTTCAGATATGGTACTATATCCCAACCCATTGTCTTTAGTATATCCCCAGAAATCTGATCAATTCCAGCCGATTTTCTAGTTTTCAACTTATTGTAAACTAGCAAGATACCCGTGCTTCGCTACGGTATTATACTGAAATTTATAATTGAATGCTAATTGTTTTAGATATATAATCCGCCGAAATTCGCGATCTGACTCGTTTTCTGCGAGAATCCGCCAAAATTCGCGATCTCACTCGTTTTCTAATAGATTACGGTATGTTTCCTCACATTTTTCAATCTTTCGTTCCAGCAATCGATTTCGTACTTCCCGGGCTAGGTCCAGATATTCCACCCCGTCAGTTGGCTCCCTAAATCTTTGCCATCTTTTCCTATAAGCGTTTTTAATATGGATCAAATCCTTCAGGAGATCCGGCGTGGTGTCGTCTTAGGTGCCTTGGCGGTACTGAACCCGCGGCCGGACTGCATTCTTAGTCATTATCCGTCCAGGACCATTTTCCAGGGGGGTCCGCACATTTGACAACGGTCCAGAACATTATTATTATTATTATTATTATTATTATTATTATTATTATTATTATTATTATTATTATTATTATTATTATTATAAGATGTTCTGAACCCCACAGCAAGCTGCAAGATCGCTACTTGGCGGTAAATTACATCTGCTGCCAGTGTCATTGTTACAATGTGACCAGCACCATCGTCGCGCGTAGGCAAGTGTGCGGGATTTCTGGCGATACCAATGACATACTTCCGTGCATTGTTGACCTTATTATAGAGGTGAACAATTTGACGGTCCATCTCATTCCTATCGTTTATTTCAAATGTGTTTAAATTTTTATTTACATGCCAGGAGGATCTACTGTAATCTAAGAACGTTCTCCGAAGGAAAAGATGGCTGTTGAAAACCAGCCCAGGAAAGATTAAAAATGATCGGTTTATGATCAGAATAAGTACATCGAAACTATATAACCTGTTTCCAGTCATTCGACAGGGTCAGGAATGGAATGAATAAAGCCCCATCTAGCAGCGACAATAAGAATTGTGCCGGCTGCCGAAGCACACCTCTGGGGCAATGATCGTTGAATGACAAATGAAATGAAATATTGGACAGTGTTGCTGGAATGAATGATGAGAGAGAAAATCGAAGTATCCGGAGAAAAACCTGTCCCGCCTCCGTTTTGTCCAGCACGAATGTCACATGGAGTGACCGGGATTTGAACCACGGAACCCAGCTGCGAGAGGCCGGCGCGCTGCCGCCTGAGCAACGGAGGCTCCTTAAGTACATTATGAACAGTAAAATCAATTGATCTCACCTCCTTTTACACCCCACCGCCGTTAAGTTTATTTACACCCCCCCCCCCAAAAAAAAATAGAAGACGTGTTTCTTTATGTTTAAAAGATATTCCAAACACCAATGTTCACATCTGTTACATTCAGTTTTGAGATATAAGTATCCCCATAAAAATAATTCACTTTATTTTCACTTCCTTTCACACTCCCCTCCCCCCCCCCCACCCCGTAAGTGAATTTTCCAACAAAATATACTTGTTTCCTTAATAGTAAAGGATCTTCTAAATAGTAATTATCACGACTCTAACTTCTTCAGTTTTTGATTTATGTGTCTTCATGAAAGGAATTCAACTCCTTTCCACTCCCGCCCCCCAAACGCGTTTTTCTTTGTTTAAGGAGATTCAAATACCAATTTTCACGTCCGTAACAACTTTAGTTTCTATTAGATGTATGTATTCTCATACAATTAATTCAATTAATTTTTCAATTCTTTCACCCCCCCACCCCCCCCTTCATTGGATTTTCCGAGAATACGTGTTTCTTTACTTTTAAAGCAGATTCCAAAGCAGATTTCACGTCTGTAATATCTTCATTTTTGAGATATCAGTAGCCTAATTAAAGCAATTCAACACCATTTTCAGTCACTTTTACCCCCCCCCTTCCACCCAAGTGGTATTTCCGAAAGCTGAAAATACACGTTTCTTTATTTTTAATAGAGATAAAAATACCATTTTTCACTTCTGTAACATGTTAAGTTTTTGAGATATACTGTAGAAATTCGCTTTTTAAAATTTCACCCCTTTTTATTTCCCCTTACGTGGAGTTTCCGAAAACAAATCACCTATTTTCTTTACATTTACAGGAGATTCCAAATACCCACTTTTTACGTCTATAACATTTTACGTTTCTCAGATATTCTGTAGATATAGTCTTTCAAAAAATTCACCCCAGTTTGTCACTCCTGTTTAACCCCCATTAATTGGATTTTCCAAAAACAAAAAAATACGTGTTTCCTTATTTTTAAAGGAGCTCCCATATACAAATTTTCAGTTCCGTAATATTTTCAGTTTCTGAGATATATGTATCCTCATTAAAGGCATTCATCCCATTATTCACCCATTTACACCCCTCCTATTGGGATTTAAAGAAAGCAAAAAATACGTGTTCTTGTATTTTTAAAGAAGATTCTAAATACCATTTTTTTACATCTGTAAACTTTTAAAGTTTTAAGATGTAGACACACTCATTTTAAAAATTCACCCCCCTTTTCACCCTCCATTATTTGGATTTTCCAAAATCACAAAAATACCTGTTTCTTTATTTTTAAAGTAAATCCCAAATACCAATTTTCAGGTCTGTAATATCTTCAGGTTCTGAAATATAAGTAGCCTCATTAAAGGCATTCAACCGCTTTTTCACCCTTTTCCACCCTTCCAATTGGGATTTTCCGAAAACAAAAAAATACGTGTTACTTTATTTTTAAAGGAGATTCTAAATGCCAATTTTTACATCTTTAAACTTTAAAAGTTTTGAGATATAGATAGACTCATTTTAAAAATTCACCCCCTTTTCACACCCCCCATTAATTGGATTTTCCAAAAACAAAAAATATGTATTTCTTTATTTTTAAAGGAGATCCTAAACACCAATTTTTAGGTCTGTAATATCTTCAGTTTCTGAGATATAAGTATCCTCATGAAAGTCATTCAACCACGTTTTCACCCCTTTTCACCCCTCCTATTGGGATTTTACGAAAACAAAAAAATACGTGTTTCTTTGTTTTTAATGAAGATTCTAAGTACCAATTTTTACATCTGTAAACTTTAAGAGTTTTGAGATATAGATGCACCCATTTTAAAAATTCACCCCCTTTTCACCCTCCCATTAATTGGATTTCCCCCAAACAAAAAAATACGTGTTTCTTTATTTTTAAAAGAGATCAAAAGTACCAATTTTCATGTCTGCAATATCTTCAGTTTCTGAGATATAAGTACCGGTATCCCGATTAAAGGCATTCAACCACTTTTTCACCCTTTTGTGCCCCTCCTATTGGGATTGTCTCAAAACAAAAAAATACGTGTTTCCTTATTTTTAAAGAAGATTCTAAATACCAATTTTCACATCTGTAAACTTTTAAAGTTTTGAGATATAGACACACTCATTTTAAAAGTTCACCCCCCTTTTCACCCCCTTAGCGACGGAATATCCAAAAATCCTCTCTTAGCGAGCACCTACATCTTAATATGAATATATCTCCAAAATTTCATTTCTTTATGTCCAGTAGTTTTGGCTCGGCGATGATGAATCAGTCAGTCAGTCAGTCAGTCAGTCAGGACAAGCTACTTTATATATATAGATGTCATTGTTATCATATGTAAATTTTATTACTTCATTGGCCTTAGTCTCCTCCTCTATCTCGACATTATCCTTGTAACCAACAATCTTTACATACTGCTGACTAAATACTTCTGCCTTTTGAAGATCCTCACATACACACTCCCCCTGTTCATTAATTATTCCTGGAATGTCCTTCTTGGAACCTGTTTCTGCCTTAAAAATACCTATACATACCCTTCCATTTTTCATTAAAATTTGTGTGACTGCCAATTATGCTTGCCATCATGTTATCCTTAGCTGCCTTCTTTGCTAGATTCAATTTTCTAGTAAGTTCCTTCAATTTCTCCTTTCTTCCACATCCATTTCTAACTCTATTTCTTTCCAGTCTGCGCCTCCTTCTTAGTCTCTTTATCTCTCTATTATAATAAGGTGGGTCTTTACCATTCCTTACCACCCTTAAAGGTACAAACCTGCTCTCGCATTCCTCAACAATTTCTTTCAACCCATCCCAGAGTCTATTTACATTTTTATTTACCGTTTTCCACCGATCATAGTTACTTTTTAGAAACTTCCTCATGCCTGCTTTATCAGCCATATGGTACTGCCTAATAGTCCTACTTTTAAGACCTTCCTTTCTATCGCATTTATTTTTAACTACCACAAAAACAGCTTCATGATCACTAATACCATCTATTACTTCAGTTTCCCTATAGAGCTCGTCTGGTTTTATCAGCACCACATCTAGGATATTTTTCCCTCTGGTTGGTTCCATCATTTTCTGAATCAGCTGTCCTTCCCATATTAACTTATTTGCCATTTGTTGGTCATGCTTCCTGTCGTTCGCATTTCCTTCCCAATTGACATCTGGCAAATTCAGATCTCCCGCTACAATCACATTTCTTTCCATGTCGTTTCCCACATAGCTGACTATCCTATCAAATAATTCCGAATCCGCGTCAGTGCTACCCTTTACCGATCTGTACACTCAAAATATATCAAGTTGCCTATTATCTTTAGAAATGAGCCTTACACCAAGAATTTCATGTGTCTCATCTTTAACTTTTTCGTAGCTTACAAATGCTTCTTTCACCAGAATGAACACTCCCCCTTCCGCCATTCCTATCCTATCTCTACGAAACACACTCCAGTGCGGTGAGAAAATTTCTGCATCCATTATATCATTTCTCAGCCACGATTCAACTCCTATTACAATATCTGGTAAATATATATCTATTAAATTACTTAATTCTATTCCTTTCTTTACAATACTTCTACAGTTCAACACTAACAATTTTATGTCATCCCTACTTGATTTCCAGTTCCCTGTACCCTTATCACCGCTCCCTAGGAAATCCCGTTTCCCTGAATGTACCTCCCTATTACCCTTCCAAACAAATTTCCTAACTTATACGTACCACTGCGGTTTAAATGAAGGCCATCTGAGTACAGAACCCTATCTCCTACCCACCCATTAGGATCTAGAAATTTCACTCCCAGTTTCCCACATACCCACTCCATAGTCTCATTTAAATCCCCAATCACCCTCCAGTCAGTATCCCTCCTACACAGTATTCCACTAATAACAATCTCCGCTTTCTTAAACTTCACCCGTGCTGCATTTACCAGATCCCACACATCTCCAACTATGTTGGTACTTATATCAGCTTGCCTTACGTTGTTGGTACCAACGTGAAACACTACCACCTTCTCCTTCCCCTCCTCCCTCTCTTCTACTTTCCTCAACATCTGCCTCAACCTAATTCCTGGATAACATTCTATCCTGGTTCCCTTTCCTCCACACATTTTCCCCACGTGTCTAACGATGGAATCCCCCATGACCAGAGCCTCAACCCTACCCACCTCATTTGATCTCCTCCCCTCCTGGTCAGCCCTTTCTTTCCTGATAGCTGCAGAAGCCACTTCCTCTTCCCTTTACTCGTTCCCATGACCCTGTTCCACCTGTCTCTTCCTATCCTCTACTCTACATTTCCCTTTCCTACCTTTTCCCTTCCTCTTACTTCCACACATCTCACCAAAAGTTCCCTGTCCCTCATCTTCCCTCTGTTGTTCTACCTGGAGTGACTCGTACCGATTTCGCACAGGCACCTGTCCTGAATTCTGATCCTGAATAGAGCCCTTAGCCCGCAATCTCCTTCCTCTTAGAACATTAGACCACCTGTCTTCTACAACTACCCCCTTTCCTTCCCCTCCCTCTTGTACACCTACTGTAACCTGTACATTGTTTGAGGGAGTCCTATCTTCCTTCCTGTCTTCTGTAAGAATCCTAATTATCTCCCTCAAACTTTCCAACTCCTCCCTCATACCCCTCAATGCCTCGCCACACCCTCAGTTCGTACACTCTCGCTCCTTAGCCATTCTTTACGGAAAAAATGAAATTAAAAATAAAATAACTCATTTACAAAAAATAAATGGACGGAGGGATATATTGTCCGGGATAGTACTCAAAGATCACACAATAAGGTAATTAATATACGACTACACTACAATACTACTTAGTCGTGCTCTATTTTTTATCCTACAACCCCTAACAGGATAAAAACTGATGTTAATTACTGAATATCGAAAGTAATACACAAGAACTACACAATTCCAAACTGCAATTAAGCCTATCCTAATTACAACAACAGTATTTTAGTACGAGTTTCTACGGATACCTCTACTACACCAGTACAACACGAATATTTTACAATAATAAAATTAGCACACTAAATTCTAATAGGGTATTACTCGTATACTACTGTACAATACACTACAGTAATTTTTAAACTACTTTTAGACGTATCCTAATTGCAATAAATGTACCGTACGTCACTACTAAGCACAAACAGAAATGAAATTTGCAAGAACTACTGTACTCAAAGATTGCCAACTAAGTTAAATGCTTAGACAAATTATTAGTAGTATTACGGTCTAATACACACGAATATAGCAGGCAAGATACGGCACTATCTAAATGTACTGTATCTATACTACAATGTATCTACACTACCGGTACACTACACTGCGTTTAGTTAAATGCTTAAGTAGCAAAAGGATTGCCGTACACGAAGAAAAACACGAATTTAACTGGCAAGATACTATCTAATATACACTGACTGACAGAGCAAATGCAACACCAAGGAGGAGTGGTTTGGAAGGGATGAAAGTTGGGGAAAAAACAGAGACGGCACGGACGAATAATTGATGTTTATTTCAAACCGATATGCAGGTTACACAATGCGCACGGCATCGACTCAGTAGGATGTAGGACCACCGCGAGCGGCGATGCACGCAGAAACACGTCGAGGTACAGAGTCAATAAGAGTGCAGATGGTGTCCTGAGGGATGGTTCTCCATTCTCTGTCAACCATTTGCCACAGTTGGTCGTCCGTACGAGGCTGGGGCAGAGTTTGCAAACGGCGTCCAATGAGATCCCACACGTGTTCGATTGGTGAGAAATCCGGAGAGTACGCTGGCCACGGAAGCATCTGTACACCTCGTAGAGCCTGTTGGGAGATGCGAGCAGTGTGTGGGCGGGCATTATCCTGCTGAAACAGAGCATTGGGCAGCCCCTGAAGGTACGGGAGTGCCACCGGCCGCAGCACATGCTGCACGTAGCGGTGGGCATTTAACGTGCCTTGAATACGCACTAGAGGTGACGTGGAATCATACGCAATAGCGCCCCAAACCATGATGCCGCGTTGTCTAGCGGTAGGGCGCTCCACAGTTACTGCCGGATTTGACCTTTCTCCACGCCGACGCCACACTCGTCTGCGGTGACTATCACTGACAGAACAGAAGCGTGACTCATCGGAGAACACGACGTTCCGCCATTCCCTCATCCAAGTCGCTCTAGCCCGGCACCATGCCAGGCGTGCACGTCTATGCTGTGGAGTCAATGGTAGTCTTCTGAGCGGTCGCCGGGAGTGCAGGCCTCCTTCAACCAATCGACGGGAAATTGTTCTGGTCGATATTGGAACAGCCAGGCTGTCTTGCACATGCTGAAGAAAGGCGGTTGACGTGGCGTGCGGGGCTGCCACCGCTTGGCGGCGGATGCGCCGATCCTCGCGTGCTGATGTCACTCGGGCTGCGCCTGGACCCCTCGCACGTGCCACATGTCCCTGCGCCAACCATCTTCGCCACAGGCGCTGCACCGTGGACACATCCCTATGGGTATCGGCTGCGATTTGACGAAGCGACCAACCTGCCCTTCTTAGCCCGATCACCATAACCCTCGTAAAGTCGTCTGTCTGCTGGAAATGCCTCCGTTGACGGCGGCCTGGCATTCTTAGCTATACACGTGTCCTGTGGCACACGACAACACGTTCTACAATGACTGTCGGCTGAGAAATCACGGTACGAAGTGGGCCATTCGCCAACGCCGTGTCCCATTTATCGTTCGCTACGTGCGCAGCACAGCGGCGCATTTCACATCATGAGCATACCTCAGTGACGTCAGTCTACCCTGCAATTGGCATAAAGTTCTGACCACTCCTTCTTGGTGTTGCATTTGCTCTGTCAGTCAGTGTATTATACCTTGTATCTTCACTACAATTCTACTGAAATGTGGTTATGTGATTATTACAGCTGGTGGATTACTATTATTTTCCCTACTCCACGGGACGGCGAATAAAAGTGCCCTTAATTAGGCCTACTGAAAAATACTAGGTTGTCTACAATAATTTCTCAAATATTTCTATCAAAACTACTCCTACTACTTCAGGGACTTGAACTGCAATTATTGGGATATATGAACTTTATTATTATTTAGCTAACCGCTCATAAATACTGAAAGATCGAGGGAGTGAAATATAAATTACGGATACTTTATCTACCTACTCAGAAGTACAAATGATTGGAAAGCAAGGTCAGCTGATTTTTATTTATATTTACTTGACTATAGTACACTACTCCCTTTCTTCACGACTGTAGCCAACAATGGAATATTTGAATATGAGCGACAATAATCAATAACAATACAACGACTGTTAACTATTACCGTGTAATCTCTTAACTACTTTTTAAATGGAAGTTTACAGGCGTATCGTGTTTTTTTTAATGTAGTAAATTATTACCTTCGCGATAGTTTGGACGGATATCTATACGAAATACCGGAGAAATTTCGGCGGAAGTTACGGTAGTATTCCTTATGATAATCTGTCTTTGTAAGTATTTTACCAACGAACCTACAGATATTCACAAATATTTTTGAAGTTAATATTATTACCTAAAGTATTTCCTAAACCTAAATTCGAAACAAGGTACTAAAAGTATACCTAGCTAGCCTACTTAACCTAGAAAACGTAATTTACTGAAGACCAACTGAATTACTTGTTATAAAATTTAAATAAATATCACTACTCCCAATTTCTACCAACAAGCACTAAACACCACTATATAAATAGCACTAAATGAATCACAAATACAAAAAATTAAGCTATTTCACTAGGTTTTAACTACTTTATCACTACAATAATGCAAGAGCTCTCTCAACAGCCAACCGTTCTCAAGCGCAATAATTACAGTATGTACACTGCGAGGACTTAAAGAGCTAAATTTTGTTGTACACACGTAATTCATAGACCATTAAACTAACTTAGTAACTACACCTTCATTGTTGTGTAACTTACATACAGTCACGGCCGACTGGATCCCTCGCTGCGCTCCAGAGCGACGCATCGAGTCGGCCCTGATACAGTATATGTAACTCTTAACTTGACCGATAGATAGTAGGTCAACATGTCAGCAGGGGAAACAAGAAGTAATGCTACAAGGCAGTGTAAGTGATTGAAATTGCTAGTATCCACACTCAGACCATGTTTTCCGCCTCTGGTTGAGAAAATCTTGTGGATCAGAAATCCCTTCTTTGAAACTGAATGTGAAGAGCCCTCCCTTGACGAAGGTCAACTTTCCTAATTAACTTGGCAGAGAGAAAGTGAAAAGTAAATATAAATGTGATATGGGTGGAGAATTAGATGGAACTCCATGTCTCTGATCGACTTTTGTGTCCATGATATTCCCTATATACTATAATTTCTAGAAAGGAAATACTGAGTTTAATGCCTTTCATGACAACATACCTATGTGAGTTCACCTTTTCTGCTCTCACACAGAAGTACAGAAACAGAGCTAACGTAGAGGCTGATCTTCGGTTCGAGGGACAATGCTTGTAAAACGTCTGGTCTTTGGAAAACAGCACGGTCCGTCTGTTTCCAGTTGCAGACTGTTGTAATTATTGGCCAAGTGTCACACTGTTTTATAATATCTGTGTATGTATACAGTATCTTTAGGTATGATGTTGTATGAGTCAACACTCCATAGAGTGGTTTGATGCAGATTTTCCTAACACCCTACCCTGTGCTAAACTTTTCATTTCTACATAACTACTACATCCTACATCTGTTCTAATCTGCTTGCCATATTCGTTCTATCCATCTACACTTCCCTCAAAAACCAGCTATGCAAGACCTGGATGTCTCGAAATGTGTCCTATCATTCTATCTCTTCTTCTGGTCAAATTTAGCCAAATCGATTCAGTATCTCTTCTTTCGTGGTTGAATCTATCCCTCTCATCTACAGTATTCTTCTGTAGCACCACATTTCGAAAGCTTCTATTCTCTTCCTTTCTGAGCTACTTATCGTCCATGTTTCACTTCCATACAATGCCAAGATCCAGACGAAAGTCTTCAGAAACTTCTTTCTAATTTCTATATCATTGTTCGAGGTGAAAAAATTTATTTTCTTAAGAAAGTTCTTCCTTGCTTGTGCTAGTCTGCATTTTATGTCTTCCATACTTCTGCCATAGCTAGTTATTTTACTACCCAAGTAACAATATTAATCTACTTCCTTCAAGACTTCATTTCCTAATCTAATATTTCCTGCATCATCTGACTTTGTTCGACCGCACTCCGTTACTTTTGTTTTGGACTTGTTTATTTTCATCTTGTATTCCTTCCCCAAGACTCGGTCCATACCATTCAGCAATTTCCCCAGATCTTTTGCAGACTCAGACAAAACAACAATATGTTCGGTAAATCTCAGGGTTTTGATTTCCTTTCCTTGGACTTTGATTCCCTTTCCAAATTACTCTTTGATCTCCTTAACCGCCTATTCTATGTAAACATTGAAAAGGAGAGGGGACAAACTGCAGCCTTGTCTCACTCTTTTCTGGGTTGCTGTCTCTTTTTCAAAGCCCTCGATTCTTATCACTGCAGACTGATTTTAGTGTAGATTGTAGATAATTCTCCTTTCTCGGTATCTGATCCTCATTATCTTCAGAATCTCAAATAGCTTGGTCCTGTCAACATTATCACTTTTATAGATCTACGAATGCCATAAAATGTCCTATGGCTTTTAGTGCCGGGATATCCCAGGACGGGTTTGGCTCGCCAGGTGCAGTTCTTTCTATTTGACTCCTGTAGGCGACCTGCGCGTCGTGATGAGGATGAAATGATGATGAGTACAACACATACACCCAGCCCCGGGCCATTGTAATTAACCAATTAAGGTTAAAATCCCCGACCCGGCCGGGAATCGAACCCGGGACCCTCTGAACCGAAGGCCAGTACGCGGACCGTTCAGCCAACGAGTTGGACTACGAATGCCATGTACGTGGGCTTGTCTTTCTTAATTCGGGTCCTCTAAGATCAGACGTAAAGTCAGGATTGCTTCACGTGTTTCCGCATTTCTTCTGAAGTCAAATTGATCTTCTCCCAACTCAGTTTCAATTTGTCTTTCCATTCTTCTGTAAATAATACTTTGTACGTGTTAACATTTGGCGGGCGTGAGATACTAAACGAATGGTGCGGTAGTTTTCACTCTTCTCAGCACCGACTTTCTTAGGAATAGTTATAACTCTTTATGTAAAGAAAGTAAAATTAAACTTCCAACGAAAGTAAATATTTTTTCCAAAATTATACGAATAAAATCAGAGATGGTATCATTACAAAATTCTCTTTTTTGTTTACTGAATGTAGTATTATGTACTTTGGCTAAGGGATCCTTAGACATGCATGCGATTTTCTCAGGGGGAACTCAGAGACAAAGCGTTTAGGAAACTCAGGTCTAGACAAAGAAACAAATAAGTCAAGAGTAAGGAAATTGGAACAAGCTTACCAACTAAACAAGGATGCCAGTAATGAGAACATTCCGTCAAAACTAAACTGAGGTATTTCATCACGCTAATTTAACCAGAATGTCTTTGTGCTACAGATTGCATTTTCTCCATGAAAACAGGAAAAAGAGAAGAGCTAGAGAAAAAGGAAAGAAAAATTCAAAGAAAAATCTGGGGCACATTGAAGCCTTAAATGGGGAGTTCAGACACAGGAAGAATGAGGACCACTACAAAAATAAAGAAAATGAAAGAATTTCTGATACGATCAGGAAGAGGAGAGTTAAGTTCTGTGGTCACATAATGAGGATGGATAAAGTCAGACTCACAAAACAAATTTTAATCATATTTACAAGAGTAAGAGCGGCAGTCAGTAGATGAAAATGGCAGAGATGGGAATAACAGCAGATATAACACAGGACAGAACAATTTTTAGGAGACATGCAAAATTCCGAGAGGTCCCACGAGAAAGAAAAGGAACGGAATAACATCTGGACAGAAGAGTGGAGGAAAAAAAACCAGTGAAATAATGAAGAACTTTTGGAAACGAAGAAAGGAAGCAGGAAACGAAAAGAAATGATTGCAGTGGCTTATTTTACGTGGTTCTGAGATGGTCAAAATCAATGAAAGAAGAAACAAATCGTATATATTATTTCAGTAGTTTAGATACCTTTTGCGGCGCTTACAAGTAACCATTCGTGACAAATGAGCATTCAAAAGCAAGAGAATAGACATTAGCAGTGAAGAATTACACTCTCATTTCATAAATATCAGTAATTTCTTATTAAAATTAGGCTAATTTTTTTAATGAAGTGTGCGATTTGCAAATACTGTTGCTGTAGGAAAATGCGCGCCATCATTGCTGTCCACTTCACATTTTGGCTGCTGGGACGCCTGTTTTATGTCATTATAATATGCTGTAATTGTCAGTTAAGAAAATAATGATAGTAGAACCAAAAATTAGAGTCTCCGTGGCTCAGGCGGCAGCGCGCTGGGCTTTCACCGCTGGATTCCGTGGTTCAAATCCCGGTCACTCCATGTGAGATTTGTGCTTGACAAAGCGGAGGTGGGACAGGTTTTCTCCGGGTACTCCCGTTTTCCCTGTCGTAATTAATTCCAGAACACTCTCCAGTATCATTTCATTTCATCGGCAGCCGGCATAATTCCTATCATCGACGCTAGATGGGGCTTCATTCATTCCATTCCTGACCCGGTCGAATGACTGGAAACAGGCTGTGGATTTTCATTTTCATTTTCAAAACCAAAAATTACTTTCGGAACATTCTTCTTCTTAATCCGCTTACCCTCCAGGGTTGGTTTTTTCCGTCGGACTCAGCGAGGGATCCCACCTCTACCGCCTCAAGGGCAGTGTCCTGGAGTGTGAGACATTGGGTCGGGGATACAATTGGGGATGATACCAGTACCTCGTTCAGGCGGCCTCAACTGCTATTGAAGATTGGAAGGGATAGACAAGGAAGAGGGAAGGAAGCGGCCGTGGCCTTAAGTTAGGTACCATCCAGGCATTTGCCTGGACAAGTAGTGGAAAACCACTTCCAGGATGGCTGAGTTGGGAATCGAACCCACGTCTACTCAGTTGACCTCCCGAGGCTGAGTGAACCCCGTTCCAGCCCTCGTATCGTTTTCCAAATTTCGTGACAGAACCGGGAATCGAACCACCCGGGCCTCCGGTGGTGGCAGCTATTCACACTAACCACTACACAACGGAGGCGGACTTCTGAACATTCGTCAATATAATAATGCACTAGCATTTGCTTCCGTTCAAGTGGATACCATAAATGTTAACAAATCCATAATACATTAAGTGATAAGTAAGACTGTCTAATATTATACTGATTAGTGTATTCGTTAGTTCACCAGTAGTTCACCAAGGGGCTACATGAACATGCTTAGCCGCCGGTGAATCATGAGACATTGATAGGTCCCTTAAACTCAGCCAACTTCGAATAATCATAAAATCAAATCATTAAATGATCACTCCAATAACTGCAGGCGAAGGCTTACCCTGTCCCGCAATACATTCTGTACTTAGCAGGTTGCTAAGCGACTAACACTTTCATTAATATCATCATCATCATCATCATCGTCATCTGTTTACCCTCCAGGGTCGGTTTTTCCCTCGGACTCAGCGAGGGATCCCACCTCTACCGCCTCAAGGGCAGTGTCCTGGAGCTTCAGACTCTTGGTCGGGGATACAACTGGGGATAATGACCAGTACCTCGCCCAGGCGGCCTCACTGGTTATACTGAACAGGGGCCTTTAAAGGGAATGGGAAGATTGGAAAGGATAGGCAAGGAAGAGGGAAGGAAGCGGCCGTGGCCTTAACTTTGGTACCATCGCGGCATTTGCCTGGAGGAGAAGTGGGAAACCACGGAAAACAACTTCTAGGATGGCTGAAGTGGGAATCGAACCCACCTCTACTCAATTGACCTCCCGAGGCTGAGTGGACACCGTTCCAGCCCTCGTACCATTCAAATTTCGTGGCAGAGCCGGGAATCGAACCCGGACCTCCGGGGGTGGCAGCTAATCACGCTAACCACTACACCACAGAGGCGGACTTCATTAATATTCTGATTTAATTATGTGACTTTCATCCTTAGTAATGTCATTACATGCAGCCATATTTGATTACTACCTGTCTAGACAAAGAGTATACATTTCCTCTGATCATGGTAGAATATTAGTCTGTGCTCTATAGTCTTTCATTCTCTGACCTTCCCCAGCTTCTTAAATACTCAATAGATGGCAGAACTTTTCTAATAACTTACACGCTGCTAATAGGAAACATCGACGTACGCACAGACGGCAGGTATAAGTCTAGTAGCCTTCTGTATGACCATTACCAGTGATAAAACGCAGGGTCAACCTCTTGAAAACCAGTATTCAGTCACGGACAAGATCGTTTGAAAATGTGAACATCAAGATACGCCCGAATGGTCGAAGCACAGTCAATACTGCATGGTAAAAAGTGTTATAAACTACATTACGAATGAATCCGATATTATGTACCGGTAGCAAACGTTCATAAAACTTCTGCTTCTCTTTCTGTTCGATGTTGGCCACTATGGACCACGAAGTAACAACTACGGTATCCTGGATAATCTTTTCCCTCCCCTGGCTTTGATCTTCTGCCAATATAGCTTCATTCGTTGGCTTATCTACAGTACTTCCTTCTTTCTTCTGAAAAAAATCACTTTTGAAGATTTCTTTCCTCCTCCTCGGAGCCTCTGAAGCCTGAAATTAATTGTCGAAAATGGTTCCTGTTGTGGATGTGTTCATGACTATTGCCCATTCTATCCATATCAGCATGTATCTCCATAAACCACCTGGGAACAATTTTTCCTCTTGCAAATGTGTTACGAGTTTTCGAGTCAGCCTTTCTTGATTCATACGTAAGAGTTGTCCATAAAATTGTATTCGCCTCTTTTTCATTGACTCTATAATTTCCTCAGTCTCTTTGTATAAGTCTTTGTTAGGTCTTAAGCTTCGTTATCCACCAACATATATATATTGCAGAATCTTCCTTAGGATCTTTCTTTCTTTATTTCTTCTTTAGTTGTTCCAGCAATCCTCTGCTTGTTGAATCCAAGGTCTCACCAGCTCTTAGTTCTTCTGGCTTGATCACAGTGTTATAGTGCCTTAGTTTGTTCTTGGACTTAATGATTTTTTTGTTGTACACATCTGTCGTCAACTGGTACGTTAATTAAATCTTTCTGATTCTTTCCTTGGTTGTCTCCTGTTCTAAGCCATTATACTGGATCATCTCACCAAGATATTTGGAGCTCTTGACGTTTTCTACCTTCTCTCCTGTTGTGTTCATGATTTTGGGGGGTGATTTGATGTTTGTCATAAATTTTGCTTTTCTTCAAGGAAACCTGCAAGGTCGTCTTCATAGCAATTTCACAAAGAATACTAATTCTTCTACTACTTTTTCTACTTGCTGATTCGACAGTATTCGTAAAGTTCATAAAACTATTGAAAAGGACAGGCAAAATAATATGAGTAAGACAGGCGTATCAAGCCGAGTTATCTGACCTGCGGATCAGCGCGTGTCCACTAGTAAATAAACGAATACAGGTATCAGTAGCCTTATGTAATAAAATCAAGCATGGAGTGTTTGAGCTGATTTGGCTTTAAGGCAGATGGCATCATTTTATTGCTGTACATACGTATAATTCCACCTTTCTTTCCACGTTCATAATGAACAAAGGTAAGAGTAGAACGTGAACTTGAGGAACGAGAGAAAAATGAACGCAAGTCTAGTTTTTTAAAGCCAACTTTCCCTACATTTTCACGGTGAAATGCGCAGAGCAACAGAAGAATGCACCCGCTACGGCGTAGAAAAATAGTTGAAAGCCGTGACGCTGCTCTATAATGACGATCCTCTCACTTCTGTATGTTACTGGCCTCCAGGGTAGAGACTCGGTAAATACTGGAATTCGATTCACAGTTTAATTTCCTATTTTGTCCAGCTTATTTCATAAGAAGAATGTTATTGTAACAAATTGCGAATTATGTCGGATTCAAAAGTATGGTTGTTTTTGTTTGAGTCGTCAGTCCGTAGAAAAAATAGAAAAGTGGTACGAGGATTGGAACGGGGTCCACTCAGCCTCGGGAGGTCAACTGAGTAGGCAGGCATCCTCGAAGTGGTTTCCTGTCGTTTTCCACTTCTCCTTCAGGAAATTGTCGGGATGGTGCCTAACTTAAGGCCTCGGCCGCTTCCTTCCCTCTTCCTTGTATTTCCCTTCCAATCTTCCCGTCCCCCAACAAGGCCCGTCTTCAGCACAGCAGGTGAGACCGCCTGGACGAGGCACTAGTCCTCCTCCCCAGTTTTATCTCCGACCAAATGTCTCACTCTCCAAGACACTGCCCTTAACGTGCTAGAGGTGGGATCCCTTGCTAAGTCTGGAGAAACAACCAACCCTGGAGGCTAAATGGATGATGAAATGAAATTAAAGCAGTCCAATTCGTAACTCCTGTTCCTAAACAAGTATTTTCCCCAATTCTTGAATTCCAGCTTTATCTTCATATTATGATACATCGTTCTGCCAAGAATCAGGAATTTAAAACCGTAGCAACAAATCACTATTTTTAAGTATGTAACTACTGTATTGGTTCGCCTCTGTGGTGTAGTGGTTAGTGTGACTAGCGCCTCCCCGTAGACCCGGATTCGATTTATAGTTTTGCCACAAAATTTGAAAAGGGGTACGATGTACAAACGGGGTCCACTCAACCTCGGTAGGTCAACTGAGTAGAGGTGAGTTCGATTCCCACCTCAGCTATCCTCGAAGTAGTTTTCCGTGGTCTCTAATTTCTTCTCCAGGCAAATGCAGGGATGGTACCTAACTTAAGGCCACGGCCGCTTCCTTCCCTCTTCCTTGTCTATCCCTTCCAATCTGGGGGCAGAACTAACCCTGGATGGTAAACTGACAGAATAAAAATAAAAACCTGTATTGTTGTACGGCAGAATGACTAGCACTATTGATGTTTTTATTGGTCATCCCACCATCTGTCAATAAAACTGATCTGGCCCAGCCAGAATAGTTCTCTTGTTTGAAATCTAGAGGTGTAGGGCCTGTCGTGTACCCTCGAGAAAAAGCGTTCTTCCTATACAGTAATCTGCTAACCTGTGTCAGGAAGTTCCCTGTAATTTCTGTAATGATAGCTAACGGGTTTCGCTCTCGCTATATCTGATGTAGCGGATAACGGGGCCCATGTCCTATAGACATCACACAGGATGAAACATCATTCTTGTTTATAATTCATTTCAAGGACTAATAAACATTATAATCAACAAACTCGTGTACTTGTCTTATGAGTGAATTCTGTCCGACGATTTACCGGTAACATGATAATTTGTTTAGAAGCCGTAACTTTCAGTGTCGCCTAGGTGAGGTCCACCTGTTTCTAAATTCCATAACATGTTTGTAATGCTAGGAAATGGGCCCCGTGAAACACAGTATCAATCCGCAATAATCATAATTTAAATAGAGTCTGTGTTAGATGACACTGAGCTGTAACGGTAACGTGTCTGTCTGTTACCCAGAGCTCCCGGGTTCGTTTCACGGCCAAGTGAGGAATTTTTAACTGGATGTTTGGGCTAGTTCGAGGTCCACTCAGCCCTATGTGATTACGATAGAA
Source organism: Anabrus simplex (assembly GCF_040414725.1). Classification (NCBI taxonomy): domain Eukaryota; kingdom Metazoa; phylum Arthropoda; class Insecta; order Orthoptera; family Tettigoniidae; genus Anabrus; species Anabrus simplex. Next base: position 488,606,889 of record NC_090267.1, read on the forward strand.
GAGTTACCTTATGCTGCAGTAGCGTTCCAACTGATGCTCATTCCCTACTTTAACATAAAGCTCTCATTGTTTACTTTCTTTACATCTGATGCTCATTCCCCTACTTTAACATAAAGCTCTCATTGTTTACTTTCTTTACATCTGATGCCCATTCCCCTACTTTAACATAAAGCTCTCATTGTTTACTTTCTTTACATCTGATGCCCATTCCCCTACTTTAACATAAAGCTCTCATTGTTTACTTTCTTTACATCTGATGCCCATTCCCCTACTTTAGTATACAGCTCTCATTGTTTACTTTCTTCACAAAAAGCTCTCATTGTTTACTTTCTTTACATCTGATGCTCATTCCCCTACTTTAACATAAAGCTCTCATTGTTTACTTTCTTTACATCTGATGCTCATTCCCCTACTTTAACATAAAGCTCTCATTGTTTACTTTCTTTACATCTGATGCCCATTCCCCTACTTTAACATAAAGCTCTCATTGTTTACTTTCTTTACATCTGATGCCCATTCCCCTACTTTAGTATACAGCTCTCATTGTTTACTTTCTTCACAACTGATGCCCAATTCCCTACTTTAACATAAAGCTCTCATTGTTTACTTTCTTTACATCTGATGCTCATTCCCCTACTTTAACATAAAGCTCTCATTGTTTACTTTCTTTACATCTGATGCTCATTCCCCTACTTTAACATAAAGCTCTCATTGTTTACTTTCTTTACATCTGATGCCCATTCCCCTACTTTAGTATACAGCTCTCATTGTTTACTTTCTTCACAACTGATGCTCATTCCCTACTTTAGTATACAGCACTCATTGTTTACTTTCTTCACAACTGATGCTCATTCCCTACTTTAGTATACAGCACTCATTGTTTACTTTCTTCACAACTGATGCTCATTCCCCTACTTTAGGATACATCCCTAATTGTTTACTTTCTTCACAACTGATGCTCATTCCCTACTTTAGTATACATCCCTAATTGTTTACTTTCTTCACAACTGATGCTCATTCCCTACTTTAGTATACAGCACTCATTGTTTACTTTCTTCACAACTGATGCTCATTCCCTACTTTAGCATACAGCGCTCATTGTTTACTTTCTTCACAACTGATGTCCATTATCTACTTTTATTTTGCATAGCTGACTGCTGGTTGTTTGCGTAATGTATAACATACGTACATACATATAAGAAATTAAATGTACATTCAACCGGAATATGTAAAGTTCCTTGAACACTGTTTACAGAAGGCATGAACATTGTGCTTCGGATCGTAACGAGATCTCGCATGTTAATTTATAGTACAGAATTCAAAGCTGATTGCTTCAATTGTAATATAGGTTACAATACCTGAAGCTCTAGAGTCTCATGTTGCCTAGAAAGCAAAATGTTTTCCTGGACGTTCATGTACAAGGCAAGTTGTACCATATTCATCAACACCACTCTCAGTGTTCCATTTGGAGAACTAAATGTACAGAATGCAAGAGGAAATTATGATATCCGGGACTGACAGCGTGAGTAATGGAAGGAGGGAATTTGTTGTAATTATAAAAAGTCAGTAATAAATAATAAGCTTTTTAATAAGGTACTTTAAGTATTAAATAATCATCAGTGAACTGGTTTCCTAAAGTGAATGTGGTCCATATCACTATGTTTTTAGCATTTCAGTTACATAATGTGAATAGGCCACTAAAAATTATTATAATAAAAACCTGAGTCATTACCAGGCACCGAGCTCGATAGCTGCAGTCGCTTAATTGCGGCCCGTGTCCAGTATTCGGGAGATAGTGGGTGCGAACCCCACTGTCGGCAGCCCTGAAGATTGTTTTCCGTGGTTTCCCATTTTCACACCAGCAAATGCTGGGGCTGTACCTTAATTAAGGCCATGGCCGCTTCCTTCCCACTCCTAGCTCCTTCCTGTCCCATCGTCGCCATAAGATCTATCTGTGTCGGTGCGACGTAAAACCACTAGCACTACCAGGCAGTACTTCAGCGAGACTGCCTCTACGTTGCGGAGACACCAGCCAAAATGGAAGATTCCTCTGCTGAGAAAAAGGAAATCAAGTTTATCAGGAAGATATTAGCGTCTAGAAAGCGTCCGGTAGATTTGCCTTGCACTTGAGGGGTCTAGAAATAAAACTGGCAATCTCCAGGTAAATAAACTATGGTCAATCAATCAATCAATCAATCAATCAATCAATCAATCAATCAATCAATCGATCGATCGATCAGTCAATCAATCAATCAATCAATCAATCAATCTATCTATCTATCAATCAATCGATCAATCAATCAATCAATCAATACTGACCTGCATTTAGGGCAGTTGCCCAGGTGAAAGATTCCCTATCTGTTGATTTCCTAGCCTTTTCTTAAATGATTTCAAAGAAATTGGAAATTTATTGAACATCTCCCTTGGTAAGTTATTCCAATCCCTAACTCCCCTTCCTATAAACGAATATTCGCCCCAGTTCGTCCTCTTTTATTCCAACTTTATCTTCTTACTGTGATCTTTCCTAATTTTAAAAACACTACTCAAAATTATTCGTGTATTGATGTCATTCCACGCCATCGCTCCACTGACAGATCGGAACATTCCACTTAGTCGAGAAGCTCGTCTCCTTTCTCATAAATCATCCCAGCCCGAATTTTTGAACATTTTTGTAACGCTACTCTTTTGTCGGGAATCGCCCAGAACAAATCGAGCTGCTTTTCTTTGGATTTCTTCCAGTTCTTGAATCCAGTAATCCTGGTGAGGGTCCCATACACTGGAATTATACTCTAGTTGGGGTCTTACCAGAGACATATATGCCCTCTCCTTTACATCCTTACTACAACCACTAAACACCCTCGTAACAATGTGCAGAGATCTGTACCCTTTATTTACAATTCCATTTATGTGATTAACCCAATGAAGACCTTTTCTTGCACAGCATGCAATCTATGACGAATCTGTTGAGTTGCGTTACGGACAAAATGTCCGGCTCGGTGGCTAAATGGTCAGTGTGCTGGCCTTTGGTAACAGGGGTCCCGGGTTCGATTCCTGGCAGGATCGGGAATTTTAACCATCATTGGTTAATTTCGCTGGCACTGGGGCTGGGTGTATGTGTTGTCTTCATCATCATTCCGTCCTCATCACGACGCGCAAGTCGCCTACGGGAGTCACATCAAAAGACCTGCACCTTGCGAGCCGAACTTGTCCTCGGACACTCCCGGCACTAAAAGCCATACGCCATTTCATTTCACCGGCAAAATTCTTCCCAAAGATAACGTTAAAGTTTGCGGTTAGTTGCAGCGTCAGTAATCTCGAGGTTGGCTTATCACAAGTAAGCTAGATGACACTTGATTTGTTTACGCCACCAAATATGTACAATAAGAGTGTTGTGTGTACATTGCTCAGATTTTAAAAATAATAGTCCACAGTAACAAGAAAATGCACTTTTTACTTTTCCGTAATGTCTGTCTGTCTGTCTGTCTGTCTGTCTGTCTGTCTGTCTGTCTGTCTGTCTGTCTGTCTGTCTGTCTGTCTGTCTGTCTGTCTGTCTTACGCGCATCACGAGAAAACGGCTGAAGATAATTTACTGAAAATCGGTATTTAAAGTCGGGGAATGAGCCACTACAACCTAAGCTATAAATCATTTTATTCACGCTGAGTAAAATGGTATTTAGGTGGTGCTATCGATAAATACTACATAATTAAAGTTATACAGAATTCAAATTCCGATCATTTATGTCTTATACATTTTACCGTACCGCCTATGATAAGAGTGATATTCATGAATTTTTATTTTTATTGCTAAGTCCATATCAACGCCAAGCCACAAGTAAATGGTTTAACAGAATTTAATGAAAATCGGTATATAGAATCGGCGAATAAGAAACTTCAATCTAACCTATAAACAATTTTACTCACCCGGGATGAAATGGTAGTTCAGGAGAATTTAATTTTTAAATGCCTATATTATTGGTCCTATCGAAAAGTAGTACATAACAAAAATTATAGAGAAAACAATTTCCGATCATGTATGTTTTATTCAGTTAGTACCGTCTATGATAAGAGTGGTATATCAGAGTCGGAAGAAAACTAAATGTGAAGGCCTACAATATCGAAAACTCATAAAATAGATCAACAATAACATTACATTGACCATTGTTCGTTGTGATATTTTTTGTCTCTTATGCTGCCACTAATCTGAGATAGATGACATTACTGCTGCGTACCGAGTATAAAGGCCTGTCTGAATATTGGCATGAAATGGCTGGGGAGTTAGATAACTTCCTTCATTAGTTTGCCAATCCTCTGGTGATACATTTTCTGATACTGCAATTACGTAATATACTGGTTCATCATAGTATTCAAGCTATTCGATCTCTACTCTAACGCGCTGGTTGGAATGATCACTATGCACACTTAACGGATAATGGTAGAGACTCACTTATGATCGGGTCTAGAATTACAATTTCGGCCTATTCCAAATTATACCACCACAATTTACAAAATAACTCAAAATTCAACCCAGAAAAGAGCCGTTTCTTAATAAAAGCTTCTTCCTCTTCACTTTTATTAAATTCTACATTCATTTTATTCCGAATTAGCAGCGAAGAGGTTTCTCCTCTGGCTTGGAGGAAAAATTTACCTCCAAGTCAGATAGTTCTTTTGCCCGCCAGTGTAGTGAATTACGATTTTCTGACTCACCAAGTACTCCTATTAAACACCGAGTAAAAGGGCATAGATTTTGCACTGGGACTCTACAATATTCCCCACCACCACCCCCACCCCCACCCTGCCCCCAAAATTAAAGAATATTCATGGCTCATGGCTGTCTGCGATCTGGTCATTCCAGCTCTAGAACTTTGGACAGTTAGATCGGCAGCGTAGTACTGTTCGTTAAAAGTAAGGAAATGTATATTTTTCATTTGATTATTTCACATGACAGCATTGCTTTTAATCGCGACATTCCTACTGGCGTTGATTTCGGTTGGAAAACCACTAAGAGGATGTAAAAAGGCAGATGGACGAGTGTCTGCCATAATAATGAAAACTCCCCAACTTGATTGTGACTGATGGTAGGCAGGAGGGCCTACCATTACAATGAAAATTCCCTAACCCAGTCTGCACATAAGAAAAGACGTTTGGTGACTTCCCCGTCGCATTTTTAGGTTAACGTTAAGAGCTGTGCAGTTTAATACAATTCTTACTCAGAACATGTACACTGGCTAGCCTAGAATTCTGTATACAATGTAGGATTCCGTAGCGAAGCACGGGTACGTCAGCTAGTTTCAAATATAATGTTACCAAGCTTTTTGATCTAACAAGAGCTAAAACAAATCCAACGAACAATGTGCTAATACGAGAAGAGCCTCATTGTGACATTGGTGGCTAAAAGTGTTTGTAAAACCGGCAAAGAAATCCTTCAGGCAAGGAACACAATGTTGAAAACATCCTAGGGATATGAGCTACGAATTTTAGGTAAATAAAATATAATCAAGTACGAGAATATATTCTTTATTTATTCCTAAAAATTACAATCCTTTCCTTGATCATGGTCATCCGGTCGATTAGATTAGCAGTTTACCTTTTTCTACCACTGCGAGCCCTAATGTGGTTCAATGAATTGTTTCACTTAAGCACCACTACGAGCGCTAATGAGGATCAATGCAGAGTTTCACTTAAGCCCTTATAACTACTTTCAGTGTGGACATTCTTCAAAAAATCAGAAAACGCCTGAGGGTATTGTGGCCATATGCTTCTTGTCAAGTGGCTTAATGTAGGATAGTGTGTCAAGAGTCTGATTATTTTGTCGGCATCGCACGTGCTCGTTCCCGGAGCGACGCGGCGACATGTTTCAAACGTGAAGGGGAGCGAACTAGGTGGATCAGAAAAATATATTTTAAAAAAGAAGCGGAGGGAAAGAAGTAGCTGGAATATGTTCACGTTCAGTTGTACATGATTAAATGTAAAGAAAATATTATTAGTAACATCGACGACATGATATTTGTACTTACTAAGGTGTATGAAGGTGAAATTAGACTGGACAGTGATAATGATACCATGTGTAAACTACAATAATTAGTAATTGAATTTATGTTTAATTCTGAATGGTGTACTAGTAGAAAGTAATGATAATTAATTAATGGGGCTGACAAGAATTCAGTACTTGAACTAACTCGTACTTACTGCGATCAGTGAAGCATGGCACTACTTAAGGGAAGTCATACGCGTGCTCATTCTCACTTCATTAATTTTATTCCCGGTAACCATGATTGGATTGTTGGTGAGTTTATGAGATTAATTTAAACCAAAAAACCACAGGCCACAGCTTATCCACCTTAACTGCGTATTATATTAGACCTGTTTCAAAAGCACCTCTTAAAGTATAATAGTGTTCAGTCGTCAGCCCTAAGGCTGGTTGGATCCTCAACAGCTTCGCAATCAGCTGTCATCACTGAAGATATGTATGTGAGAAATGAGTGAGGTAGTTTCCCGTTGCTTTCCTCGCCGAGCTAAAAGTTGCTATTACATATCAGTCTGGCAAGCCCACTGAAATGCATGCACCAAGCGACCCTATGAGCGATATTTTCACACTATTCGTAACAGGGACTGGCTGCATAAGGATTGGCATTACTAGCATCGCTCATACCTCAGTCACTTTCATATTGTCAAAGCCAATGATAAGACAGAGACAGGCCAATGAAAGTAACAAATTTGTTCTAGCCCATACGGTACTAGAAGACATAGTGAATTGTAAACACTAGATCTCGCTAGCAAAGGCATAGTGTAATAGTGAAAATTGTAATTCATTACGTTCATTATAAAAACATTTGAGAATGTAGGCCTAACTCGTTATTGTATCCGGTCAAAATACATAAACTGCTATTAACATAAACAACTTATTTCTTACAACGTAAATTGAAAATGACGAGAATTTCTGCCCTCTTTCTTTCCTTTTTTTTCTGCCTCCATTTCAAACTCGGGTGTCGCCGCAGTGATCGAGATTGATTGGGAAAACTTCGCCCAGCCTTCACGGCCTGTGACGTAGAGCATAAGCTCATCGCTAGCCCGCCCCCTTACAGTGCTGTGTGCCCGCGGGACGGAATGCCCAACGTGAACACCTCTGGTCTACACATTTCTTGAAGAACAATTTTACAATTAACATAGAGTTCAGTGTGTTTATGGAAAGCCTTTTCTTTCCGTCAGTCATCAGTAACGGTCTCCACGAAATGATTCCTTTTTTCGCAAATCCTCAGTGAATACGCAATGTCTTTCCTGCATTCGTTTTTCTTCTTTTACTCGTTTTCATTCCCCACCCTGAAGGGGTGGGGCGGGCCACCTAGAGGATGACGCCCTCGCTCTGGCCAAGAGTTGCGGGCGGGTTGGGGAGGTTTGATGGATGAGGGAGGTGGGTAGGAGGATGTGAGAAATAGAGGGGATGGTGGTGGGTTGGGCCTCTTGATTGAGCTTTATTGAATGTGCTTTTCCAAAAGTTACAGAGAAGAATTTATAAATATAAACAATATTTTACATTATTAGATAATTTTAAAGGGTTTAAGGGGTGTTTTTTTCCTCCTTCGCCTGATGCTATACAAAATATTATGCTATAAATACATCTAAGAAGAAGGACGTTTGCAATACAAGAATTCGGTGGTTCTAATAGCATGCCGTTCTGAAGTGATTCTGGATCTTGTGCATTATAATGCGTCATTAAGATATGATGCTATTGTCCGTTTCTTGATGCTGAGAGGAGGTTGAAGGGATTTATACGAGAGTTTCTAAGGGTGTGAAGTTAGTATTTAAGCCTGAATGGGTAGTGAGAAAATGGGGATTGAGGGTCTGATTAGCTGCAGCCTGAAGGTGTGCGAGAACCAGGGGTCTATTGTATGGATGGATATTTAACAAGGAGAGTGTAACAAAACTGACAAGATCTTCAATTGTAGGGTGGGGAAAAAGTGAACGGGTGGGCGTGGTTGGTGGGTCAATAGTGCGAATCGGGGCTATGAATTCTGGGTGATTTGAGGGAGGTGTCGGACGTCCTCGACAGCGGCGAGAATAGACTGGATGGCTGCCCCTGCAAGTGTTACAGCGGGCGGGGTGTAGGGTGTTGGGGCACTTGGTAGTGACATGATGCTGAGTGCAATGACCACAGATTGGATGATTTACTTTGCACTGGGCCGTTGTGTGATTGTTAAAGAGGAAGCATCTTTCACATCTGATTGACTGTGGAGGTGGAGCACGAGAAGGTTCGACTTTGTGATGGTGGCGATGTATCGATACACCACTGGCAAGCAGTCTGTCCACATCAGCTGGTGTTGGCAGAAGAATCCGCACCAGGAATGTTGGACCCTCCGCATTCCGGATGCGAAAGGCCTTCCGAGCAGGCACTCCCTCCGCACTGAGCTCGGCGAGAATCGTCCCTTCTGAAAGTGAAGGATCCACACCACGGATGACGCAACTTACGAGATTATAACGTGATGGTGGAGTGGGTGGTGGTGAGAGGAGTTGAAGAGGGATAGTTGATCCGAACGGAGTTGATCTATTGTGGTGGCGTGTTGGTGTGCTGCTACTTCCCCGTTGATTTGAATGATGATTGCTTTTGAAGTCTTCCTGATATCAGCGATGTCCTCTCGGCGTATGTTGTAGCGAAGAAGCGTGCAGAAGATGGCTTGAGGTTAAGGAGGAGAAATGCATGTGTGCCGGAAGGCGTTTGCTGGAGAAATCGGAGATGGTTGATGGGTCATCTAGTGCCAGACGTAGAGGAATATTCGAGTCGAGAGGAGGTGGGTGTAGTGATGGTAGTAGATGGGGATATATGCTGTATGGTGGTGTCCATTGGAAGAGATGTAGCGGCTGCTGTTTCCGACATTTTTGAACACTCTTCTTGTACATGTCAGTAATGGTCACGAGATACTACGTGGTCTAAGCGAGTGGCCGCGTGGTTTGAGTCTCGTAACTGACAGCTCGTATTCGCGAGTAAGTGAGTTAGAATAGTGATGGCATAGTCCAATACTTTTAATAATCGAATTATTTCCATCCGTTTATTTAAATGAAAATCCACAGCCTGTTTCCAGTCATTCGATCGAGTCAGGAATGGAATGAATGAAGCCCCCATCTAGCGGCGAGGATAGGAAATGTGTAGCCCCTGTGTATAAAGGAAAGGGTGATAGACATAAAGCTGAAAATTACAGGCCAGTAAGTTTGACATGCATTGTATGTAAGCTTTGGAAAGGCATTCTTTCTGATTATATCAGACATGTTTGTGAAATTAAAAAACTGGTTCGATAGAAGACAATTCGGTTTTAGGAAAGGTTATTCCACTGAAGCTCAACTTGTAGGATTCCAGCAAGATATAGCAGATATCTTGGATTCTGGAGGTCGAATGGACTGTATTAGGGGGTTTTCTCCTCTAACTTGTAGGCTTAAGACCTACAAGACAGATCGCTTTCTCCCCCGCCAGTGCATGATTGCGATTTTCCGACTCATCGGCTACTCCTTGGAAACAGATGAGTAAAAGGGCATAGTTTTCGCCCTGGGACTCTCCATTTCAATGCCCACAACAACAAAAAAATTGGCTGTATCGCGATTGACCTGTCTAAAGCATTTGATAGAGTGGATCATGGGAGACTACTGGCAAAAATGAGTGCAATTGGACTAGACAAAAGAGTGACTGAATGGGTTGCTATATTTCTAGAAAATAGATCTCAGAGAATTAGAGTAGGTGAAGCATTATCTGACCCTGTAATAATTAAGAGGGGAATTCCTCAAGGCAGTATTATCGGACCTTTATGTTTTCTTATATATATATAAATGATACGAGTAAAGGAGTGGAATCGGAGGTAAGGCTTTTTGCGGATGATATTTTTCTCCATAGAGTGATAAATAAGTTACAAGATTGTGAGCAACTGCAACGTGACCTCGAAAATGTTGTGATATGGCCAACAGGCAATGGTATGTTGATAAACGGGGTTAAAAGTCAGGTTGTGAGTTTCACAAATAGGAAAAGTCCTCTCAGTTTTAATTACTGCGTTGATGGGGTGAAAGTTCCTTTTGGGGAACATTGTAAGTATCTAGGTGTTAATATAAGGAAAGATCTTCATTGGGGTAATGACATAAATGGGATTGTAAATAAAGGGTACAGATCTCTGCACGTGGTTATGAGGGTGTTTAGGGGTTGTAGTAAGGATGTAAAGGAGAGTGAATTTAAGTCTCTGGTAAGACCCCAACTAGAGTATGGTTCCAGTGTATGGGACCCTCACCAGGATTACCTGATTCAAGAACTGGAAAAAATCCAAATAAAAGCAGCTCGATTTGTTCTGGGTGATTTCCGACAAAAGAGTAGCGTTACAAAAATATTGCAATGTTTGGGTTGGGAAGAATTGAGAGAAAGAAGAAGAGCTGCTCGACTAAGTGGTATGTTCCGAGCTGTCAGCGGAGAGATGGCGTGGAATGACATTAGTAGACGAATAAGTTTGAATGGCGTTTATAAAAGTAGGGAAGATCACAATATGAAGATAAAGTTGGAATTCAAGAGGACAAACTGGGGCAAATATTCATTTATAGGAAGGGGAGTTAGGGATTGGAATAACTTCCCAAGGGAGATGTTCAATAAATTTCCAATTTCTTTGAAATCATTTAGGAAAATGCTAGGAAAGCAACAGATAGGGAATCTGCCACCTGGGCGACTGCCCTAAATGCAGATCAGTATTGATTGATTGATTGATTGATTGATTGATTGATTGATTGATTGATTGATTGATTGATTGATTGATTGATTGATTGATTGATTGATTGATTGATTGATTGATTGATTGATGGCTGCCGTAGCCTGTCCCAAGACTTTAATATTACTTATCTAGATTCGCAGAGCGCGCTGATGCTATGCGGAATATTGAACACTTTCGCGCATCGCCATGTTGCTGGCGCTTCAGCTTCGAATGCATGGCTAGCACGTTGTAATGTTTACAATCCCTTGCATGTTTTCAATTTGAATCATGCCTGTTAGTGGATCTGTTTTAGTATTATATGTGACGGAGTGATAATATATTGTCAAATATTTTCAAGGAATGTGGGAGCGATACATTACAGTAGTTTCGTCAATATTAGGCCTTACCTGTGGAATTGAAAGATATTCTCAGGGTGGATTCGTGTGCAGCCTTCATTTGTTCGTTCGTAATCTGTTTTCCTCCAGGGTCGGTTTTTCCCTCGGACTCAGCGAGGGATCCCACCTCCACCGCCACAAGGGCAGTGTCCGGGAGCTTCAGACTCTGAGTATGGGGATACAACTGGGCATGATGACCAGTACCTCGCCCAGGCGACCTCACCTGCTATGCTGAACAGGGGCCTTGTGGGGGGATGGGAAGTTTGGAAAGGTTAGACAAGGAAGAGGGAAGGAAGTGGCCTTGGCCTTAAGTTAGGTACCATCCCGGCATTTGCCTGGAGGAGAAGTGGGAAACCACGGAAAACCACTTCCAGGATGGCTGAGGAGGGACTCAGTTGACCTCCCGAGGCTGAGTGGACCCCGTTCCAGCCCTCGTACCACTTTTCAAATTTCGTGGCAGAGCCGGAAAAATCGAACCCGGGCCTCCGGGGGTGGCAGCTAATCACACTAACCACTACACCACAGAGGCGGACGCCTTCATTTGTACAGGTTGCTATCGGAAGGGATCTGGTATTTCTTTTCACATGTGAGTAGAAACTGAACTGTTATAAAATAACTTTCATTTACCATAATCGAGAACTAAACAGGTTATAGGGTGGTTTATTCACAGAACGCATGGACATGAAAATTAGAATATTTAGGCTTCTTTTTTGTTTGCCTTTTTTCCAATTCATCGGAGATAATTGTTTAGAACTAAAGAGCTGTTCTGAAAAAGGCTACATATTTTACACACAAACTGTGTTGCGGTGTTACAAATTTGATAAACCTGGGCCTAGAATCCGTAAGATATGATTGATACAACTTGATAAAACCTTTTAATATTAGGGTAAGGTATTGCTTCAAATTATCAGTTATCTGAAAAATGATTTATTAGTATCGTTTGTCTTCATTTCTGCAATTTTTTCCATTTGTATTATAATAAAAGAATACAATTGTTAATACGCTATTCCAGAAAAATGCAATCTTGTCAATCCTAGTCGGTAGTAGAAAACGCCAAAGTAACTGTTCACTATGATATTAATCTTTTAGTCTGCAATGTGCTTTACTTTGTCTCATCTATTTTCTTTCTGGTGTAAATCATGGTGCTCATATTAGAGAAAAATTAGAACGCTCTTTCAATTTTTATGTGCTCAGATAATGTTAATTCAGAATGAGTTTGTAAAAGCAGTAATATTTAAGAAGATAATATTATGAGGAGGGTTTTACATCTTAAATGATAACATTCTTACTTAAGCCTAACCGGGCGAGTTGGCCGTGCGGTTAAGACCGTACAGCTGTGAGCTTGCATCTGGGATATAGTGGGTTCGAACCCCACTGTCGGCAGGCCTGAAGATGGTTTTCCGTGGTTTCCCATTTTAACACCAGGCAAATGCTAGGGCTGACTTTAATTAAAGGCCACGGGCTCTTCCTTCCCATTCCTAGGCCTTTCCTATCCCATCGTTGCGATAAGACCTATCTGTGTCAGTGCGACGTAAAACAAATTCGTAAAAATAAAACTTAAGCCTAAACCACGCAGAGAAACCCAAACTAACCCTAGACATTCATTTCGTTTTAAGAAATGCACAATAGAAGACTAGCACCAGTGTAACAAATGCCAGGCAGCATTTACCTAAATCCAAATCACACAATAATGATAACTTAACTTCTGCTCATCCAATTACGTTATTTCATATCCAAACCAAACCCCATGGCACACGAGGCCCGAAAGGCCATGGCCTACCAAGCGACCGCTGCTCAGCCTGAAGGCCTACAGATTACGAGGTGTCCTGTGGTCAGGACGGCGAATCCTCTCGGCCGTTATCTCACCGTCAGATAGCTCCGCAATTGTAATCACGTAGGCTGAGCGGACCTCGAACCAGTACTCAGATCCAGGTACAAATCTCTGACCTGGCCGGGGATTGAACCCGGAGCCTCCGGGTAAGAAGTAGACACGCTACCCCTACACCGCAGAGCCGGCATTTCATATTCAGAAAATGAAAAAAAAGTATCTGATTTTTAGAAAGATCTCTGCAGTCATGTACTTTTTAAACAATGTGTTCAGAGAATTGAGTAAAATTTGCTGTAGGCCTAATGACTTATCAAAAAGGGAATCATAAGCTCTGTACTGCACCCACAATCGAATGAGCCTGATGGAAGTAATAATTAAATTATTGAAATTCGTATATGTGAATACTGCAGAGGCAGGGAAAAGCTAGCAGTCTCACAAAGCGCCACCCAGAAGCCGCGTTGGCTGGAAGTACATCCGTCGGATATGCTTTAAGTCACGAACAGGAAATAGGAAACTAAAAGCCTCCCTCAAATCAAGTTTATGGCACCGCAAAAGTGCAGAATTTCTACTTAGTTTCTCACGGGAAATCGGCAATACGGAATGTGCCCATCCCTAGTGTGTGACAAGGAAAGAGAGAATACCTGTCACCCCTTGGCAGAAAATGGTTGCGCCCGAGCCACGATGCGCGGCAAGATTTTAACCAATCACAATTTACAAAATTTAATTTTCTTGTCCTAGCGGGAATCTGTATCCAGTATTTCGTGATTTGGTGTCGAAAGTAGTAGTGAAATACTGTGTCCTGACCTGCAAATAATATTTAACGAATATTTCACACGAATACGTGGTTAATTATTTCTCAAAATATAAGTTTTCAACATTGTGTGGAAGAGTGGTTGCGCCCAAGGAGCAATGTGTCATGGCGGCAAGGTGCCGTGCTCCGAGTGTAAATAGGCCCTATGATGCATTTCAATTTATAAAATAAGCTACGATCATTTCTGATAGCGCAGTGCAACATACAAATCAAACCAAATTTTGGAATATTTAGAGTGCATTTTCTGGACATTAAACCTACGGACAAGTGGAAAAACGATCCAAGGTGCCGTATTACTATGCCCCATCCCCTCCATTCGGACTATTTTTGAAGTGGGGGTGTGAGAATTTACAAAAGCGGTAGCCGCAGTGTGGTAATATCTCAGTCCTACTTGAAATTTCAGTGCAGACAGGCGATTCTTCAGGAAGTGCAGCGCTAAGAGACGACTCAACATTTGTGTGAGTAGGGTCTTAGGCAAGCAACGAACATTTAGGGAGAACTCTAAAATAACATCAGATCATAGGAAACAATCAGACAATTATCATAGCAAAAATGACAATGGTACTTATTTACAAGCTTTTCATAAATGAACATTTAACGTAGTAAGACAGGCGAAATCGCGGAGATGGACAATATGAGCTTTCATAACATGTAATTATACAACATTCCTTAGCTCACACGTAACTTGCACGCTAGTATTCTAGTGGAGAAGTATTGTTTTTGAGGACTGTATTTTTCATAAACATTTCTCCATGTCTTACATGGGAACGTCACAATTAAACGTGCGCAGTCTATAAAATGGTTATTTCATCTGAGACATTTGGGAGCAAACAGTAGGTGAGCTAAATTACAGGGAGAGACTTTGTTTACTAGTGGAGCTTAACAGTACAAGGACTGGTGTCCACTTTCATTTGTCAGAGTGAGGTCGATGGCTGCTAAATCCCTTGTGTAAACAAGCGGTAAAGGAGGGAGCTGGACAGAGACGACCAGGAGGAGACCTCGCCAGATAGCTGTTTTTCCTGACAGTGCACGTCAACTCATCGAGAGCTATTGCTGTGTAATTAGTGTTTTCCTTCATTTAAATTTTAAAAGGCGTGTGTAGGAATAAATCTTACGTGTGCGACGCAAGCATGAAAATGGATCCAATTCGTGTGTATAAAGTGTTGAATGTCCTCGGCAAGATGAAGAAGATGGAGCAAGGTCATGTAGCGGGGACTGTGGAGGATCCAACCCGCCTTCCAGCACAAAGGTAAAATGAGCATTTTATAATCATGTAACGATATACTTGAGGGATATGAACAATCAGTGGTCAAATTTAGGGTAGCGATTTATGTAGACTTAATAATAATAAAATTTCACGTACCGGATGGTGTAGTTATAGTTTAGATGTCATTTGCAGTTAGAGTTAGAAGTGAGACCAGGACAATCATATTTGACGATTCGGGATGTGAATGCCATGGTACCGGGCGAGTTGGCCGTGCGCGTAGAGGCGCGGCTGTGAGCTTGCATCCGGGAGATAGTAGGTTCGAATCCCACTATCGGCAGCCCTGAAGATGGTTTTCCGTGGTTTTCCGTGGTTTCCCATTTTCACACCAGGCAAATGCCGGGGCTGTACCTTAATTAAGGCCACGGGCGCTTCCTTCCAACTCCTAGGCCTTCCCTATCCCATCGTCGCCATAAGACCTATCTGTGTCGGTGCGACGTAAAGCCCCTAGCAAAAAAAAAGCCATGGTGTCATGATAACAATAATAAATATAATAATCAGAAAATGGTCGTATTTTCTCAGGAGTTTCTCCCATATATTTCTGGATAAATTTTGATATGAGTTACCATTTTAACACACGTGAATCTAAAATTTCCCTAGAGATTTTATGATCAGTGCAATTTCAGATTTTAACATAATTAGGAATATATAATAATATAATGTTTTGGTGATATTTGATTTTTGTGGACGCTGCCGAGTTGTTTTTAAATTTAACTAGCTGTAATTATAGCGCACCAAATTTTATTATTCATTTGCGTGAGCACATTTAGATGATCGTTTCCGTTGGTTATCATACCTTATGTTTGCGGTATAGTGTTTAATACGTATTTTTTAATTTTTCTTTATGAGTGCGTGGATTCATATTTTCGATAGCTGTGTATTTTGACAGGCAAATCTTGTTGTTACAGTCGATAAATAAGGATAGGGAAACCATTGCAGGTCAATTCTGATAATTCACAGCATGTGAATGTGAAATAAGATCAAATAGATGAACAAAGATATAGTAATGCCCCTGATGATAGCAATTGAAAAATGGAAAATATGAAGCTTAAGGACCATGTTGTATTATGGTGTCGTAATAATGAATGCGAACGACACAGTGTATTATTAAAGATTGGCCCGTATTCAAATGAGCGAGGCTGCATTGACAAGTATATGCTACTTTGAGAATAATGAGATGAATGTGAATTGAGAGGTAAACAGTTTAACTAGCATAATTAAATCTTCGACGATATATGTGATAATTGTAGGTAGAAGGCTTACATATTCATAATTTTTCCAGGGACGAACATATCACTCGGAAATATGCAAATCAAAAGCCGAGTTGAGACATGGAACAGACTGACCGTGCAATGTGTAAAATTTTGAAAGTCGATTGTAATCATGATGACGTGTAATATTCTTAGTTATAATTCTTGAAAGTTGTAAGATATCATGCCTTGAAAAGGGCACAGTACCTTTCGTAGAAATATTTTATTTCACAGGTTTCCTTTTATGTTGATATTGAAGATTTTTGTTATCGGTACAGGAGTTTGTAAATATTTAATTTGTGTGTTCTCCAGTCTGCTGAGAGACAGGCAATTTTTATCTCACGATATGTAATCAGACTTAAGTTGTAGACTGATTTTCGAACATGTCTTCTTATTTACAATAAAGCTAAATTGTAGAGTCTAGGTTTCTCAAGAGACAGATTGACACGTGATCCTCGTCCTCTGAATCTGGCCTTCTTGCCATACGTACAATGTTCAAACACATCAGTTACAAACATGACCCTTGTATTAAAATGAGCGACGTGATCATTTTCGAGGTACCGCTAATGTATTTTTGTAGTAGTGTGTTTTTCAGTCTTCTTATTCAGTCTGCTAAAGAATTTTTTAGGTGCGCCACCTATGTACTATCCAAAGGATTTTTGTAGATTGTTCAGTTTTTATACAGAAATATATTTTAATATTACCACAGTCTTCATATTATGTATATTTATTGCGTGTGTATTCGGTGTAGGCTGTCATTAATTTTGTAGGGTGGATGTTTTCATGTGTGCGAAATTTCATGCGAATTCCATACGATCTCTGCGTCAAGCTGAGGAGCGCCCGCAACATGGCGGTACGCGCATGGACAGGTCTTCCCCAGTCACATGCTTCTGCGCAGCCAGCGGTGTGGGGCCTTGAGCCTGTCGCACTCCTCTGGGGCAATGATAAATGACTGGCAGATGAAATGAAATGATACTGGAGAGTTGCCATTGATGCTTTCACAGCCCGTACTTACAGGCATGATATAGGCTTTTGGGATTATGCTGTGTCAAGAAAATAAAATATCAATAGTTTCCCATCACTATTGTTAATTCGTTTCGGTGTTTTCCAAAATTCGTACGTTCCTCATCGCCAGATGTTTCATTCCAGACTTGTGTCATACCTTCATAAGTGCGTACGCCTGTTATGTCATGTCATGTCATGTTATGTTATGTTATGTTATGTTATGTTATGTTATGTTATGTTATGTTATGTCATGTCATGTCATGTCATGTCATGTTATGTTATGTTATGTTATGTTATGTTATGTTATGTTACAGTACGTTATGTTACCCTCTCAGACTGATGCTGATGGTTTCGTCAGCTTCCGCTTCCAACGCTAGCGCTGTACCGCGTCCGAGGAGCCATCTGGCGACAAATGAAAGTACCATTTCCACTTCTATAGGGTAACGTCTAAATTCAAAGCTCATTTTTTTAGAAGCCTTTTTCTCGAGGACAGTCGAGATTTTCTTCTGATGACGCAGAGCTTAGTTCTCTGCGAAACGTAAAGAATTTCACCTTATTTTCTTGACACGGCATAAACCTAAAAGCCTATATCATGTCGATACTGGAGAGTGTTACAGGAATGAAATATGACAGGGAACACCGGAGTACCCGGAGAAAAGCATGTCATGCCTCCGCTTTGTCCAGCACAAATCTCACATGGAGTGACCGGGATTTGAACCACGGTTTCCAGCGGTGAGAGGCCAGCGCGCTGCCGCCTGAGCCACGGAGGCTTCCGTTTATTTAAATAATCGAATAAATAATCGAATGAGTTTCAAATATTATTCAGTTGTATCGCATAGAATACTCGGATGCGTCATGAATCAATTTTTCAATTTGAGTGTGTCGGATGGATAATCGATGAAATAACCGAGTAGATGAATTTTTATTAAAAATAGAAATAAGCCTACGCCTTTTTTCCATATGTATCTCCAAATGTTGAAACTAAATGAGTGAATTAACTGTCTTAATAACATAACTTTTCATCCGATTATTTCTAAAGCATTCACTATTCAGTTGCCTCATTCATTCGAATGCAGTTTCGAATGAATTATCGAAAAAATAATCTATGAAAAAAATATTCACTCTTCGATTGCCTCATTCATTCGAATGAATAATCGAATGGGAAATGTAATCGAATAATCGAATAAAATGAAATAATCGAATAAGCGATTATTTTGTATTCGATTATCCTATCACTAAGTTAGAACTCCACTGTCAGCAGATGGTTTCCTGTGAGTAGGCCTAACCATTTTCACGTCCGACTCGTTGGATGAATGGTCAGCGTACTGGCGTTCGGTTCAAAGGGTCCCGGGTTCGATTCCCGGCCGGGTCGGGGATTTTAACCTTCATTGGTTAATTCCAATGGTCCGGGGACTAGGTGTTTGTGCTGTCCCCAACATCCCTGCAACTCACAAACCACACATAAAACTACCCTCCACCACAATAACACGCAGTTACCTACACATGGCAGATGCCGCCCACCCTCATCGGAGGGTCTGCCGTACAAGGGCTGCACTCGGCTAGAAATAGCCACACGAAATTATTATTATTATCCATTTTCACAATATACTGTACCTTAATTAAGGCTACGGTCGCTTCTTTCTCTGTCCTGTCCTAGCCCTTTCCTATCCCATCGTCGCCATATAACCTATCTGTGTCAGTGCGACGTAAAACAACCGTGTGTCGAAACTCGACGTAGTATTAATAACAGCTGAATGAAAATAATCAGAAAAATCATTCGCATTTTTAAATTGAGGTATGTCAGACGAAGTGGCTCAGACGGTTGAGGCACTGGCCTTCTGCTCCAACTTAGCAGGTTCGATCCTGGCCCAATCCGGTGGTATTTGAAGGTCCTCAAATGCGTCAGCTCCGTGGTGGTAGATTTACTTGCATGTAAGAAAATTCCTTCAAGGGCAAATTCCGGCACCTCCGCGTCCAGAGCTTGAGTGAATTTGTCCCAGTTTTATACCCGGGTGCCCTTTGACACCAACCCACCTTGAACGTATGTGATCACTGTTTCGTGTTTCGGCGGTTGTTGGTGGCGTGGTTTGTTGTGTGTAGAAGGAAATGTGGATTGAGATGAACACATACATCCAGTCCCCGAGACAGAGCAATTAAAACCCGGTCGGGAGTCGAATCCGTGGCTCTCTGAATCGAAGGTCACTGCCCTTGAACATTCAACCAAGGAGCCAGGTTTATTTTACTTTCATTGTGAAAAGGCGAACTTTGTACTTCCCCTTAAATCCTCAATTATTTGCACCAATAGGATTTTTCCAGGTGGGGAGTGGGTGCACAACAATGCATTTCCAAATCAACTTGCCTGCTGTAGAGAAGATATCTATTTCTTCCGTGTCTGTCATTACCTACCTGTCGCTAGATGATGATGATCATATGATGCACTTCTTGCTTTCTTCATTAAAAGCAGCATTCCCCCACCCCCCACCCCTCCCGAAGGGCCATGGCCTACCAAGCGACCTCAGCTGAGCCCAAAAGCTTGCAGATTATGAGGTGTCGTGTGGTCATCACAATGAATACTCTCGGCCGTTATTCTTGGCTTTCTAGACCGGGGACGCTATATCACCGTCAGATAGCTCCTCAATTATAATCACATAGGCTGAGTGGACCTCGAACCAGCCCTCAGGTCCATGACCTGGCCCGGAATCGAACCCGAGGCCTCCGGGGCACGCTACGCTTACACCAGGGGACCGGCAAATGGAGCATCTCCCTTCTCCGAAACCTTTGGCTACTTGATGGCTTGTTCTTGTTTCGAGTGGCGAAGTTACAGCACCTGGGCTGGATATTTTGCCTTTAAAGTTTGAAGAGTTTTTGACCATAGAAGTTTGCTTTTCCTCTTCTGTGAGTTTTGGTGGTAGTGATTATTGTTTTAAGAGGAAGTACAACTGGGCACCATCCTCTATCAACACTAATCACAGAAAAAATTGAAGGGGTCCGACACTTCGAAACATGAAGATATCGGTCAAAGAAAGACAAGGGCCACGAAGGGCGTAAAAATGAAAGACTCCCTGTCCTGTCGGGTCGAAAATAACAAGGGTTGAATAAGGGAAGTCGGATAGGCTAGATGAAAGTGGGAGCCTGACACGAGGACGCGGAAGCAATGCCAGGGCTCAGCTCAGTTCCCCGCGGTGGCCAAGCCACGCTCCGAAGTTGAGAGCTCCTGGGACCCCTTTTAGTCGTTTCTTACGACAGGCAGAGGATACTGTGGGTGTTATTCTACCGCCCCCACCCAGGGGGTCCTCTTCTGTGATTCATCGTCAAAAGTTTCCATTCTTAGAGATGGGGAGATTCTGAACGAAAATGAACGGATCATTGCACTGAACGAATGAATCGTGATTCAGTGTACGAAATAAAACGACTCGTTTGTGAATCGAAACATGGCATTCGCTAATTGTTCCTCCATCTTTGACTCGTTCTGATTCATATTGCCATGTCGGGTATACGTCATTTGTGAAACAATGCTGACTAATGAAGAATGTCTCTGTTATTCTTTATTTTTAACCTAATCTTAAAGTCCGATTCACAAGTTAAATACTCCTAACGTAACCTAACAGGAAAAAAGTATTATTTTAACAAGAAATTATCACTTCGCTAAAAGCCACATACAACACGAAAATGTGGTAAGTATATACTCAACTTCCAGCTCGTTACTAAATTTTAAATTTACTCCAAGGTTCCCGTTCTTGTTCCTGCTCTACTGTTGACCTGTGAAGTGTGAACATAGACGCCTTCCCATTCTCGTTCTCTGCCCATCTGATTGTAAGAATCGATATAAGTGATTTTTTATCTTGTCATAACGTGTGTATGCAAATAGAAATGAAATAAGAAAGCATGATTTCTTTGTAGCGATCAAGCGTATAAATTAACATACATAATTCATAGGCTTCTCTTCATCGTGAGAACGAAGGGCGTGAACACCGCAAGTCGTAAGTCCTTCATTCTTATGAATGTGAAACGTACACCAGTTAGTTTCTATTTGACACACATCAATCACCACTAATCTGCATTCAGGGCAGTCGCCCAGGTGGAAGATTCCCTATCTGTTGTCTACTTAGACTTTTCTTAAATTGCAAAGAATTTGAAAATCTATTGAACATCACCCTTGGTAAATCATTCCAATCCCTAACTACCCTTCCTATAAATGAACATTTGCCCCAACTCGTCCTCTTGAATTCTAAATTTTATCTTCATATTTTGATCTTTCCTACTTTTAAAAACACCCCTCAGACTTATTCTTTCTACTTATGTCACTCCACGTCATCTCTCAACTGACAGCTCGGGACATACCACTTAGTCGAACAGCTCGTCTCCTTTCTTCCAGTTCTTCCCAGCCCAAACTTTGCAACAATTTTGTAACGCTACTCTTTTGTCAGAGATAACCCAGAACAAATCGAGCTGCTTTTCTTTGGTTTTCTTTCCAGTTCTCGAATCAAGTAATCCTAGTGAGGGTCCCATACACTGGAACCATACTGTAGTTGGGGTCTTACCAGAGACTTACACACCCTCTCCTTTAAATCCTTACTACAGCCGCTAAATACTCTCAAAACCACGTGCAGAAATCCGTACCCTATATTTACAATCCCGTTTGTGTGATAACCCAAATTAAGATCTTTCCTTATATTAACATCTAGGTACTTACAGTGATGCCCATTAAGAACTTTCGCCCCATCAGTGCAGTAATTAAAATTGAGAGCATTTTAATATTAGTGGAACTCGCAAGGTGACTTTTAACCCCGTTTACCATCATACCATTCCTTGTTGTCCACCTCACAACATTGTCGATGTCATTTTACAGTTGCTCACAAAGTTGTCAATTAGAGCAGGGCCTCTCAGGTACCCCCCACTCCTCGATTTGGAGCAATAATGCTTACTCTCTCTTTCCTCATGCCTGTCTCGCTCGCTCCCCCTGTCTCCCTCTTCCCACTTGCTCCGTAGCGCTCCAAATCCGAGCTGAGTTGAGCCGAGTAGAGCCGAGCTTAGCCGAGTTTAGCCGAGTAGCCCAGAGACGAAGCGTTGGTCCGAGCCGAGCGGGACCGATGCACAGTGCACGGAGCTCTTGCGCCTCGATTTTCACGCGTGAGATTTTGGGCGTTTGAGAGGCCCTGCTATAGAGTATAAAATCGTCCGGAAAAGGCCTTATCTATGATTCCAGTTCATTACTCATACCATCATTTATATATATATACGAAAATATAAAGGTCCAATAATACTTCCTTGAGGATTTCCCCTCTTAATGATTACAGCAGGGTCTGTCACGGTGCATGCACTGGTGCGCTACGTGGCGCAAGGTGCAAAAGACTGTCTCTCCCTTCTTCACTTGTTCTGCAGCGCTCAACCATCCGAGCAGAGTTCAGCCGAGCTTACCCGATTCGCCCCGAGACAAAACGCTGGGCCGAGCCGAGTGGAGTTGAACCGATGCACGGTGCACAGAACCTCTGCGCCTCAGTTTGCTCGCGTGAGATTTTGTGCGTTTGAGAAGCTCTGGATTACAGGATCTGATAACGCTTCACCTCCTCTAACCCCAGTTCTCATGGCAGTATTTCTTGACCATTTGAGCATATAGTCCCTATGCTTTCTCCTTTGACTTTGCAATTCTTGTCTCTACGGTTACTGTAAGGAGCGGCAATACAGGCTGAGTCAACTAAAACTTGCACCCCAAATAGTTCTGAAATGGAAGGTGCTATTAATGTGTTGTTTTCACAGAAATAAAGTATAACCAAGGGCTCACATGTCCGTTTAAATGATATAGGGATTTATTTGCAGTGTTAAAAAGGTAGTCAAAACATAATTCCATAGTAACTAGCTAGTAAATAGGTAGGCTATTAGGTTCTTCTATTTATTAGTTTAATGAATCAGTATTATAACTTAGCTCTGACATTCGACAATTAATTCAACTCGACTCTCTAGCCTACCTTACGACTATAAGTCATGTCGCGATCACTCGAAATTGTCTATTTTATATTGGGAAGAACCGCTCAGTATTTTCTCAGTTCGGATGTCACATCAATACACAAGACTTCAATAATCGAATCACGAGATCATTGGTTAACGTGGACAGTGGGTAAGTAAGCCGACTGATGCAATAGCTTAAATAAAAATATGTTGAATCAGAAAACCACTGCACTGGGCTGCTCTGCATCTCGGGCAGCCAATACAAAATATGTCGATTTAAAAAAATCCTCTACTGATAGAAAGAGACATATTTTCAAAGATGACGGAGCGAGTTGGCCATGCGGTTAGGGTCGCGTAGCTATGAACTTGCATTCGAGGGATGGTGGGTTCGAATCCTACCGTCTGCAGCCGTTAAGATGGTTTCCCGTGGTTTCGTATTTTCACACCAGGTAAATGCTGGTGTTGTACCTTAATTAAGACCACGACCGCTTCATTTCCACTCCAAGCCCATCGTCGCCCTAAGGCCTGTCTGTGTCGGTGCGAGGTAAAAGCAATGTATTTCATTTATATTTAATACTAGCTGATGTGCCCGTGCTTCGCTGCAGAATTCTACATTGTATACAGAATTCTAGGTTAGGTAGTGTACATGTTGTGAGCAAGATTGTCTTAAATTGTATAGCTCTTAACGTTACCCTAGAAACGTGACGGGAGGTCACCAAACATCTTTTCTCATTTGAAGACTGAGGGAATTTTCACTGTAATGGTAGACTTAATTTCATACCATCAGTCACAATCATTATTATGCATTTTTACATCCTCAGAAAGACTGTCTTAGTTTTGTTTTCAACTGAAATGAACATACAATGACGTCTATAGGAATGGCGCGATTAAAAGCAACGCTTTCATATTACGAAATACTTGTTCAAATGAAACACCACACATGTTCTCACTTTTAACGAACAGGACGACACAGCCTATCTAACAGTCAAAAGTTCCAGTCCTGGAATGACCAAACGACAGACAGCCGTGATCTGTGAACACTCTTCGGCGGGGAGAGGGTCGAATAGTGGAGACTCCCAGGGCAAAAAACTATGCCCAATTACTATTCTGTTTCCTAGGAGTACCCGATGAATCGGAAAATATCAATTCACTACACTGACGGCGGAAAAATCTATCTGACTTGAAGGCAAACTTTTCCACCAAGCCAGAAGAGAAACCTCCTCTTCACTGCTAGTTTGGAATAAATTGAATGTAGAATTTAATAAAAGTGAAGAGAAAGAAGCTTTTCTTAAGAAACGGCTCTTTTCAGAGTTTTTGAGTTATTTAGTGAATATTGTGGTGCTATAATTCGGAAAATGCCTAAATTATTATTTTAGACCAGGCCATACTACTACTACTACTACTACTACTACTACTACTACTACCACCACTAAGTGAGGCTCTGCCTTAAGTATGCACACTGCACAAAGAAACAGCGCGTCAGAGTAGGGATCGAACAGCTGAAATACTATGATGATCCAGTGTGTTACGTACCAGCTGTATCAGAAAATGTATGGACCAGAGGAATGGCATGCTGAAGAAGAACGTTTTCTAACTCCCCGGTTATTTCCCGTCAATATTCGGTCAGGCTGTTATACTCGTAACGCAGCAGTAATTACATCTATCGGAGTTGAGAGGCAGCATAAGAGACAAAGAACATCACAATAAACAATGGTCAATGTAATGTTATTGTTGATCAATGTTATGTGCTTTCGATATTATACGCCTTCATATTTCGTTTTCTTCCGACTCTGAAATACCACTCTTATCATAGTCGGTATGGTAAAACTGAATAAAAGATAAATGATCGGAAATTTTATTCTCTATAACTTTTATATATAGTACTTTTCGATAGGACCAATAACATTGGTATTTAAAAATTACACTTTAGGCACCTTCTCCTAAACTACAATTTCATCCAGGATGAAAAAAATTCTTTATAGCTTAGACTGTAGTTTCTTATTCCCCGACTCTATATAGGACCGATTTTCATTAAATTCTGTTAACCCATTTTCTCTTGGCTCGGCGTTGATATGGACTTAGCAACAAAGTACAAATTCATGAATATGTTACCATAGCCGGTACGGTAAAAATGTATAAGACATAAATGGTCGGAAATTTAATTCTCTATAACATTGGTTGTGTAGTATTTATCAATACGACAACTAATAATATAAATATTTGAGAATTACATTTAGGCCTTCCCCTAAACTACCATTTTAATCAGCGTAAATACAATATTACTTATAGCTTAAATTGTAGTGGCTCATTCTCCGACTTTGCATACCAATTTTCAATGAAATAGGACCACTAATAACGTAAATATTTAAAAATTAAATTTTAGGCCTTCGCCTAAACTACCATTTCACTCAGCGTGAATAAAATTATTCATAGGCTAGATTATAGCGACGTACTCCTAGACTTTGTATACCAATTTTTATGAAGATAGGACTACTGAAAACATAAATATTTGAAAATTAAATTTTAGGCCTTCCCCTAAACTACCATTTCTATCAGCGTGAATAAAATTATTTATGGCCTAGATTGTAGCGACTTATTCCCTGACTTTGCATACCGATTTTCATTAAATTCTCTTTGGCCGTTTTCTAGTGATGCGTGTACAGACAGACAGACAGACAGACAGACAGACAGACAGACAGACAGACAGACAGACAGACAGACAGACAGACAGACAGACAGACAGACAGACAGACAGACAGACAGAAATTACGGAAAAGTAAAAAGTGCATTTTCTGGTTACTGTGGACATGACCGATACAGAAATACCATTCTTTTCAAATTCTAAGCAATGTACAGACAAAACTCTTATTTTATGTATATAGATGTAGGCCACTTATTGCAAACACAGGTATTTTTACATCTAATTCTGTATGTATAATAGAGTTGCGACTTTCAAGGAACTGGGGGGAAAACCATAAGTTAGTATATAACATTTTAGTTATGTCAGTTCTTCTTCTTATTGTCATTTTTGTTTTTGTTTTGCCATTTGCTTTACGTCGCACCGACACAGATAGGTGTTACGGCGACGATGGGACAGGAAAGGCCTAGAAGTGCAAAGGAAGCGGCCGTGGCCTTAATTAAGGTACAGCCCCAACATTTGTCTGGTGTGAAAATGGGAAACCACGGAAAACCATCTTCAAGGCTGACGACAGTGGGCTTCGAACCCACTATCTCCCGGACGCAAGCTCACAGCTGCACGGCCCTAACCGCACGGCCAACTCGCCCGGTCTGTAATATAACGAGCATGTACGTATAGTATCGCACAAGTGCCTATTATCTTCCTGGATTTTTTAAACTTATTTGTTTGGTTTTGTGTACTTACCGTGAATACAGTGAAATTTCCATGTTCTTTGAAATTATTTAAGAAAAGACCAAGCAAACGATTGATAGGGAATCTCCCTGGGCGACAGTTTAAGTGGAGATCACTGATGATTGTGCGTACAGATATTTTTTTCATCTAATTCTATACACTTATTTAGTGGAGTTGTCACTGTGGGGGAAAGGCTTTGTAACATCAAAATTTGATGCAAAGAGGTGGCTGCCAAGAGAAACCTGAATATGAAAGCTAGATGGCACGTAGGAAAGCAGTTCATAGAATGAAGACCAGATGGCAGCAGCAAGCTTTGAATATTGTTGCTGCTGTCTTATCAGTACACACTACACAGATGTAATAAGAACGGTGACTCTAATGTGCCATGAATCGGATCACTGTATCGATTCAATAACGTGAATGCAGG
Source organism: Anabrus simplex (assembly GCF_040414725.1). NCBI lineage: Eukaryota > Metazoa > Arthropoda > Insecta > Orthoptera > Tettigoniidae > Anabrus > Anabrus simplex. The sequence continues at coordinate 488,633,891 of NC_090267.1, forward strand.
GCGAATAAAATGAATAGTGTGACGACTCCCTTTGAATCACATGTTAACAGCACGGCCGACTTGATGCGTCGCTCTAGCTAGCTCCAGCGCAGCGAGGGATCCAGTCGGCCGTGGTTAACAGACACGGTGTTCATGTTCTCCGCCACCTGCAGCGCTGCTGTCGATAAAAGGTCCAAGTACGCGCTCTTTTTGTCGGCTTAATGTGGAAGTGTGTGAGTGATGGTGGTGGTGGTGGTGGTGATTATTGTTTTAAGAGGAAGTACAACTAGGCAACCATCCTCTAGGAAGTGTGTAAACAGTTTATTATATTTTTCGGTAGTTTTACACGTTCTCCAGTTTTATACGTGCAAAATATCTGGTGTTAACTTTTCGTGAACTGAAAAGTGAAAAAGATTAAGCATTTGGGAAGTAGGACGTATACTTTGGCATATGCTTCAATTTACTACCGCACATGAATATGCCTACAACTTGCTATGTCCCGGTTTGCAATCAAAGTGCTCGAAGGCTATCCCACGACAAGATCTGCCTTTAAGTGATTGTGCCCTTAACATCATTTTTCAGTCAGATTAGAGCCATGGCAAAAGCTGTTGTTAAAGAGAATGCCAAAACCATAAATACTGCTCAGCAAAAATTTTACAGCAAGCTTAGGTACCTTTTATCAGCCACCATTATCAAGTTGGGAAGATGAACAAATAGCACCTTTCACCAGTTCTAAAATTAATGTAATTCATCCCTTCTGTGGGTATATTGTTAAACATACAAGCAAAGTGACAGGCTGTACAGCAAGTTCGAGATATTCTTTAAGACACTGACGAACCAATTTCAGAATAATGCCATTAAATCAATACTAAATGTAAAATATTTCCTGCGTATTTTTCACATATTACTTTCAAAACAAGAAGCACTATATCTTAAGTTGAACGAAACACAGATCGCACAGAAACACAGTCATCAGTCAGTAAACAGAATGCACAGTCCTGAGACATCACAATAATTAACACACGGTTTAAAATCATTTATTTAAACGATAAATTCCGAATTAAGTCACATCAGATCTCATTTAGAATCTCACGTTCGGAGACAGCTGATCACTATACTGTATATCTACACCAGCGCCGCGTAGTGTAGGAACATATCAACTAGCAGAAGTCATCAAACTATGCATTTCTATTCGTCCTGGTTAACGGAATCAAATGAATCGATACCTGACAGGCACATTTTAGACATGAGAAACAAAAATAATTTACAACATTTGCTGAAGAAAACTTCTATATTATTTTAATAATTGCTCCTTAAATTATACTTATCACTTATGTTTACGTAGATATCAAAGAAGGTCTATTTTTAAGTATAATACCGAAACAAAACTGTACCGCACATTTGAATTTTCCGCCTTAAAGTCCTCTTCAGGAGAAACTCTGAACTTTAAAAACTGGATCAACTCCTAAGTTTCTCAGAAGAGGTCACTACCGTAAATTTTGTGATTACGAAGTTGTCAGTACTGTGTGGATTTCAACTTGTTTTGTTTTCCATTGATCAAGAAGTGTGGACATTCTCTAATAGATGTCTCTCCAAAAAGAAAAAAAAAAAAGACCATGCACCCTGGTGCGAAGTGAAGGAACTTTTTTGAAGAAATTTTGTATTCATAAGTTTTCTTATTACTAAATTTCGTGCTTCCATTTGCGGGTTGGCAATCTTAAGCTTTTCCTTCCGCCAGTTTCGAAGTTAGCCAATCAATTATTTCTGTAATTAATTTTCAGCCAATCCCGTATGTCTTCTTCGATTTTGCGTGTAACTGTGTACTGTAACCAATAAACGCCTGTGGGTGTGTCTTAATTATTCATGACCGAGCTTGATAGCTGCAATCGCTTAAGTGCTGCCAGTATCTAGTATTCGGGAGATAGTAGGTTCGAACCCCACTGTCGGCAGCCCTGAAAATGGTTTTCCGTGGTTTCCCATTTTCACACCAGGCAAATGCTGGGGTTGTACCTTAATTAAGGCCACGGCCGCTTCCTTCCCACTCCTAGCCCTTTCCTGTCCCATCGTCGCCATAAGACCTATCTGTGTCGATGCGACGTAAAGCAACTAGCAAACAAAAATACAAAACAAAACAAATTATTCATGAAAGGTCTCGAATCTTCCCCGAGGGTATAAAAACTGTTGATTTTCTTGTCTCTCGGCCACATCATCAACATTTAACTTAGTGTATGGACATGTAGCAGGAGGTGGGAAGCGCCTCTTTCTTCAGGCAGCAGTTCTTCAGTAAGGTAATGGCCGCTTAACATCTTTATTTCTTGGTAGCTCAGCAGTTTAACCCGCGGGGAATGTCCGAAACCTTTACTATGTAACCTATCTTCAAACATGTAATTTTCCGTCGCTTTTCTAAAACTTCATATATCTTTATCTGTAATTCGGGGATAGGGAGTGATTTACCCTCTCGAGCTCCCCTTCATTTTGGTTTGAGGTTACTACGTTTTGTAATTGGTTTTCTTCCTTTCTGTACGGTCTTAAATTTTTCGATATATGAGTCACCTCCATAGTTTGGGAATAGCCCCTGTTTCATCGGCCTAGTGCCTCTTAGGTTTTAAGAAGTTTCACGTAGGAGTTCAAGTTCACGCCTCTATTCATTTTGCATTTTGGGCCATTTACTTTACCTATTATTTTTCTTCTAAGGCCCAGTAGGCTGGGTACAAGATACCCCCGTTTCATTTTGTGTAAGTTGTGCCTTGATGGCAATTTAGTGTAAAGCCTGGTATTGCCTTTAATAGGCTTGGAAAACTAAGAGCGGGTCAGTTCTTTTAAGCTTTTGGATATGTGCCTCCAGGAAGCCTGGCATTGCTAGGTGGGAGCAAGTTTGTTAAATTTTGAAATACTATGTGAAAATTGTTAAGTTTTGCTATTTTCGAAAATATAACCTTTAATGCAATTTTATCCATATCTCGGCCTTGTAGTTAGACCCATTCACCCCGGCACCTTCTTTCACCTCTGCTAATCCACCAAACAACGGTAACAAAAACAATAAAATAGAAATATGCATCGTGTTCGGGCGCAATGTGCCTGATGAGCACAACGACGGATAATATTAATGTTATTGTGAATATTTAAAAACTACTGCATTATTTCATTATCAAGTAAGTAAAATAAAATACTCTGATGAACTGGCCAATATGAAAGGTGGAGGTAGCTAGGTCCCCGCCAATGACGAATACGGGATAAGAATTAACACGTGCGCCAATCAAATAAGTTGCGTCCGACGCAAGGTTAACACCAGTAGTGGTAAGACTATGCGGAGGCTTCTGCTGCACTAGTGGACAATGGATATACATAGTGATGGGATAATCGAATACTTTTAATAATCGAATAGCCTCCAACCGATTATTTAAATAATCGAATAAAATAATCGAATGAGTTTCAAATGTCATTCAGTTTTGTCGCATAGAATATTCGGATGCATCATGATCAAATTTTCGGTTTAAGTGTGTCGGATGGATAATCGATCGCAATAAGCGAACAGATGAACTCTTATGAAAAACAGGAATACGCCCTTCCCCAAAAGTATCCCCAAATGTTGAAACTAAATGAGTGAATTAACTGTCTTAATAACATCACTTTTGATCCGATTATTTCGAAAGCATTCACTTTTCAATTGCCTCATTCATTCGAATGATTAATCGAAAAATAATCGAATGAGAAATATAATCGAATAACATGAAATAATCGAATAAGCGATTATTTTGTATTCGATTATTTCATTACTAGATATACAAATGAGTTCCTGAACTTTCAGGTGTGGAATTCGAGCCCATACCTACCTGTCGCTCTCGCTAAGAGTTAAGCTAAATGATTCTTTCGCTTTCTCTCCGAAAGAAATCGTTTTTACTTCGCAATACTTCCTTTCTCTTTCTTTGTGGTACGGGATGTCCTCTGCTAAATATTTTAAAGTCATTAACTGACACTTCACAGGTAAAAAATGAAATGGCGTATGGCTTTTAGTGCCGGGAGTGTCCAAGGACATGTTCGGCTCACCAGGTGCAGGTCTTTCGATTTGACGCACGTAGGCGACCTGTGCGTCGTGATGAGGATGAAATGATGATGAAGACAACACATACACCCAACCCCCCATGCCAGCGAAATTAACCAATGATGGTTAAAATTCCTGACCCTGCCGGGAATCGAACCCGGGAGCCCTGTGACCAAAGGCCAGCACGCTAACCATTTAGCCATGGAGCCGGACACTTCGCAGGTAATCAACCGCTAAAAAGAAAATGAAATGAAATGGCAATGGCCTTTAATGCCGGAATCTGCCCAAGGACTTCGGCTAGTCAGGTGAAGGGCTTTCGATTTGACGCCCGTAGACGACACCCAGTTCCCGTGTCAGGGGAATTAACCAATTATAGTTAAAATTCCCGACCCTACCGGGGATCGAACCCGGGACCCCTGTGACCAAAGGCTAGCACGCTAGCAATTTAGCCACCGAGCTCGATAGCTGCAGTCGCTCAAGTGCGGTCATTATCCAGTAAAATGGAGATTGTGGGTTCGAGCCACACTGTCGGCAGCCCTGAAGATGGTTTTCCGTGGTTTCCCATTTTCACACCAGGCAAGTGCCGGGGCTGTACCTTAATTAACGCCACGGCCGCTTCCTTCCACTTCCTAGGCATTTCCTATCCCATGGTCGCCATAAGACATATCTGTGTCGGTGCGACGTAAAGCAAAAACAATTTAGCCATGGAGCCAGACGTCAGCCGGTCAATTGGTACGGAATAATCTGGTAGAACTTAAAACGCTGATGACCTCACTCTGGCGCGTACCTTTCAGCGCACGCTATGAGAATAAGCCGCAGTCGATATGCAGATGAGCTTACAGTACCGGTACTTGCGTGTTGGCGGCAAAGCGACATTGTGGAACACAGCGGCAATTAACGCAGTATAAAAACGATAATGGACGTTTAGCAGCCTAATCTTAGTGCGAACCCGAGTCTCAGGGAGAGGGGGAGCAATGCCCTGAGCAAATAGCAGGTTCCACACGTGTATTGACTGAAGAACGAGCCAGCAGGACGTATTTTGTATTCCCAGCAATCAATGTTGATACTAGCTGATCTGGCGTCGTGTGGTGCATTCATCTTTCGCACTTTCATGCTTGCTTACTCATTTATTATCTCACTTGGTTATTTTTTGGGACATCACTTCATTTTCTGTGTATCTATTTTTTCCTCAGATTGGAAATATCTCGACTTTAGATGTTGCCTACACGGTGTCTAGCAGAGGAGGTGTGTGACTGTTTCTCCTTGAAGGTAATAATAATAATAATAATAATAATAATAATAATAATAATAATAATAATAATAATAATAATAATAATAATAATGTCCGCCTCTGTGGTGTAGTGGTTAGTGTGATTAGCTACCACCTCCGTAGGCCCGGGTTCGATTCCCGGCTCTGCCACGAAATTCGAAAAGTGATATGAGGGCTGGAACGGGCTCCACTCAGCCTCGGAAGGTCAACTGAGTAGACGTGGGTTCGCTTCCCACCTCAGCCATGCTGGAAGTGTTTTTCCATGGTTTCCCACTTCTCCTCCAGGCACATTTCGGGATGGTACCTAAGTTGAGGCCACTACCGCTTCCTTGTCTATTTCTTCCAATCTTCCCATCCCCGCAAGGCCACCTGGGCGAGGTAATGGTCATACTCCCCAGTTGTATCCCCGGACCCAGAGTCTGAAGTTCTAGGACACTGCCGTTGAGACGGTAGAGGTGGGATCCCTCGCTGAGTCCTAGAGGGAAAAACCGACCCTGGAGGGTAAACGGATTAAGAAAGAAAGAAAGAAAGAAAGAAAGAAAGAAATTAATAATAATAATAATAATAATAATAATAATAATAATAATAATAATAATAATAATAATAATAATAATAACATTTGCAGATGGTTTTGCCATACTTTCAGAAAGCCTGAAATATGCAGCAGTAATAGCCAACAGAACAGGTTTAAGAAGGTCATTTTTCGGAAATGATTAGGTCGTGGACCTGACATGTTTAAGTAAAATTTGTTCGCCTTTTAGTGTTCTATCACCTCCACGTGGTCCGAAGCGGATTCTGCGTCAAGACATTTCACCTCATTTTTTTCGGAAACGAAAGCGTACCCGAGTTACTGTTGAGTGCCCCCAACAGGTGCATCGAAGCTCGTTGAAATCGGTTGGACGCAGGGTCTGGCCTCTCCTTATCAGTTAGGCTTAAGCGGAGATATCAGTCAGCTAACTACTACTAAAATGTTTTCACTCCTCCCCTGAAGGGGGAGGCGGGCCTCTTAGACGGTGACGCCGTCTGTCAGGCCGGGAGATTTGTTGCAGTGAAGGAGATGTTCGGAGAACGTGAGGGGGTTGGCGGCCGTGACCTATACTAGGAGCTGTCCCGGCATTCGCCTTAGTGGAGGAGAATGGAAAACAACGGAAAACCATTCTCAGGACAACCAATGGTTGGAGCCGGCCGTGATGTCCAGCCCTGTCCCGTCTCCCGAATGCATAGGCGTAGAGCCAAGATAGAGACGTGGCCACCCCTCCTCTGCTCGGTTGGCCGGTCGGAGTGCAGAGCTGTTGGACCACGGACCAGCCGTGGCCACTGTGCAGCCACCGACCAGTCAGGTAAGGGGCAGTGGTCGCTAACCCAGTCTCTAAAGCTTAGCGGTTGGGAGTTAGTGAACTTTGTAGGTGTGGAATTCGAGCCCATACCTACCTGTCTCTTTCGCTAAGAGTTAAGCTAAATGATTCGTGCGCTTTCTCTCCGAAAGAAATCGAAGCTCGCACTGTGGTACCAGATCGCTGAACGGAAGAGCGTACACCTGGCTGTTTGTCACTGGGCGCGGTGATTTACATTTCTAATTCGCCTCTTCCCACGGATGTTCAATCCGCGACAATAACTGAGCAGCAGGAGGTCGACCGCCTCATGGGCCGTGTGGGAGACTTTCTGTTTACTACAGATATCGAGCGTCTTCACTCCGAGGGATCGTGGGTTTGGTCTTAACCGTTGGTAGTACTGAAGATGGTTTTCCGTGGTTCTCATTTGCACACCAAGCAAATACTGGAGCTGCACTCAGTCTAAGTGAGAACACTGGATCTCTATTGTACCAGTACACAATTTCATTTCAATCCGTCCACCGAGTTTTGCGCCATACCATTGCAATTGAACGTCACAGATAGAAAAGGTACAGGCAGAGTAACAAAATCTCTACTATCATTTAGACTTTCACGGCCCGTGTAACTATTCATGAAGTATATTTTGGGCTTATGCCGTGTAATTAATGATAAACACACTCTACGCGTTTCAAAAGGAACCTTGCCTTTCTTCATCAGGAGACAACAGAGAAATGAAACGACGCATTAAAGTTTGCTAGGAGAAAGCAACAAGGAACTTATAATGGTGCCCTAAGATGTAAAACGGACGCCATTTTAGCCCCATACTAGAGACAACAAATGGTAACAGTAAAGCACCATTCTCTAATGGTTCTGATAATAGGTAATAATAGGTGATAATAGGTAGATAATTTCAACCGCGATACAGGCTACAAACTTAGTGAATCATGGCTACCTATTATCAGAACCATTAGAGAATGATGTTTTACTGATACCATTTGTTGTCTCTAGTTTGGGGCTAAAATGGCGTCCCTTTTGCATCTTAGGGCACCATTTTAAGTTCCTTGTTGCTTTCTCTTAGCAACCTTTAATGCGTCGTTTCATTTCTCTGTTGTTTCCTGATGAAGAAAGGCAAGGTTCATTTGGAAGCGCGTAGAGTGCGTTTATAATTAATTACACGTCATAAGCCGAAAATATACTTCATATAAAACCGCTACTGTTTTCTATAAATATATATATGAGGGCTATTCAAAAAGAAATGAGGCTATGAAATGAATTCCGCTGTAAGGATCGTAATGCAATTGCCTGCGGAAGAAGGTGTGGTCCCTAGAAGAGCGCTGCCCATGTCCAAAACTCGCTGCTGGAGGGAGGAGGGTGCACACCGTGTGACGACAGAGCGAGCACGCGCACGCGTTGATTGTCCACTGCACGCAGTAAAATGGAGGCTTCTGAGGAATAGCAAAGGCATATAGAGCGTTTTCTGACTGCAGAAGGAGTGAGGGGAACGAAAACGGAGAGCACTGCAAGTCTCAAGGTGTGGCACAAGCGATTCAGGGAAGTAAGGATATCGTTGGCCGATGATGCACGATCTGGAACGCCACACCGTATTACCGATGCTGTTGTCCAGCAGGTGGATGTCCTCATTATGCAAGACCGGCGAGTTATGGTAGCAGCCATTGCCGCAGAGGTCGGAGTGAGCGTCAGCAGTGTTCACGTCATTGAAATTTCTCTAAACGTGCGCCCAATCGGTGCCTCACGGTATTCAACCAGCACAGGAAGCATGTCGAATGGACCTCTCTCTTGAACATCTGCTACGCTATGTCAAGGAAGGGGATGACGCCTGTCACGAGTGATCGCTGGAGGCGAGACATGGTGTCAACACTTCGAACCCGAGTCAAAACGACAAAGTCTCCAGCGGAAGCATGCAGGGTCGCCGCCACCCAAAAGTCCACTGTGAGCTAAAGAAGGCTCTGAGGGGCAAACGATTTACCTCGGACGACGACGTCAAGCAGTACGTTCGGAACTGGTTCACAACGCATCCCCAGGATTGTTACGAGACAGCCATTCACCGCCTTGTGTCGCAGTGGGACAAGTGCCTCAGCAGTGATAGGCAATACATTTGAAATAATGATACATGTTTCCATTTAATAGCCTCCGGCTCGTTTCCTTTTTGAATGGCCCATGTACGTAGGCCATCCATAAATTAAGCTTCCCTATTTCTTTTCTTGTAAAGTAAGCGCATATAGCCGAGAAATATGAGCATGCACGATAGATCTATGACGTAGATAAGTCCCGCCCGGTGTCAGTAGCGCAGCAACAGTGAGTTGAAATGACGGCTCGTATTCTCTCTCCCGCCGCCTGTGATAACGTTTCTTCAGAAATTGCGGTGGGTCTTTCAAAAGAAGGGGCGTGGAATACTCTGCGCAGGTGTTGTGTTGATCCATGTCCACATACGGTTCAGGGCTCAGCAACTGTTCCGCAGGAGTTCGGCTGGGAGGTGTTTAATTATCCACCGTACAGTCCTGATCTTGCTCCCAGTTATTTTCATCCTTTCTCGCTCCTCAAAAATTCCTGCCCTCCTGTCAGCATTTTCACACGGACGAAGAACTGAAGACGAATGTCACACACTGGTTCCATTCCCAGCATGCAAAAGTTGATCGCAAGATACGACAAGTGTCTCAATTCTCGTGGTGAGTATGTCTAAAAATAGCTCCAACTTTTGCTGTATCGCGTCACAATAAAGTTTTTCATGTAACTATGTCGTCTTTTTTTTAATTAGGGAAACTTGATTTCTGGATGGCCCTCGAATGTTCCAACATAGGTCTGAAAGGTATAGAGCAATTTCAACCAATCTCAGTACACGTATGACTTACTATATGAAAAAAAAAAAAAATATATATATATATATATATATATATATATATATACACTGACTGACAGAGCAAATGCAACACCAAGAAGGAGTGGTTCGAAAGGGATGAAAGTTGGGGAAAAAACAGAGTCGGCACGGACGAATAATTGATGTTTATTTCAAACCGATATGCAGGTTACACAATGCGCACGGCATCGACTCAGTAGGATGTAGGACCACCGCGAGCGGCGATGCACGCAGAAACACGTCGAGGTACAGAGTCAATAAGAGTGCGGATGGTGTCCTGAGGGATGGTTCTCCATTCTCTGTCAACCATTTGCCACAGTTGGTCGTCCGTACGAGGCTGGGGCAGAGTTTGCAAACGGCGTCCAATGAGATCCCACACGTGTTCGATTGGTGAGAGATCCGGAGAGTACGCTGGCCACGGAAGCATCTGTACACCTCGTAGAGCCTGTTGGGAGATGCGAGCAGTGTGTGGGCGGGCATTATCCTGCTGAAACAGAGCATTGGGCAGCCCCTGAAGGTACGGGAGTGCCACCGGCCGCAGCACATGCTGCACGTAGCGGTGGGCATTTAACGTGCCTTGAATACGCACTAGACGTGACGTGGAATCATACGCAATAGCGCCCCAAACCATGATACCGCGTTGTCTAGCGGTAGGGCGCTCCACAGTTACTGCCGGATTTGACCTTTCTCCACGCCGACGCCACACTCGTCTGCGGTGACTATCACTGACAGAACAGAAGCGTGACTCATCGGAGAACACGACGTTCCGCCATTCCCTCATCCAAGTCGCTCTAGCCCGGCACCATGCCAGGCGTGCACGTCTATGCTGTGGAGTCAATGGTAGTCTTCTGAGCGGACGCCGGGAGTGCAGGCCTCCTTCAACCAATCGACGGGAAATTGTTCTGGTCGATATTGGAACAGCCAGGGTGTCTTGCACATGCTGAAGAATGGCGGTTGACGTGGCGTGCGGGGCTGCCACCGCTTGGCGGCGGATGCGCCGATCCTCGCGTGCTGACGTCACTCGGGCTGCGCCTGGACCCCTCGCACATGGCATATGTCCCTGCGCCAACCATCTTCGCCACAGGCGCTGCACCGTGGACACATCCCTATGGGTATCGGCTGCGATTTGACGAAGCGACCAACCTGCCCTTCTCAGCCCGATCACCATACCCCTCGTAAAGTCGTCTGTCTGCTGGAAATGCCTCCGTTGACGGCGGCCTGGCATTCTTAGCTATACACGTGTCCTGTGGCACACGACAACACGTTCTACAATGACTGTCGGCTGAGAAATCACGGTACGAAGTGGGCCATTCGCCAACGCCGTGTCCCATTTATCGTTCGCTACGTGCGCAGCACAGCGGCGCATTTCACACCATGAGCATACCTCAGTGACGTCAGTCTACCCTGCAATTGGCATAAAGTTCTGACCACTCCTTCTTGGTGTTGCATTTGCTCTGTCAGTCAGTGTATATATATATATACTGTGGGGGTAAGACTCCCCTAGCACACCTCTAGGTCGATTGGGGAGGGGGGTGAGGGAGTGACATATAAATATAATGGAAAACGACCTATGTAAGTATCGAATCTACTGTTTCGGAATCGCTGAGATTAACTCTGACACTCTGGATGCCGTTTCATTTCAAGTTCAGCCCGGATCAGCATTGGAAGTAAGATGGGGCGAAAATAAGAAACTTTCCCTTCGCAATAAAGCTGAAATGTAATGCGTGCGGCTTTTACTGCCGGCAGTGACTGAGGACAAGTTCGGCTCGCCAGATGCAGGTCTTTTGATGTGATTCCCATAGGCGACCTGCGCGTCGTGATGAGGATGAGATGATGATGAAGACGACACGTACACCCAGCTCCAATGTCAGCGAAATTAACCAATTATTGTTAAAATTCCAGACCCCGCCGGGAATCGAACCCGGGATTATTTTGACCAAAGTTCAGCACCCTAACCATTTAGCCATGGAACCGGACGCAATAAAGCTAATGATCATGAATATGTCTTTCAATAAATGAAGCACATATATAGATATTGAACGATTTATTCGTATCATTTCACAGAGAGGAAGCCTCCGTGGCTCAGGCGGCAGCGCGGCGGCCTCTCACCGCTGAATACCACGATCCAAATCCTGACCCAGTCACTGACTGGAAACAGGCTGTGGATTTTCATTTCACAGAGATGGGTACGGAGGTTCATTTTCTCATCATGGCGCCTTGATGATGCGAACTAGAGCTTTGAGGTAGGAAAAATAGGAGATGTTATTTTTTTCTTAATCTGCTCACCCTCGGACTCAGCGAGGGATCCCACCTCTACCGCCTCAAGGGCAGTGTTCTGGAGCTTCATCTCCGGGTCTGGGATACAACTGGGGATACAACCAGTACATCGCCCAGGCGGCCTCACCTGCTATGCTGAACAGGGGCCTTGCCGGGGGATGGGAAGACTGAAAAGAATAGACTAGCAATGGGGGTAGGGGGAAAAGCGTCCGTGGCCTTAAGTTAGGCACCGTCATGGCATTTGCCGGAAGGAGAAGTGGGAAACCACGGAAAACCACTCCCAGGATGGCTGAAGTGGGCATCGAACCCACCTCTACTCAGTTGACCTCCCGAGGCTGAGTGGACCCCGTTCCAGCCCTCGTACCACTTTTTAAATTTCGTAGCAGAGCCGGGAATCGAACCCGGGCCTCCGGGGGTGGCAGCTAATCACACTAACCACTACACCACAGAGGCGGAGACGTTAATTATTTAATATTTTATTATACGAGACAATCATGTATGACAAACAACTTTGTATCTCGGAGAACTTTAACTCTGCGTCAAAGGACCTTAACGTGTAGCCACAGCATCTTTGGCGACCGAGGCCTACGGTAACGACTAATTTGACGTCACATATTTATTTTATCGCGTTACACGAATTTTCGGACTATCCCCAGCCATAAGACATATCCATGTCAACATGTCCAAATTTAGTGTGGAATCCACAGTTTTCGGGGTCGCTGGGGTGATTTCTGGAAGTTCCAATGAAGGTTGGAATCGTGTTCAACTTATCTATTGAAACAAATACAGTTATCTCGAGGGACTAATTAAAGTACTGCAACGCCTGTGAGCACAAATAATGTAGTGGTACCTTTCTTGAACTTGATAAGACAAAATTGCAATTACTGTTATCTTTATACAGTATAATAAATAGACTAGTACAGTAGACTGCCCCCAAGGTAACACATCAAATGTTAATACCATTAAATAATAATAATAATAATAATAATAATAATAATAATAATAATAATAATAATAATAATAATAATAATAATAATAATAATGAAATGAAAACCTACAACCTGTTTTCCAGTGATTTACCGGGTCAGGGATGGAATGAACGAAGCCCCCATCTTGCGGCGAAGATAGGAATTGTGTCGGCTGCCGGTGCCTGTCGCACTCCTCTGGGGCAATGATTAATGAGTGACAGATGGAATAAAATGATAGTGGAGAGTGTTGATTGAATGAAAGATGACAGGGAAAACCGGAGTACCCGGATAAAAACCCCGCCTCCGCTTTGTTAGCACAAACCTCACATGGAGTGACCGGGATTTGAACCACAGAACAGAGCGGTGAGAAGCCGACGCGCTGCGCCTGAGCCACGGAGGCTTCCAATAATAATAATAATAATAATAATAATAATAATAATAATAATAATAATAATAATAATAATAATATATACATTATCATTATAGACCATTATGCCTTTCAGCGTTCAGTCTGCAAGCCTCTGTGAATTTACTAAACGTCGCCACAATCCTCGATTTATGTTTGTGGGTTACTGTAGTCACGTCCTAGTTTGTGAACCATGGGCAACGGCTGAGTGGCCTAGTAAGTGGTCCTGAGAGTCGGGATACCAGTTGCTATGGAATGGGAGTGGGCATCTCGGACATATTCTGAGTCCTGGCCCTCCTTGTGCTCAGGCGGCTAGGACTATACAATCCACCGGTGGTCCATAACCCGTTAGAGGAGAGATCCTCACTTGGACTATGTGCAAGTAGGGTAGCATCCTGCTTCATGAATCGACCGAGCTCAGAACATTTTAAGCAAGCCTCGGACCTATGGGAGTAACGGAGTCCCACTCCCATTTGACAGGCGAGGGACTCCTTGGAAACAACTTGGCGAACGAAATGGAATTCGATGGGGAGCTATCAATATTAATGGGGCTTATGGAAGAAAGAAAGTAGAACTGGCTGAGTCAGCAAAGAGGGTGCATCTGGATGTGTTAGGAGTAAGTGATATTCGGGTAACGGGAGATAACGAGGAAGAGATAGGAGATTATAAAGTGTACTTCACGGGTGTTAGAAAGGAGAGGGCAGAGTCTGGGGTAGGGCTCCTTATCAGGAATACCATTGCACGGAACATAGTTTCTGTTAGGCACGTAAATGAGCGAATGATGTGGGTAGATTTGTCAGTTGGAGGAATTAGGACTAGAATTGTGCCCGTGTATTCACCATGTGAGGGTGCAGATGAGGATGAAGTTGACAAGTTTTATGAAGCATTGAGTGACATCGTGGTCAGGGTCAACAGCAAGGATAGAATAGTGCTAATGGGCGATTTCAATGCGAGAGTTGGGAATAGAACTGAAGGATACGAAAGGGTGATTGGTAAATGTGGGGAAGATATGGAAGCTAATGGGAATGGGAAGCGTTTGCTGGACTTCTGTGCTAGTATGGGTTTAGCTGTTACGAATACATTCTTCAAGCATAAGGCTATTCACCGCTACACATGCGAGGCTAGGGGTACAAGATCCATAATAGACTATATCTTAACAGACTTCGAATTCAGGAAATCTGTTAGGAATGTACGAGTTTTCCGGGGATTTTTCGATGATACAGACCACTATCTGATCTGTAGTGAACTAAGTATCTCTAGGCCTAAGGTAGAGAAAGTGAAATCTGTCTGCAAACGAATAAGGGTAGAAAATCTCCAGGATGAGGAAATTAGACAGAAGTACGTGGATATGATTAGTGAGAAGTTTCGAACAGTAGACAGTAAGCAGGTTCAGGATATAGAAAGTGAATGGGTGGCATACAGGGATGCTGTAGTAGAAACAGCAAGGGAATGCCTAGGAACAACTGTGTGTAAAGATGGGAAAAGGCGAACATCTTGGTGGAATGATGAAGTGAGAGCAGCTTGTAAACGTAAAAAGAAGGCTTATCAGAAAAGGCTCCAAACAAGGGCCGAGGCAGACAGGGAGTTGTATGTAGATGAAAGAAACAGAGCGAAACAAATAGTTGTTGAATCCAAAAAGAAGTCATGGGAAGATTTTGGTAACAACATGGGAAAGGCTAGGTCAAGCAGCAGGGAAACCTTTCTGGACAGTAATAAAGGATCTTAGGAAGGGAGGGAAAAAGGAAATGAACAGTGTTTTGAGTAATTCAGGTGAACTCATAATAGATCCCAGGGAATCACTGGAGAGGTGGAGGGAATATTTTGAACATCTTCTCAATGTAAAAGGAAATCGTCCTGGTGGTGATGCAAACAGCCAAGCTCATGGGGGGGAGGAAAATGATGATGGTGAAATTATGCTTGAGGAAGTGGAAAGGATGGTAAATAAACTCCATTGTCATAAGGCAGCAGGAATAGATGAAATTAGATCTGAAATGGTGAAGTATAGTGGGAAGGCAGGGATGAAATGGCTTCATAGAGTAGTAAAATTAGCATGGAGTGTTGGTAAGGTACCTTCAGATTGGGCAAAAGCAGTAATTGCACCTATCTATAAGCAAGGGAACAGGAAGGATTGCAACAACTATCGAGGTATCTCACTGATTAGTATACCAGGCAAAGTATTCACTGGCATCCTGGAAGGGAGGGTGCGATCAGTCGTTGAGAGGAAGCTGGATGAAAACCAGTGTGGTTTCAGACCACAGAGAGGCTGTCAGGATCAGATTTTTAGTATGCGCCAGGTAATTGAAAAATGCTACGAGAGGAATAGGCAGTTGTGTTTATGTTTCGTAGATCTCGAGAAAGCATATGACAGGGTACCGAGGGAAAAGATGTTCGCCATACTGGGGGACTATGGAATTAAAGGCAGATTATTAAAAGCAATCGAAGGCATTTATGTTGACAATTGGGCTTCGGTGAGAATTGATGGTAGAATGAGTTCTTGGTTCAGGGTACTTACAGGGGTTAGACAAGGCTGTAATCTTTCACCTTTGCTGTTTGTAGTTTACATGGATCATCTGCTGAAAGGTATAAAATGGCAGGGAGGGATTCAGTTAGGTGGAAATGTAGTAAGCAGTCTGGCCTATGCTGACGACTTGGTCTTAATGGCAGATTGTGCCGAAAGCCTACAGTCTAATATCGTGGAACTTGCAAATAGGTGCAATGAGTATGGTATGAAAATTAGCCTCTCGAAGACTAAATTGATGTCAGTAGGTAAGAAATTCAACAGAACTGAATGTCAGATTGGTGATACAAAGCTAGAACAGGTCGATAATTTCAAGTATTTAGGTTGTGTGTTCTCCCAGGATGGTAATATAGTAAGTGAGATTGAATCAAGGTGTCGTAAAGCTAATGCAGTGAGCTCGCAGTTGCGATCAACAGTATTCTGCAGGAAGGAAGTCAGCTCCCAGACGAAACTATCGTTACATCGGTCTGTTTTCAGACCAACTTTGCTTTACGGGAGCGAAAGCTGGGTGGACTCAGGATATCTTATTCATAAGTTAGAAGTAACGGACATGAAAGTAGCAAGAATGATTGCTGGTACAAACAGGTGGGAACAATGGCAGGAGGGTACTCGGAATGAGGAGATAAAGGCTAATTTAGGAATGAACTCGATGGATGAAGCTGTACGCATAAACCGGCTTCGGTGGTGGGGTCATGTGAGGCGAATGGAGGAGGATAGGTTACCTAGGAGAATAATGGACTCTGCTATGGAGGGTAAGAGAAGTAGAGGGAGACCAAGACGACGATGGTTAGACTCGGTTTCTAACGATTTAAAGATAAGAGTTATAGAACTAAATGAGGCCACAAAACTAATAATAATAATAATAATAATAATAATAATAATAATTCGATATAATGAAAATCGCCCTAAGTCTTCAGGACCTCAGTAAATAAACTTACATTTGTTGTCAAAACTAGCAGCAGGACTGGTACAGAGTGGCCAGAAGAACGGAAGTGCCAACACAGTGATTTCATGAAGAGATTTTGGAAGTCCGGGAGATCGTGTTTTCGAACCCCACTGTCGGTAGCCCTGAAGATGGTTTTCCGTGGTCTCCCGTTTTCACACTGGGCAAATGCTGGGGCTGTACCTTAATTAAGGCCACGGCCGCTTCCTTCCCACTCCTAGCCCTTTCCTATCCCATCGTCGCCATAAGACTTATCTGTGTCGGTGCGACGTAAAGCAATTTTAGGCGAAAGAAGCAAGAGGTCTACAGCTAAATATGACGAAATTGAAGACTTCGACATTTTTAGAAAAAATGGACTGAAACCTGTAAGCCTGGCTGGGTAGCTCAGCCCGTACAGCGCTGGCCTCCCGAGATTCAGTCGGCGGGTTCGAACCCGGCCCAGTCCATTGGTATGTGAACGTGCTCATATACGTTAGCCTCGCTTCAGTAGATTAAAGAACTTCTACGGAACAAAATTCCGGCACTTCGGATTCCCCGAAACCCATTATTATTATTATTATTATTATTATTATTATTATTATTATTATTATTATTATTATTATTATTGTACCGAGAGGTACACCCCAACGCCGCGCGTTTAAATCTAGAGGCTAAAAGAACTCCTCTACTGGTGAAACAGTGAAATTTAAACTGCACCTACTTAGAACTTTACTCAGAAGATGTCACCACAGAAATCGGATGTAATTTTGTTATTGTGAAGTTTCCTGTACTGTGTGAATTTCTACTTATTTTGTTCGCCATTCATCAAGAAGTTTGGACATTCTCCCATAGATGTCACTACTAAAAAACTATGATCATGCACCCTGGTGCAAGTGAAAGAACTTTTGATTTAAAGAAGTTTTTTACTCATAAGTTTTTTTACTAATTGATGTTCATTTATTTTTAGGTTGGCAATATTTATCTTTCCTTTCCGCCAGTTTTCAATCTAGCCAATCCCTAATTTCTGTGATTAATTTTGTACCAATCACAGTCTTCTTCTTCTTCTTCTTCTTCTTCTTCGGTTTTTAGTGTAACTTTTAAATTAACCAATAAAATTAAGTGGGTGTGGCTGGTTTATTCGTGAAAGATCTCGAACCTTCCCTGAGGATTTATAAACTGCGGCTTTTCACGTCTCTTGGCCATTTGATCGTCATCTTACTGAGTGTGGGTGCCAAAGCAGGAGGCGGGAGGCCTCTTTCATCAGTCAGCAGTACATCGATAAGGTAATGGCCACATAACATCTTTCTTTCTTTCTTTCTTGCTACCGCCGCAGTTTAACTCGAGGGAAAGGTCTGAATCTTTAACTATATAACCAACTTTTCTAATATGTAAATCTTCTTTCGGCTAAAGTAATAACTTCATAAAATCTTTAAATTTAAATCGGGGATAGAAAGTGATATACCCTCTCGAGCTCCCCTTCATCTTGGTTTGAGGTGCCACGCTTTTGTTTCTGCTATGTATTAAAGTTATTTCCATGCGTGCAACCTCAGTAGCCCCTGTTTCGTCGGCCAAGTGCCCTATAGGTTTTAAATTTTTGGAGCTCTGTCTTCGACTCCATTCAAATTGTACTCGGGCCGTTCATTTAACCTGTTCTTTTTCACTAAGGCCCTGTAGGTTGGGTACTGAATACCTCTGTGTAATAAGATTTCTATTTGTAAATAGTGCCTTGTAAGGACAGAGATTATTAGAGTTTCATGCTATGTCGCCTTGAGTAGGCTTGGAAAACTGAGAGCCTGTTAGCTCTTTTTCAGATGTTGTAAAAGTGACGCTGGGAGGCTTGATAATGTAATTTAGGGGGCAAGTGCTCCATGTATTGAGGGATTTCTGCCCTTGAGTAAATTTGTGCTCTTTGTAAATTTGAACTAAGGGAATCAGGAAAAGTGACTCGAGGGCTTGAAGCCCATGATCTGTTAAAACAACTAATCTTGGATTTTCCCAATCTTGTTTAATGTTTGCTACTTGTACCTGTAAAATTTGTGAAGTTGGAAATTGTTGCAAATATAACCTTCAGTTTAAGTTTTAAATTCAATTCTTGGCATTGTAGTTAGACCCATTCATCCCGGCACCTTCTTTCACCTTTGCGATCCACAAATACCCCGGAACAATTATTATTATTATTATTATTATTATTATTATTATTATTATTATTATTATTATTATTATTATTATTATTATTATTATTATTATGCCTTTGCTGGCGAGATGTAGTGTTTACAGTGCACTACGTCTTCTGGTATGGGCTATATCAAATTTGTTACTTTCATTGACCTGTCTCAGTCTCATCCTTGGCTTTGAGAATATGAAAGTGACTGAGGTATGAGTGATGCTAGTAATACCATTCCTTATGCAGCCAGTCCCTGTTATGAATGATGTGAAAATATCTCTCATAGTGTCGGTTGGTGCATACATTTCAGTGGGCTTGGCAGACTGATATGTAATAGCAACGGCTGGCTTGGTGAGGAAAGCAACGGGAAACTATCTCACTCCTCATTTCCCTAGTATGCCTCTTCAGTGACGCCTAGGCTATTTATGACAGCTGTTGGCGGAGTTGCAGAGGATCAAACCAGCCTTCGGGCTGAATACCCAAAATACATTATTATTATTATTATTATTATTATTATTATTATTATTATTATTATTATTATTATTATTATTATTTCATTTGACCCTCTGCGGGGTTGAATCAATCATTTCTCTGTGTGTTGCTCTCTTTTTAGTGCCCATTAGTTCATCATTTATTCTGATCTTCGTTTCCTCTCGTCTTCTGACATAATAGGTTTGGCTTTTAATTCAGATTTGTCTTTTAAAACTTACATTTTCGTATTTAGTTATTAATGTAGCTGTTCGATCGAATAGTGATTTCTTTGTAATTTTTAATTATTTTCTTTGTTTCCTTCTTTCTTTCTTTCTTTCTTTCTTTCTTTCTTAATCTGTTTACCCTCCAAGGTTGGTTTTTCTCTCGGACACAGCGAGGGATCCCACCTCTGCCGCCTCAAGGGCAGTGTTCTGGAGCGTGAGATATTGAGTCGGATATACAACTGGAAACGAGAGCCAGTACCTCGCCCAGGCGGCCTCACCTGTTATGCTGAACAGAGGCCTTGTGGGGGGGGGGGGGATAGGAAGATTGGACGGTATAGACTAGGAAGTGGGAAGGAAGCAGCCGTGGCCTTAAGTTATGTCCCATTCCGGTATTTGCCTGGGGGAGAAGTGGTAAATCACGGAAAACCACTTCGAGGATGGCTGAGGAGGGAATTGAACCCACCGCTACTCAGTTGACCTCCCGAGGCTGAGTGGACCCGGTTCCAGCCCCCGTACCACTTTCAAATTTCGTGGCAGAGCCGGGAATCGAACCTTGGTCTCCGGGGGCGGCAGCTAATCACAATAACCACTACATCCCAGAAGTGGACATTATTATTATTATTATTATTATTATTATTATTATTATTATTATTATTATTATTATTATTATTATTATTATTATTATTATTATTATTATTATTACTATGATTAAAGCCTGTTGCAACATTCTGGAGAATATATTAGAAATTTTTTCAAGTAAACTTCGTAAATAATCAATAATCAAGATGACATTAAAAAACGGAACTAGGCCTAACCTTACGTGGGTTCGTGGCTCCCGTAAGTCTACTGACACCCTGTCGTATATCTTTGTGCGAGGCTTTACGGCAGGCCCACCTCAAGAGACAGATAATTTTTTTACAAGACGGCACGCAGTCAGGCTGATGTTAACAGTGAACCTTTTCGTACTACTTTGCGTTTATTTAAACAATATTCTATTCATGGAGGGTGTTTTAAAACAGTACCACCATTGGAAATTCGGATATTTTGAGACTCGTCTTCCAGGTAGCAAGCCGCCTCGTTAAACCTGTCTCTGGAACTCGGATGTTTTGAGACGACACCATTTCATTGTTTTGAGGAGAGAGTTTTTCTTTTTAATATTGAAAACGTTTCTTAGGAGACAAAGTAGGGGCCCCACACTACGAAAACCGTAAAATCAAGCAATTTCCTCAATTGTGTCGAAAGTTGAAGGGCTAAAGAGTCAGGAAACATCTCAAATTGTGATTCTTGGATAACTCTATAAAGCTTTAAACTTTAAAAAAACCGGGCGAGTTGGCCGTGCGCGTAGAGGCGCGCGGCTGTGAGCTTGCATCCGGGAGGTAGTAGGTTCGAATCCCACTATCGGCAGCCCTGAAGATGGTTTTCCGTGGTTTCCCATTTTCACACCAGGCAAATGCTGGGGCTGTACCTTAATTAAGGCCACGGCCGCTTCCTTCCAACTCCTAGGCCTTTCCTATCCCATCGTCGCCATAAGACCTATCTGTGTCGGTGCGACGTAAAGCCCTTAGCAAAAAAAAACTTTAAAAAAGTTCGTAAATCACTTCCGGCCTAAATGCAGTTCTGGAAAAACAGCCTAAAATCGCTTGTTTCTTTACTCGTTTTCTTTTCAATTGAAATCCTAGACAAATTAACTTATTTACATAATTCTTTCTATAATGTGTTCCTTGTTAAATTCCCTCAGGCGGTTTTTGACTTTTTAATGCCCCACCGATTGTAGTTATAAGGGCTCAAGTGAAACTCTTCATTGACTAACGTTAGCGCTCGTAGTGGTGCTTACGTGAAACAATGCACTGACCCAATTAGCGCTCGTAGTGGCAGAAAAAGGCAAACTGCTACTCTAATCTTAGCCTACAAGGAATTCCTTGTAGGCTAAGCTCTAATCGACCGGATAACAAATATTAAGGAAAGGATTATAATTTTTATCGATAAATAAAGAATGTTTTCTCATATTTACCTAAAATTCGTAGCTCATATGAGTTGCTTGCCTCATGGGTTATAACTGTGGATTTTTCTTCTGCTGTGAAGTCCGTTTTGTGAATAGGAAGCAGGCAACAACATTGTTTTCAAGCCTCATTGCTTGTAATGCCACGGTTAATCGGAGGTATTAAGACGTGTTCGGAAAAGTGATCGCCCGCTAAGATGTGACTCATGCACCGAGGGTAATTAAATTCAATGTAGCCAACTCTATACGATAAGAATAAATTTGCATACATCCTCGCTCCAAGCCTGAATCTGAACAGTGGTCAGGTAATGTGCTAGTCCCTCGTAAATGTTTCAGAGACCTCCTTCAAATCAAGTATCATTAATTAATAATTAATTAAACTAATGAGAATACTCATGACCACAACTATAGATCATTCCATGTTAAGAAAACAGTACTGCTCTTATGACAACAAGGTTACCATATCGAACGGCTCTGATCAACATCATCACGGGAAAACGGTGACACCTTGTTTTTCCTTGTTCTTGTCATAGATCTCAGTGTGAGCTATCGGCATCAGAAATGTGTTCTTGGATGCCATCCGCAGAATGCAAATGGAACTACCAGGGCAAGTAAGTTTGACGGCGATAGCTCGTCCCGAGAACTTGGGCCATAAATAACAAAGACAAAGAAAAATCAACCATCATGGCCCTGTTTCGAAAAAAAAATAAAACACGCTAAAAACCGTACTGCATATTTTCGTAATTTTGATATTCATACTAAAACGACCCCCACCTATTGCTAAGTCTACAAGAAATCTTGGTGGTGATACTTGCATCCAATTAGTGTATACAGTACATTATATTACCAACATTTTTTAAGTTTTGGTGTGACCTTCAAAGAGTAAAACATTCATAACTTGTACAGTATTTGGACTAACTCAATGAAATCAGGCGACATGTATTCTATTAAATGTGAGAGCTCAGAAAGAAAATTACAGAGGTCCAGTGGCACTATTTTAGGTTCTAGATGACATTTCGTGGTCCTATACTTTTGATCGGTACTGTAGAACATAATGAAGGTGCTTGTGCGATGCGCGAATGCATGAGTGCCATTATAAGAACACTGACAAGTGAATTATGTTGACATTCAGCTTGCAGTACACTACAAGATATTAAATCAGAATACAGAACAAGAACAATGTGATGAAGGTCAACAGTCTGTTCAGATTACAATCTAAAATCCAACTTTCAAGGTTTCGTAGACAATAGATTCCAGAAAACTGTTGGTTTTACAATGATGTCTCTTCGAATGTTCAAAAGAGGAACCACGTGAGAGGACTTTCACTCTTTTATTGTCAGTTTCTGTTTTGTAAAAATTCCATGGAGTGTTCTAACCTCCCTTGGCTACGCCCCTGGACGTGGTAAGCGATAGTCATTTTAAGTAACTTGTTAGGGATTCAATCAGCCTTGGGGCTGAAGACTCGACATACATTCCTTGGCTAGTTATTCTTCTTCAGCTTTATAACAGCATTTACTCACCAAGAGGGTTCCCAGTTGCGGATTAACTTCCTCCAATTGTTCCTGTCAGCTACCAGGTTTTAGTTTGTCATATCCTCCTTGTACAGTCCAAGCGGTCCTCGCTTTCTCCTATTACAGGCAGAGTCATTTCCATTACCTCTTTGCAACAACCTTCTGCCCTCCTCCATCTTGCTTCCCTAACTTGAGAGCGAACTCCCTGATATTTGCCTGATTGTCTCACTCCTTATTCCATGTATCCATGACTAATTAAGAGTACTTATTCCCTGGAAAAGGACTTCATTTCCAGTTAATGAACCCAAGACCTGTGGCCGATGGAGTCCAAGCCCTCAGTGCATTTCTGTATCTTAGGTCCGTGATCACCACCGCGAGCAAAAGCTTTTATCTTGGTTTCAAGCTAAGAAAAGCACAATAACAGTTAAATTTGTAAGCGTCTCTCTTATAAACTCAGTCCGAACGTACTGTGTTTGTGCTCTGCGCTACGGCAGCTGCCTGAGCCGAGCTAATGTCGCGCGCGGCCGCCCTGCTGTAAGCGTGTATACACCTTATAAGAAGAGATGTTGGAAGTGCCATCCTTTATAATGAGGGACTTCATAAATACCATTAGGATATTCTGCACACCAATAGCGAGAGTTATGACTGTCCACATGGCCATTAAGATGAAACCAGGCCTCATCCGTGAAAACACAAGCTGTGGGTCTAATAAACCATAATTCAATGATGCAAGATACCACTCACAATATATAACTCTTGTGGCTGGATCAGCAGGTTTTAACCCTCTACTGCATGAATTATTTTTCCTTTTCGTTTGGTGAAGAAAATTTCAAGCTTTAATGTTCAACATACGTTCAGTGTATTAGATGTACCAACAATTCTTAACTGGGGCTGATGTCGATTGCCATAATTGAATATATATACGATTTTTCACGATTTTACGCTAAGCTTTTAACATTCAAAGACCGAACATTACCACCTACTGGCCATGGGTACGTACTGCAAGGCGCAAGTACAGCTTGCAGAACCGTAGGTCGGTAATGTCTTTGAGGTTGAGCCAGAGGTACTCCTGACGCCTGTGGTAATGTGATGGGGACGGCCCACGTAAAATAAACGGTGGTTGGTTCGCGTGGATGTTGACGGGGTGGAAGGAGTACCTTTGGTTGTAGGGCTATTTTGTCTTATGTTATGTAAAAAAAAAAAAAAAAAAGGCATCGCTGGGATATGTGTTTAATTGATTGTACAGTTTAATGTGTGCCGTAAAACTACCTCTGTCTACGATATTTATCCATTTATACAGGTGAAAAGTTATTTGTTGCCTTTAGGCAACAGTATGCAGTAGAGGGTTAAACAATAGGTCCGTGAAAACCTGTTCGGTCTGATGTTCAACAGCTTCGTAGCTCTGTGTTCAGAAGAAAGCGATACCCCTACCTGTTGTGCTAATTTTGTGATCGTTCAAGATTTGCACGAATGTCATTTAGCTTTCCCTCTGTTATAACTGTGTGTGTGTGGATGTTTTTTATTCAGCACTGAGCTAGTGGTTTCAAATTTATTTACAGTTACGTGAATCTGGGCTCGTGAACGTGGCACTTCACCAGGAAATTGCTGAACAAATGCATCACGTACCCGTTAAGCCGACGCGTACTTAAAATAAATTTTACATACGAAAATACGGTGTCGCAATGATAATTGTCTCATCATGTTAACAGCTGAGATTCAGACTGGCGACTCATGCTTGCCGGGTCGAACACGTACACGCTCCTTGCGAGCTCGAGAATTATGCGCGAGCCTCCCGTACACCTGCTGAGGTCTCCGAGAGTAAAAACGCCGCTCGACATAAGAGAGGCCCTGTGTTAACCAACAACATTATCTCGGACAATGGGTATTATTTCGCCGGTAAATTGGAAGCCTTTGAAGATGGCAGCTCGTAGATGACTGGAATATTTAACTAAAAGAGAAAATCGCAGCGATGAGGTATGTGACCAAGACTATGCAATAACACGTCCAAGGTGGATAGAAAAAAGTACTGCGATGACAATGATTTTGAAACACATTTTTGGTTACCTAAAGGTTCGACACTATCCATGATAGAACATTATCTAGAATTCCCAACACATACTTAGGCCTAAGATAAATTCTCGATTATGGCTTATATCTTTCACGGTACACGATTGAGTATGTTGCTTTTAATGAGCAACAAAGGAATATTACCGTATTTTTAACATTGATCACACAGTACAGGGCCCCAAAACCAAACCAAACCCCATGGCACTACAGTCCTTGAAGGGCCTTGGCCTACCAAGCGACCGCTGCTCAGCCCGAAGGCCTGCAGATTACGAGGTGTCGTGTGGTCAGCACGACGAATCCTCTCGGCCGTTATTCTTGGCTTTCTAGACCGGGTCTGCTATTTGACCGTCAGAGAGCTCCTCAATTCTAATCATGTAGGCTGAGTGGACCTCGAACCAGCCCTCAGGTCCGGGTGAAAATCCCTCGCCTGGCCGGGAATCGAACCCGGGGCCTCCGGGTAAGAGGCATGCACGCTACCCCTACACCACGGGGCCGGCAGCACAGCACCCCCACTTCAGCAAAAAACGTAAAGTTAAATTATTTCACTCAATTGTGACTAAAGTATTGAGGGAAGGGAATGGTGAAGGTGTCAAAGCGCGTGTTTTGGAGATCTCTATCAAATGGAAAATGCAAATTTTGCAAATCATATCCGGTACAACTGTTATTCACGAAAAACTCGTAAAAAAGGCCAAAATTTGAAAATAAATTTGTTTCACTATTATTTTCCGATGTTCATTTTAAATATTTCAATAAATAGATTGATCCTTTGTTACAAAATTCGTGTGCCAGATTTTTGAATTTCGCAAAACTAAGGTTTCCAGTTCGATTTGAAGGGGGC
Source organism: Anabrus simplex (assembly GCF_040414725.1). Taxonomy (NCBI): domain Eukaryota; kingdom Metazoa; phylum Arthropoda; class Insecta; order Orthoptera; family Tettigoniidae; genus Anabrus; species Anabrus simplex. The sequence goes on from NC_090267.1 coordinate 488,659,753, forward strand.
CATGCATGATGTGACAAGAGCGTGGTAGTGGTAGAGTTAGTCAACCAATGAGTTTCCTCTTTGAGGTTATGTTAGCTGACAATGAATCACGTGAACACGTCATGCGCCATTATGCCGCTAATACGTAAACGTCGTTTGGTTGCAAATAATAAGTTAGAAAACTGGAAACACTAGCAGTGAAATATAATGATGAATCAGGACCGAGTACTACTTGTTCGGATGAAGATGTGATAATAGAGCGAAAAACATGGACAATAGATGAAGATAATCGACATTGAAAGAGTAAGCAAGCTAAATCGTTTGGAAAGAAATAAACTCAAATACATCTGCCAAAGGATGTATTTATTTATATATAACTATAGTAATAAATATTGTGTACATTGTAAGCAATCTCGTGGTTTACTTCACCTTCATATCCTAAAAGTTCCATTTTCCACATCTCGTGAAGGAACAATTTCAATGTTCAGTTGCTTGTCCAAAAGACTAGAACTGAGGATTTTTTGAGTGAAATATACAGTACAATGTGTTTTTAATTTGCTTTACGTCGGACCGACACACATAGTTCTTAATAATAATAATAATAATAATAATAATAATAATGTTATTTGCTTTACGTCCCAATAACTAAGTTACTTTTACGGTTTTTGGAGACGCCGCGGTGCCGGAATTTAGTCCCGCAGGAGTTCTTTTACGTGCCAGTAAATCTATCGACGCGAGGCTGACGTATCTGAGCACCTTCATATACCACCGGATTGAGCCAGGATCGAACCTGCCAAGCGCCTCAACCGTCTGAGCCACTCAGCCCGATGGCGATGGGATAGGAAAGGGCTAAGAGTGGGAAGGAAACACCTGTGGCTTTAATTAAGGTACAAACCCCAGCATTTGCCCGTGTGAAAATGGGAAACCACGAAAACTATCTTCAAGCTGCCGACAGTGGGGTTCGAAGCCATTATCTCCCGAATGCAAGCTCACAGCAGCGTGTCCCTAACCGCACGGCCAACTCGCCCGGTAGTACATTGTGTTGGCCATAATTGTTTTTCAGAGTTAATGCTTCCTGCTACCAAATTCAATAATAATTCCATCTCTTGGAACGTCATACCAGGCTTCTTTCTTCGTTTCTGGTCAATAGGAGGCATAATTTACTACAAATTATATTTTAAACATTTTTAATTTTCAATAATGGTGGCAGCAATTAGTCATTTGTTTACCGTGCGTCAATGTGAAAAAATTACGGTTCAAATTCAGATTGAACTGCACAAAATGAAACAAGAAAAATAGAAGTTGACTTTAACAGGGGTAACAAGTACCCATTCTACGTGGCCTTATTTAAAAACAAAAGGTTAAAGTTACTGCCCGAAAATCAAAATGTTAGGAGGCGACCACTTGTACTCCTTTGGAATTCAGAACATCATTAAAACCCTATGTAGGCTACTACGTGGGTGACTAGATGGAGAGAAAGCTTTAATTTACAAAATTTTTGAAGATTACAAAATCATAGTGACCTCAATATCAAGTTAAAAGGGAATGCAAGAGGGTTCCTCACTCTTTATTTGCGAAGTTCGATTACGTTCTTTAGACTGTTTGAAAATTTACATTGAGAAATAAAAAGGTACATTACGAAAGAAATTTGAAACCTTCCCCTCGGGCTATCTTACAGAGACTTTTACATGGTTACACAGAGTCTGCCATTACCTTGACCTGGTGGACGTCTCGGAGATGGGCGAGGCAGCCCTTACCCCTGTCTCCGCTACGCACATACTCTAAACCTCTTGACTGGATCGATCACAAAGACAATATGGCCCGAACGGTCCCAACTTTTATAGCGGGGTGGAAGGTTCCAGATTTCTCAGGGCCGAAACCCTGACACACCCGCAATTTCCATTGGACAATCAAATCAATATCAAAACTCTGATTGGTTACTTAGATAAATGTATAAAATTTCTTTTTGGTTGAAATATTGAGTTGGCGGGAAGAAATAGAAGTGTTGATAACTTTAGAACACCAAAAACAACTATGGAGAATTCAGTTTAGGAAACCTTGACACACAAAATTACTTTGAAAATTAATTGTTCATCCCCACCCCAGAGGGCGCACATAAGTTAAAAGCAGCGACATCTGTCGATAAGTGTTCAAACTTCTTCTACCAATAGTTTGAAGTATAAGTCACAGGTGGCCTTGTAAAAGGTGCTTATTTTAAATACACGGAGCGGGTACAATTACTGTTATTACACTGCGTAACGTAACGGTTAGCGCTATTAGCTGCTGTCTTCGGGGGGCGTGGGTTCGATTTCGGGTATTGCGAGAGACTTAAAAATGGCAAGAGGGCTGGTGTGTGGTTAAAATGGCACACGCAGCTCACCCGCATTGGGGGAAAGAGCTGCACCACCTCGGCGCAAGGACACGAGCTTGTCCGGCTCCATGCCTAAGGGGTCGCGGGTTCAATATCCAGCCGGGTCGGCGATTTTAACTTTCTTTGGTTATTTTTTCTGGCTGGAAGATTGGATGTTTATGCCGTTTTCAGTATTACAATTCATCACCCCCGCAGACTGTATTTTCAACTTATTTTTCTATTGTTCTTTTTTTCTCTGAAGTTTTCTTGTTTTTTCTAATCGTATTTTTTAATTACAGAGGACACACATCCATTCCCCGAGCCAGTGGAAATAACCAATTAAGGTTAAAATCCCAGACCCATTCGGGAATCGAACCCGGGGCCCTTGAACCAACGGCAGGTACGCTAACCATTTCCAATGAGCCGGACGCCTCGCGGGTCGCCTGTATTATTATTATTATTATTATTATTATTATTATTATTATTATTATTATCAACACAATCTCGCGTGCCCACAAAAATGACCTCAGAGTTTCAATATTCGCAACACTTTCAACGACCTCCATTGATCATGGCTACTTCCCGCGGAACTGGGCTCTAGCTGCCTAATTGCAAAGAGGTTTACTTCCTGATCTCTGTCTGGTAGTTATGACCTTCCTTAACGGAGGCTTGGTATCCTGTCCTTTAAGATAGTACGTTGCTCTCAAAGCCGTGAATTTGGTTGCTTACTTCCTGTCGTAGATGGAAGTCCTTCAGTGGTTCAAACCAAGGTAACAGCCTTGCGGTAGCTTCCTGTACCGTTGAAACAAAAATGCTGCTTCTTCATAGCCGAATACTCATGCTAAAGCGAACCGCGGACTAATTGGCCTTGGCCCGCTGTATTACCTAACAGGTCTCTTATAGATTCAGTCACACTTTCACTCTCAGCCAGTGACATTCATCCGCTTCTTGAGAAATCCCTTGCTTTAATCATTCACTTACACGCATCGTTCCAGACAAGAATATTTGAACCGCCTAGGCCTGGTTTCATCAACGTGGGTTAAATATACTCTAAACCTGGGTTTGCCAACTTAAGATTAATATTTTAACTCATTCTTACGAGTCGCTCATTTCACCAAGCTATTTCGGCAGAGGGTTAACCAACACCGTATTAACCACTGCCTTCGTGATGTACAGGCCGTATTGTAGCTCCGATGACGTCACACAAAGAGGCGGATTGTTTCCTCCGTCCGACCCGTGTAATGCAAGGACATGATGCGTCTGTACCTTTTGTAATTACGAAATATTTACAAATGTTGTATTAATATTACAGGTGAGATCACTAAAACCTGTAATCGTATCATAACTCGTAAGTCAGGTCTTGTAGTGCGATCTACGCGGTCAAAGCTTCAGTGTTTTACTCGTCAATGTATCCAAAAAATAATTATTAAGCATTAATACAAATATGGAGAAAACAAACGTGCAATAATAAACTGTACTTCCATACCTCTAGATGGCCATAAATACAGTAGCATTCTTGGTTTTTGTTGTTGTTATTGTTGTTGTTGTTATTGTTGTTGTTGTTGTTGTTGTTGTTGACACTTGTGGCACTATCCTTCGAAGACTTTCTTGAGACCCTTTCGTATATACAAACATTTGTATAATTTTTTTGTTTAGGAATATCCCATGTTTTCCCAAATATTAATGCACTGGTCAGCCAGATCTATTAGTTACTTCCCACATTCACGGGAACTGCCGAGGAATGGTTTTGATTTGCATTAATTTTGTGGAGAAAAGGCAGCGCGTACTCAACTTTACGAACCCAAGAAATAACCATAAGTAGGTTCCATTGGTTACTGTCCGCTTGTATGCTTGTTCTGTATCAACAATGAAACGCTCTGTTGTAAATCTGTGTAACAAGAAAGTCAAAAGCAGGACTCATCATCAGCTCTGGAAAATGAATGAAACACACACACACCTTTATTATTTGTAACAGGTATTTCTTCAGTTGGAATTTTCGTTTTTCATAAAGGTAACCTGCCCCCATACGAAGGAAATGAAAATATTAATGTCTGTTTACTTGTATAGTTGTATTTTCGCCGTGGTACGCACAAGTTCATAACATTGTGGCAAATGCGAACTTTTCCACTCTGTATTTAAATTTGTAGCACATTATATTTCCACAAAAACGTATTATACATAACAATTAAATGAATAAATTACACGAGATGTATTACGTCCCTTGAATTTATATTACTCACCACGTGAAGGTACAATATCTAACCTAAAGTATGAGGACTCATTATCTTAATAACAGCTGTTTACGTAAATCCTGATGTGATAACTTTAAAGAAAAACATGCAATATACTTAAATATGAATTTTTATCTCTCAACGGTCACAGTTATACTAAGAATGCCCCGAATCCTTATGGATTACATTCACAAATACAATTTATAACATTCGCTTAGCTCGCCTCAATTGATCAGCTGATTGGCTTGGCGCGCTTTCTACAGTACGGCCTGTACATTACGAAGGCAGTGATGGAATGGTACAATTTCGATCATAGATGTTTACGTTTCTCACTGCAGATGCCGCACAGACGGTCAGAGAAGTAAGTTTATATGAAATGGTCAATTATGCACCTTCACCGACCTTCAGTCAGTTGGTTTTGGAAGGAAAATTAACCTTGCCTAAAATTCTTGAGACTCCTTCAAACAGTCAACCCAGAATGAATCATCATCCTGTCGCCGAATGTAATGCATTTCAGTACTAAGTCAACACCAGAAAATTCAACCATTATGCAAAATGCTTCTACGTCAACTATTAATGTTACAACCACTTTATCATCTCACGAATCTATGAAAAATATCTTACCATCACCTGAAAGGAAATCCACGGGTAACATCTTCATCCCATTTAATATCAAATCAGCATTTTCAATGGTTGCGTTCAAAAAATCTCTCTTTAAGAATGCAAATAGCGTATACATAATTCAAAAGATAATCGGCATGTCAGGCACAACAAATCTTCAAGACGATACATCTCAACGATAGCATTCGAAAGACAATCAGTGTGGATTTTTTTCATCTGGATTATAACTCTGAGAATTACGTGATAAAAGGACCATGGATTCAATGCCAGAACTGCAAATCGTGGTATCACTAAATATGTGTTGGGGGAAAAGGAAACAGATACTTTGTGTACGGAAAATGTGATCGAAATTGTACTTTGTGTCGTCAGAATTGTACCACCAGCGGTACGTACAATTGCGATCAAATACAGGCTCCTCTGTTTCGTACAATCTTACGAAAGTTTATTTAAATAATTTTATTAATAAAGTGTGCCACTGTTTAAGGCGGCTACTTCATTCTCATTATAAAAGAATGCTGATAGTACCGCAATTGAAGTATGATTGCACGATTAATTAAATTTTGATCGAAAATGTACCGCCTTACCCTATTAATTTTTATACCCTTTATAGACCCAAGTCAGAACTAATTCATCCTTTGATAATATTATTTCCTGTTTGTAAGTATTCACTTGGTCTGAATAGATTATTTTTGAATTAATAAAATCAAAATCCAAAGTTCGGCGGAAAATGAATCCTCACAAATGATAGCGCTAGGTCTTAACCATTATAAAAATGACTATGGGATCCATACCAATTCTTGAACTCCATGCCAACCTCACTGTGAACATTTTGTGCAACGTAGCATACAATGAATACCAATAAATACTTTAATTGCCATTGGTGTAAGAAGCTGTTTCAATTCTTTGTTCCTTCTCCCTTTGGTACACAGATTTGCAGACTCGAAGAAATGTTCAGCGAAGTATTCCTGGAAGTACATTGTTGGGTTTTATGCTCTTCCAACAGTATATCACTCCCACTAATTTTCCTTCACTTTGTTTTGAATGCATTGTTAATTTCAGTTTGTCTTTTGGTTAACGTTTCGTCATTTGTCAAATATGAATTCAAATATACTGACGTTATTCGGTTCTCTTCTTCCAAATTAAATTGCCCTGGGTATAATAGTGTTTATTTTTAATTTCTCTCTTTTATGCAATTGTAAAATAGTGTTTTAAACAATGAAAAGTATTAAACATTCATTTCAATTGAACTAAGCATATTATTTCACACTGGTACCTCTGTCCTTTTTGCGGAATTTTACGAAAATTGGCCTGTTATTAAAGTGCGGCCGCGATCATATGCCTCAGGTTTACAATGTGGCCGTCGAACAGTTACTAATTGGAAACCCCTGTCCTAGTGCAACATAACTCCGACAGTTGGCTAGCCCTGGACCAATAGTACCAGTAATTAACAAATAATGGCTAGCCCTGGACCAATAGTTCGAGTAATTAACAAATTATGGCTAGCCCTGCAACAAAGAGTAATTAAAAATTATGGCTATATTGTATTAAGTCTTGCATGTCGACATTTCGAGAATCGATTAAGAAAACTAAAGGCACATCTTACGAAAACAGTAACAAAAGACGTGATCAGTCTTGTTTAAAGATTCGGCTAACCAGAGTGTACATAAACATGTTTTATATTTAAAGACTGGTCACAAAGAATCGCGGAATACCATTCTTATGCCCGGTTTCTGGAACGTGAGATATCGAACCTATAGCGGTATCGAATGGTTAACTTGTGTTTTGGCGTTGCACGAACGTAAGATACATCTATCGGTTCGACAAATCGCTTGCTAACTTAGGGGGCCCTGAGCAGGAGATATCTATTTGTTAACTTGCTGGGCGCGTGCGCAGTACTTCAGTATCAGCAGCTAACATTGCGTTTGTTAAAATTGTCTATGGCTTTCTCATCTTCTTCCGTCGGCCTAATTTTCTAATGAACTATACAGTAGTGAAAATGAATTCAAAGACAGACTGAGGTAAACAAATATACTGTCGTGGGTATGGTAGAGGTTACAGGCGACAATTTGCGTCCTGTGACAAATAATTTTCCATTGTCCCCTGTTGATCAATTATTAATTACTATAACCTTTAAGATTCAGTACTACTGCGTCTTGTCATATCTTGTCATATATCTGTGACTGCATTCGTGTCCATAAAAGCACTGGTACCAGTAACTGAGTATAACAGATAATTACACATTTATCGTAGTAGGCCTACTGCAGGCTTTCTTGCATTGGCAGTGAGCATATACATTTATCGTGCGATTGTTTTTAATTAACGATATTACATTACAAGGAACTAACAGGTTATATAATTATGTTAATTACGCGATGTATGTCGTTATACTTTGATCAAACAATGTTCATATTTTGTAATAACAGGGAAGAGATATGGTATACTCATAAGGCTCAGTGCAAACTGGATTGCGCGTGACATGTGCCATTCGTGTGCATATTTCATTAGAAATCCTCAAACAATATAAAATTCTTCTGACAGTCCTTAAACACCACGAAACTGACACCCACTTCTGCAAGAACTAGTCGAATATCCATTTCTTCCTGCATGGCAAAGAGGGGATAATAGGAGCTGCACAGAAAGCTCAAATGCGATGCATTACTTGTGCGCATGCGCCTGGCAATCTAGGGAACAAATCTAATGCAAAAAAACAAAGCAGTACGAGGGGTGGCATCTAGTGTGTATTTATGAAACTTGATCAACGAGCCAATAGTTGACAGTTCGATAAGTTAGCTGCTGTTCCACTGTGCAACGCAGAGAAAATTTATCGAGTCGACAGCTGTAACAAAGCAATAGTTATCGGAAAGATATCTCATCTTTCCAGAAACCGGGCATTAATCAATGATTACTTAAGCAGGTTTAGTTGGCAGTGGAATTAAGCACTAGCGTCAAGTTTTGCATACAAACGGAAAATAATGGAAGCGCTACGGTGATTTCGTGTTTCTTTTGTTAGTCGAAAGAATATTCACTTCTTCATTAGGAAGAACAAAAGAGAAAAAGGTCGTCAAATGTTTCCGATTTTAACAACTACAGTATATTGTAACAGAATAGTTATCAGACAGAAAGTCGTATTGAAGATAAAAAAGACAAATGGAATCACCGTGAGGTAGAAAGAGAAAACGTGGAAGAAAATCCCAGAAGAATTGAAATCGATTGATTGATTGATTGATTGATTGATTGATTGATTGATTGATTGATTGATTGATTGATTGATTGATTGATTGATTGATTGATTGATTGATTGATTGATTGATTGATTGATTGATTGATGCGTTGGGAATTGTAAGTTATTTTGAACCGTTTTCAGAACAAATGAAACTAACTTTTATTTTTAGATAAACGAAATATTTCAACAAATTTTCTCGCAGGTTATATCGTGGCTCGTTCCGGTGGTATTTGAAGGTGCTCAAATACGTCAGCCTCGTGTCGGTAAATTTACTGACACGTGAAAGAACTCCTGCAGGACAAAATTCCAGCACCTCAGCGTCTCCGAAAACCGTGAAAAGTAGTTAGTGGAACGTAAAAACCTTATTATTGTTAAACTGCCAATGTGAACAAGATTGAAACTAAACGTTCGGAATGGATATCTGATAAACGAGTTCATCGCCAGTGCCCGTATCAAAGGATATGAGGCATTATTGAGCCTATTGTCTAGCTCAAGGTAATTTCACACAGCGAAATCATAAATATGTGAATCATTGCATTATGCTACTTCCTGACAACAAATAGGGGAAATCACAGGAAGATGACAAGCAAATATCGTTCAACTTTCAAATGGAACCTTGAAATCCAAAAAAATCACGTCCTTAGCAACAAGCTTAAAGTATAATGTTCTTATACGTTGACTACCACGGCAATGACTTCATCGTGTCCTGATATGCACTATACAAAACTACCGTATTGCTTGATTGAAAATATAATTAATACACTACCTACACATACTAAATTTACGTTTGTTGAGTATGGATGACAACTTTAGGAATCACAAGTAAATCGACCAAGCGTAAAAACGAAGACTCTACAAATCAAAACCAACCCAAGCCAAATACTTTAATATGATAATACCGGACAGCTTGCTGTTTTCAGCAAGAAAGCCGATAGTGCTGCTACCTACATGGCTTGGTGTGACCAGCTCTTCAAAAGCATATTGCCATCTGCATGATTCTTGGCGCACTGCCGTGTTGTTTATAATGTATCAGTGTTTGTCACTAAATAATCTTACATTGCAGTTATATTCCAAGAAAAGTGTTATACGCTGAACAAATTACCCAGCAAGATAATGGGCATGGGAAATGATAAGAACCGCAAGTATTACAAAAAGTAAATGACCTCGCATCTGTGTTGAGGTTACATTCTATGCCCCTTATATTAAGAAATTCAATCAAATACCCTACTGAAATGTTAGTAGGATGTAAAACCAATAATATTAACAAATATGCAACTCTAGTATACTCAAGCTTGAGGGTCCATATTGTTAAACAGTGCCATAAATTTCACAATCGAAAACTTGTGGGTCTGTAGCGTAGTGGTTATCGTGGTAGTCTTGAAATTGAAAATTTAAAGCCATGAGTTTCGAATCCAGTCACCTTTTCTTTTACTGTAAGAAAATAATAATAATTTTCTTTACGTCCCACTAAGTACTTTTACTGTTTTCGGAGACGCCGAGGTGCCGGAATATAATCCCGCAGGAATTCTTTTACATGCCAGTAAATCTACCTACACGAGGCTGACGTATTTGTGCACCTTCAAATACCACCAGACTGAGCCAGGATCGAACCTGCCAAATTGGATCAGAAAGCCATCGCATCAACCGTCTGAGCCACTCAGCCCGGCGTAAGAAAAATATTTCAGTGCATTATTGGCACAGGCTTGAGCACCAGTCCAATTAATTTAAAACGTGTGTATGGTAATTCTTCATGCATTAATTTGTGAAAGAGACTTTAGGAAATTCTGGACCCTTCATCCTTGTCAGGAACATCGTAGTTCACTCACGTAACCCCAATATGTGTTATATATTATGTAGTTTTGTCTTCAGAGGTAAAACAGAAAATTCAAAGAACGCCAAAAGCGTGAGGTTGAGTTGCTCTGTAGAGTTCGGGAAGATCGGCCGTACCGAAGAAGAAGAAGAAGAAGAAGAAGAAGAAGAAGAAGTCAACATAATGGACCAAACTACTGTTTCTTAATTACAGCTTCTTCTCTTTCCCAAAATCTTAATAAATCATGGATGTTAGGTTATCTGCCCCCGTTGGCTCTTTGGAGTGTTGGACTTCTTCCATTTCCCTTCTAAAACCAAACTCCTTGGCACTACAGCCCTTGAAGGGCCTTGGCCTACCAAGCGACCGTTTCTCAGCCCGAAGGCCTGCAGATTACGAGGTGTCGTGTGGTCAGCACGACGAATCCTCTCGACCGTTATTCTTGGCTTTCTAGACCGGGGCCGCTATCTCACCGTCAGATAGCTCCTCAGTTCTAATAACGTAGGCTGAGTGGACCTCAAACCAGCCCTCAGGTCCAGGTAAAAATCCCTGACCTGGCCGGGAATCGAACCCGGGGCCTCCGGGTAAGAGGCAGGCACGCTACCCCTACACCACGGGGCCGGCCCATTTCCCTTCTGATTAGTGTTAATAGAGGATGGCTGGCCATTTGTACTTCCTTTTAAAATAATCACCACCACGGAATGGTCAGCGTACTGGCCTTCGGTTCAGAGGGCCCTGGTACGATTCTCGGCTAAGTCGGAGATTTTAATCGCGTCTGTTAATTCCTGTAGATTGAGGGCTACGGGTTTGTGTTCGTATTCATACGCATCTTCAAATATATACAACACATCATGCAAAAAACAACCACAAAAACACTAGTGAGTACGGTATATATCCCTCCGCATATGATTGCTGTTATGAAAGGCATCCGGCCGGAAAACTAGGCTAAGTCCATACAAAATCCTGCGCTAGGTAATTGAGAAAAGGTTAGAAAGAAGAGGAGAGTGTAGTTATTAAGTATTTCCCCAGAGGCTGGATGGATCCTCAAACAGATTCTGCTTTATAATTTTTAAGGCACGGCTAACATAATGCTCGTTTGGAGGTTTATGAAGGAGGAATTTCATATTTTAAAATTTCATTCTAAATTATTGTGATTAATCAATTATTTTAACAAAAATATTTCCAATGAGTGTGGTGCATTCCCTCAGCTGTAGCACAGACAAGTATGCAGTTCACACCAACACGCTAGATGTCACCACCGTCGCAGTTCGCACTCCACTCAATGCTGTTGAGATAGAGCTGTCCGGTATTGGTGTATTAAAGTATTTGCCCAAGCCTCCAGTAGCGCAGAGACCCAGCAATGGCGAAGTCATTAACCCAATACTCTACCACAATAACGACTTCAATGAGGTTTTCACCAATTTATAAGACACTTAGCGATGGAATTTAGGGGTATGCAGGGCTTTTTCCCTGGAAGGTCGCTGGAGAGCGCGTACCCCTAAACATCAATGGGCCCAAATAAGTTTTAAAATAAGTATTCTCTTAATTTTAATCTATTTTAAAACATTTATCTTTTTCTTTCATTGTGATTCTGTTGCCACATTGCTTCAGTTGCGTTCTTGAATTGTAGCGAACTCTAGTGTTCGCTTACTGTTACTAGTTAACGAAATCTTACTGATGGAGAACCGCCTTCTGCACACAGAAGACATTTCTATTCCAGAATGTGCGAAAATGTTGAACTGTCCAACGTGGCCAGATAGTCATTGAATTAGTCACGGTGGGACAGAAATAAAATCTGTATGTAGTAGATTTGGTCTTCATGAGAGACAAATTTTCTTTAATGTAGAAGGAGGCAGTTTTGGAAGAGGAGTCTTCATATGCAGATATGAGACGCAGAATATCCATGGGAAAGAGGGCTTTCAGGAGAATGAAAGGTTTTTCTGACAGCTAGAATCAGTGGTGTAGTGGTAAAAATAAAAGCGCCCAGGCGCTTAAGGAATGGACTATGCTTTTTAAAAATCTTGGTCTCATTTTGATGATGTATTTTTTCAATATCAACATGACATAGGATAGAATATTTAAATCTATACATATCTATTTGTATACATTAAATAACGGGAAATTAGATGACCTTAAAGAAAATTCCAAAGTTTATCTTTGTCCACTGTTGATTCAGAGTACGGTACCTTGATGTTGGAACATGACGCGATTGTATGCTGTCAGCTCCGCGGTGCCTCAATAGCTATCACTGGACATATGATTGCCAAAACTCCAGAGGGGGTGCCATTCATTTTTATAAATAACAGGGAAGACACATTTTCTGTTGTCATGCTGTTTCTTCCATTTGTCGGTATGTCATTCATTGCCGAGAATCCTCTCTCGCACTCAGCGGTGCTGCAATGTAAAGCATTCACCATTCTCTGCAGCTAAGCCACTATAAGCTGCACAACTTTCCCTCTATTGTCAATAAATTCTCGGAATGCAATTTCTACTGTCTTGTTGTCTATGTGCATTATTTTGAAAGACTTTAAATAGAGGGATGTCACCTGTAGGTGGCATTGGTCTGTATAGTTACACTTTGCAGCTTGCTGGTAGTCTACTTTCAAGTGCGAGGACAACTGCTGCCCCTAACACATATTCGGAATGTCCAGGATGCTGAGCCCATTTAGATCCTTGGTAAGACTTGAAGGCTATGAGGTAATCAGATCGCGTAGCAATTGTCCACAGTTTATGGCCCGAACCGTAGCGGTTTTCCGTGGATATGTTACTTAGTACTGAACGACTGTAACACGGAACCATTGCTTTATCCACTGCAAGATCAGTTGAACAGATTTCCTCAAATTACTGACCGAAGTTTTGATTTAGAAATTTTATACCTTGCGAAGTTTGTCACTGAGGGGATATTCATATTATCTGAAGGATGCAAATACTGATGAATTTCTGGATATGTATTTCTTCTCATGCTGTTGGAAAGTAAGATATTGAAAACTGCTTATTTAATTCTCAAAACATTCCCTTTAGTTTTGCAAATTCATTTAGCCGGTCAATAGTAGTACAACGATATAAACACTGATATTATCTAAATTTAAGTCTAACACGTGGTTCCTGAGCGGAGCATGTAACTTGGACTCTTTTTTTACAATGAGCTAATACTTCTTGAATGAACAAAAATTCAAAACACTGAACTGGAGACAGTTGCAGTGTGTCATATTCTGAAGGTTCCTCATGTACGTCACCTCACCCAATCGGAAAATACAATTCCCCTGTGTAGCTGCCCACAATATATAGTAGTTTTCTTAGAAAATGCTGGTTTATTTGTCCTAGAAAGACCAACTGCCTGTTGCATTTCATTAGAAGATATTAGCGCACCATCATCTGCTGATATCACATTTATTTCCACTGTCAACCTCAATATTCTGCCAGGAAGGGGATTGACATAGAATTAGTTGATCCATCACCACTTTCCTCATCCGTAAAATGTCCGTCATTTGGAGGAAACATAATGACATCTATAGGTGACACCATGCCTTTTCACGGCAATAACACATCCATAAATTATAATATAATGCTGAAGAAAGTGTCACTTTCATTACTGAACATTTGAGCAATATACGTGCACAAAATGCAAAATAAAATTACCTTTTATCACACGCCTTCCATATCATAATAACTTGCAGTTGCTTCTCCACTTCAATCCAGTCTGTTTCCCCATTTATCTGAGCGAAAACTGGCTGACCAATGCAGGCTGCGAGTTCAAAAATAGTCCACTTCAAATTATAATCCCTTTCTTTAAATACTTCCAACAGGCAGAGAAGTTCAAGCAGCGTGATGAGCAGGAAGTGTTGTTAATATTAAGTGTCACCTGTAGGTGACATTGGGCTTTGACGGGTTAGGACACCAAATTGTCACAACCGTCCTCAGACTTCGACGCTCACCAGCGCCCAAACCGTGCATTTCCGGACAAGGGTTCCTCCTTGAAAACCGATCAGTCCGCCATCCCACATAACATACCAAGATTGTCGGTGCTTTTTGGGGGCAACCTGTATATATTATTTTGTGACGCGTGAATGTTTAATGGTTTGCTGGCTGTATGGTTGATAGGACCAAAAGCAATATATATATATTGAACCCTTTAGGTCCATATTGAGGGATACCTACCTTCCTTACCTATCAGCAAAGCTCATGAGATCTGTCTCTTGGGTCGTTTCGGGTTCTTCGTCACTTGCTGAGGTAAAGGTAGGGTTCATTAATTCTAATCTATCTACTGGAATGAAAGGTCTATTTAAAAGATTCCTATTTATTCAGGGAAATGAAGTAATTTACTATGTCAACGATGTCATAGTCAATTGTGTCCACTGGACACCACAATCATTTTTACATAAATGTCAGAACACTGGTGTGAGACTTTAACGTAACTGCCTGATGGGCAATCTTACTAGAAACCATTATCTCAATTATTAATCATTTAAGAAAGGAAAGTCTGGAAATTCTTAAATTCGGCTTCCATGTGAGACCACATGTACCATCATAGTGATTCGTTATGGTCCAGCCCTCGTAACACGAACTCTGGACTCTGAGTATAATTAAGGCCGTCCAATCGGTGTGTGCCACACAGTGGTTCTACGGCATGGACCCTTAATTGAATCGATGTGACCTGCGTCTATGTCATGGACCGACATCTAATCTTCTAAGTTACTTTAAAGTCATTGTGGATGATGACCGCAAAGAAATGATGCTACAATGGCATATGGCCCTAATCTAAGTCACTGAGGTTGATGACCCCCTGACCATCCAAGTTTCTAGGCTGAAGGCTAAACACAATTAAGTTACATCGGTTGATGACCAAAGTTTCCACTTTACTATCCCCAGCACATTCACTGCTCAATCAATCAAAGTTCAATAATTACAACAATAGCAATGCTCACAAACTTTGTGGCAGTAAAATCCATTTCCTTCGGATATGTCCCTTTAATCTTTACTTTATTTTTAATATTCCCCAGACAACAAACTAAAATTTCCAGAATGCATCTCCAAGTTATTCGCTTGATTAAAGTTATTTCAAAATGCGGTTTCACTGAATTTAATAATTTAATAAATTTAAATGATTTAACGAAATATTAACAAACAACAAATTTTATCTCCGCGGACTCTGGTTTCCTCACAAATTTCTACGCAGCTGTGATGTGAATTCAATATTGCGATGTTTATCTGGCTGGAAAAGAATTTGTTACATCATTCATGTCCAGCTATATATCTCGTATCGTGATATCATGCTTAAAAATCTAATCTAATCCTAACCGTTTAACACTTGGATATCCTAATAATCTACGTACAAACCAAACAACTCGCCATATAATTACGATGTCATATCTCGTCATTACCATTATGAATTTTGCACACCCCTCACAGACAAATCGATCATCACGACCATCGCTCTATATTTTGGACAACCCTGAAATTGGGTTACTCTGTTCCTTATACTCAAAGTTCGTGATTTCAAATGTTCATTACGTCCCCAATTACAGTATTTCACAATACTTAGATCATTACCGGCTATGAATTTTCAACTAAATCCAGCATTTTAACGTTTCCCTGGCCGAGAATACAGTCTCAATACCAAGCCTGTCCCGTTAGATAGCTGAGGTGTCTCACCCCCTCGCTCGCTTGGCAGTTACAGGAACCACCTGGTTTATTCACAGTTGACTGACTTCTCAAATGTTCCCTTTAAACTCTGCCGACATAATTAAACAAATACGATATTCTAACCAACAAAATGCACAGATTATGCTTCAAGATGCCCACACTAATTATACGCGTCGCCAATTATACCGCTATGGATTTCTATGAATTTCTTTTCATTCTCAACATTATAAAATATTCCTCGGGCTATCATATCCCGGCTTCAATGACAGGACTCTAACCTGATTCGCACATCTCATCTCAACTCATATAAAACACTCCTCGGGCTTCAGTGTCCCGGCTTCAATGACAGGTCCAACCTGATTCACAAAACTAACCTCTGTTTCCCAGCTCCACAATTATCATCGACCAAGAACTGGAATAAAATCCTCACTAGAAATACCGACGTCTAATATCGCACAATGCATTAATCATGAATAACTTCGCATAAATGATATCGTATTTAATAACTTGATTTTTACGAGAAATGACTGAAACATTCTACTAGATCTTTTATTGTCAGTCAGACACAGTTTAAAATGGGCATAGAAAAACGTTTCTCTCCGTGACCAAATTCATCTCCCTTGGCTCTCACCCGACAGCGCGCTTCCACTCGATTGAAAATGAGTGACCATGGATTATTATTATTAACGTCAAATTGCAGACAGAAGAATTTTACATCGAATGAACACCTTACATTGACATCACAAAATACAGGCAGTACACTCACACGGATGACGATCTACATTGGACGTGATATCACTTCGGAACCCTATTCAATAACTTTTTACAACATTATATGGCACTCGCAAGACTTCAAAAATTTATCCAAGTGGAAAATAAAACAAATGACTCTTTTAGTCGTACTCTCACATTTACAAAACTTAGTAGGGGTGACCACTGCGTCGTATATCCGCATGCAAAATACACTTTTAGAAATCACGAGACGAGATATAAGAGGTAGTAAGATGGGAAGTCACCTACCTCATGTCGTCACGCCAGTATTCGTCTTAGGGCTCACCTGTGACCCTGGCATTTTATTTAGCCATCTTTACATTCATGGCTGTACATCTCATTATGTTTCTTCAGGTTTCCTGGAATAAAGCATAAAAAAAAGAAATACCCTTCACTTGTTTGCGGAGCGCACACGATGGATTGTAATTATTCCCGCACACGAATTACTTAATCACATTAGAATATTTCAGTACTTTGACCGTCCTATCTGGTACAGTTATTTCACTCAAGAAAACTATCTCCTCATGGAGTCAAGACTTAGCCGCAATGGCTAAAATCTGCAGTCGAACTCAGTCTACTTTCGTTGGTTTGATTTCGCAGAGCAGCTCAACAATTTTTCGTCCGCTTTGTATCACAAATGCCGGAGAAGGAAGCTTCGTCATGGCGTCCCTTCATATTTATAGCAGTTACCCCCTCTCTTCGGATCTCTCCCTTTGCCGCCAAGAAAATTTCTTATAAATTTTCTGACTTACCTAAACTGTAATTTCAAGAGTTTTGAAAGTGACTACATGCTTGCTACATTTCTGGCGGTAGTGTTCATGACATTTAAAAATTTTACGGGTTCGATTTGTGAGATGATTGACCTCCTTTGATAGGCACTATATTTTTTTGACTTGGCGTGGTCACGCCGTGTACACGCGCTTTGAAATAGTTCATAAAAATGACTTGAGATTCTTCCGCCGTCGACACGTGTGGTTGACGTCACGTACCCCAGAGCGTGGGACCGAAGGTAATCACCCCCTCGTCACGTGTCAACTCCATGCTATCAAGAATCCAACTTTAAGTTTAATTTGTCATATTATGCATAATGTTCTTAGGGCACAAAGGTCATGGGTTCAATATATATATGTTTTAAGCAGACAGCAGGAAACCTCCAGGACGAAGAGCAGGCAGATGGTTCGGCCACGTTCGAGTTGGGCCCACGATCAAATTCGGCCGCTCGTTTTAATTTCAATGTCCTTCTTAACATTAACAAGTATCAAAAATACATTTTAATAAAGACAGTTATTGTATCATTACATCCCGACTTAATGATTACCATAATTACCTCTTAACTAAATGAATGTATGATTAAATCATTACTTAATCACTAAACGTAACATAACCTAACTTAATTTTTAGTACGGACTCTACACCGTATTTAAAACTTATTTTAACTGATTTCTAAAAGTTGTGACTACTGGGCAATTCGACCCTAACTCCGAACTGACAATGGGTCCTACTCAACATCCCCCGATGGTTCGATCAAGTAAAGAAGATGACCAGCCTACCTCTCCCCCTTATACCATCAAGAGCTGAGGACCACTTTAGGTGGCGACTTCTCGTCACGGATGTGATATTAAAGAAGGAAAGAAAAATAATGACCCACAATGAGTAGAGCGAATGATGATTAATAGACACCGTCACGGATTGTTCATTGGCAGTGCAAATGCTAAGGTGTTGCGGTGCTGAATTTGCCATTACGTTCTCGCGTCGCGGCGTGTATCGGACGATTGTTAGTCGATTACATTTTTATTTCCTCTGGCAGTTTTCTAACACACTGACTGCACCAGCGTTCGATGCTACAACCTCGAGCAGAGAAGGTAAGAGCCACGCTTTACAATCAGAAGTATTCACTGTCTCCTTACCTTGTACATGACCGTAACATGTTCACAAATACAATCGAATGGAGCTATTTTCGATTAGTAACGATAGCTCCATTAACGCCGGATGTTGGAGGCAGCCTTGGGAAACCTGTAACACTCAAGGATGAGGACTACACGGGTACCTTCCGAAATGGGGAATCGAACTGCCGAATACCTGATGCCGGATATAAAATACTAGCCATGAGAGCCGGAAGATGGTTTATATCAGGCATGTCTCGGTCACGAGATGACTGATAGCTGCCGGGCTGAGCGGTTCGGACAGTTGAGGCGCTGGCCTTCTGACCCCAACTTGACAGGCTCCATCCTGGCGCAGTCCGGAGGTATTTGAAGGTGCTCAAATACGTCCGCCTCGTGTCGGTAGATTTACTGGCACAGAAAATAAATCACGTGGGAGCAAATTGCGGCAACTCGGCATCTCCGAAAACCTTAAACGGAGTTAGTTGAACGTAAAACCAGTAATATTATTATTGACTCTGCGTGCACGAGAGACAGCTGTTGCGAGCGCTATTCGAGGCTCAAGCCTGGAGGTATGTAAATAACACTTTCACAACTACGGTACTTTGAACAACCCTTCTTTCTTTCTTAATCTGTTTACCCTCCAGGGTTGGTTTTTCCTTTGACTCACCGAGGGATTCCACCTCTTTCACCTCAAGGGCAGTGTCCTGGAGCGTGAGACATTGGGTTTGGGGATACAACTGGGGAGGATGACCAGTACCTCGCCCAGGCGGTCTCACCTGCTATGCTGAACAGGGGAAGATTGGAAAGGATAGACGAGGAAGAAGGAAGGAAGTGGCCGTGGCCTTAAGTGACGTACCATCCCAGCATTTGCCTGGAGGAGAAGTGGGGGAAATCACGGGAAACCACTTCGAGGATGGCTGAAGTGGGAATATCCCACCTCTACTCAGCTGACCTCCCGACGCTGAGTGGACCCCGTTCCAGCCATCGTACCACTTTTCAAATTTCGTGGCAGAGCCGGGAATCAAACCCGGGCCTCCGGGAGTGACAGCTAATCACACTAACCACTACACCACAGAGACGAACACTTTGTACAATACTTGTGCATATTATTTCATATAAGAACGTACATATTTAAATGTGTTCAAGATGATGTTTGTATAACATGTGCTGAACAACATGCTTTGTAATCACCGTGTATCGGGAAAATACGAGAATAATTACTTTAAAGGTTGTCATAAGTAATGAAGTACAAAATAAAATACAGCTTCTTTTTAGGGACTTAACATGCTCAAATCTCCTACTATATCGCTTCTGTAGCAAAACATCATTTTTATATTAACTTCATCAAAAGAAAATAGGCTGTGATGAAAGTATCTGCTTCTTGTCCGTTTGACCTCCTCCTAGTATTTAATCATTCTTTTAGATCTTGCCTTCCTCTCTTCTTCAGAAACCTGTATAGTCATTCAGGCTTCACCCTGTCCTGAAACCTCTTTATTTTATCATTGGTTATTTTTTTCGTGGATCCATCTACAAGCATCTCTTCTGTAATTTGGAACTCTCGTAGGTCCTTCTCAGTTTCCTTAAAGAATTTGCTTTACGTCGCACCGACATAGATAACTCTTATTGCAACGATGGTATAGGACAGCCCTAGGAGTGGGAAGGAAGCGGTCGTGGCCTTAATTAAAGTACAGCCCCAGCATTTGCCTAGTGTGAAAATTTGAAACCTCGTAAAACCAGGTTCAGGGCTGCCGGCAATGATATTCGAACCCACTATCTCCCGAATGCAAGCTGACAGCTGCGCGCCCTTAACCGCCCGATGATCATCACTTCCGTCAACCGTGTTGATACAAAAGTACACAAACACACGCTAACATGCTTATGCCACAGCCTATGCAGCTGAATGTTTCAGCCATTACTTGTAGAGCAAAACAGGTGACTGGAGCAGCAACGTGGAGAAGTACGAGCCGACTGAGGAGAAGCGACTTGCGTCCTCGTACACAAGAATTTCTAGCACGGGTACTGGGCTTTGAGACGCGGAGTTTACAGTAGATAAGGTAGGTGTCTGCCTCTGAGGTGTAGTGGTTAGTGTGATTAGCTGCCGTCCCCGGAGGCACGAGCTTGATTCCCGGCTCTGCCACGAAATGTGAAAAGGTACGAGAATTGGAAAGGGGGGTCCACTCAGCCTCGGGAGATCAACTGAGTAGAGGTGGGTTCGATTCCCACTTCAGCCATCCTACAAGTGTTTTTCAGTGGTTTCTCACTTCTCCTTCAGGCAAATGCCGGGATGGAAGCTAACGTAAGACCACGGTCGCTTCCTTCCCTCTTCCTTGTGTGTCCCTTCCAATCTTCCCCCACAACGCCCCTGTTCAGCAGAGCAGGTATTGGTCTTCCTCCCCTATTTTATCCGTCCGACCCCAACCATCACGCTTCAGGACACTGCCCTTGAGGCGGTAGTGGTGGGATCCCTTGGCGAGTCCCAGGGAATAAATCCACAGCTCTAGATTATATTCTTTATTTATTCCTAAAAATTACAGTCATTTTCTTAATCATGGTTCTCCGGTCGATTACATTAGCAGTATGCCTTTTTCTACCACTACAGTGTGCACATTTTTAATAAACTCAAAAGCGCCTGAGACTAGTGAACCAATGAACACAGAAAGAATTATGTAAATAAGTTAATTTGACTAGGATTTCAATAAAAAGGAAACAAGTAAAGAAACACGCGATTTTAGGCATTCTTTATTGTAGTTTGGTAGATCTATCCAAGACTCACAATTTGAAAGCCTTTTGAGTCCTTTAGCTCTTTAACATCGGCACAATTGAGGAATAGTTTAATTTTGCGTTTTTCGTAGTATGGGGATCCCTACTTTGTCTGCTAACGAAAGTTTTCAACCTTAAAACCAACCCTGGACGGTAAAAGGATTAATAAAGAGAGAAAAAGATAGATAGGTAATATACAACCTGTGTCTGAGAAGTTCGGTGAATGGTCTCATGAAATAAAGACAACGTAAGTTACACACAAAACTCCTTTACTGGCCTTCAAAGTAATCTCCGTTAGCTACAATACACTTTTGACATCGACTGCAAAGCTGCTGGAAGCTGGCAGCAAACGCTTATTTTGGAATCTCCCGGAGAACCCTTGTCACGCGTTGCTGGATACCTGCTACACTGTCGAACCGATGGCCTTTCAGGGCTAATTTAAGACGGGGGAACAAAAAATCTGCCGGCGCCAAATCCAGAGAATACGGAGGGTGTGGAAGAAGAGTCACCCAGCGTTCAGCGAGAAACTGGGTCACGCAGATCGCGGTGTGCGGATGGGCATTGTCGTGGAGGAGCTTCCACTGTCCACTCCGGTACAGTTCAGGCCTAACCCATCTGATGCGTTGCAGTAGCCGTTTCAAAACTCCCTCGTAGAATTCCGCGTTGACAGGTGTACCGTGGGGTACAAATTCATGATGAATGTCACCATTGCTGTCGAAAAAGGCGATCAGCATTGTCTTAATCTTGGACTTTGTGCGCCGACTTTCCTAGGGCGGCGGAGAAGACGCTGAACAGCATGTCATTGTCTGTCTCTTGGTCTCCGGATCATACTGGTAGCACCACGACTCATCTCCTGTAATGATGGTTTTCAACACCTCCGGATTTTGTTCACAAACGTCAATGAAATCTCCAGGCGTTTCCATCCCTGTTTGCTTCTGGTTGTGCGGTACGTTGGGCACAAATCTTCCGTTTTTTCAAATGTTCGTGAACAATGGTCCTTACACTGTCCTTGCCTACACGCACTTCATTTGCTATCATTCGTAAGGGCAGCCGCCGATCATTCGCAAGCATCTGTCGCACTCGTTCGATGTTGTCTGGAGATGTGCTTGTGGTTGGTTGACCCGAACGCGCCTCGTCCTCAACACCTTCCTTTTCATCTCGAAAGCATTTAAACCAGTCAAAACGCACTTTTCACTCACTGCTTGAGCGTGGTAAACTTGCACTAACATTGCCGTTTTGCCTAGGTGGAAGCAAAACTTCATGTTAACGCGTTGATCCGTTTTGCACTACATTTGCAATGACTCGAGTCCTCACACTGACTCCGTGCGATGTGTTGCAGCGTTGACCGATAGGTGGCACTTGGTGTCATGTCTCGCAATGCGTATGCGCGAGTGCATCGTCCGAACTAGCACGGTGTACAACCTAGGCGACCATTCACCGAACTTTTCAGACACAGGTTGTATATACCGGCATGTTAAACATGCCTTCTTCACATATGTGTATTTAAATCGTTATTCAGAACAACTCCAAACTCCTACGGAATATTGTTTCCATTCTAAACTGTCTACAGACTCTCAAGTAGATCAGAGAATTATTAAGGAGGAAGGTACACCTTTGTGAGTCAATTTTTAAACCAGAAAAACAAAAGTAAACCGCATGACGCTTCTGTGCTGGTGGACCTTTCCCTATCAAGCGATCGCTGCCCATCTCTAAGGTCTTCAGATCACGAGGTGACTTGTGGTCACGCGATGAATCCTCTCGGCCGTTATTCTTGGCGTTCTAGACCGAGGCGCTACCTCACCTTCGCATAGCTCCTAAATTGTTCTCACGAAGATTGAGTCGAACTGGGACAGCCCTCAGTGGTGGTGGTCATTATTGTTTTTAGAGGAAGTACAACTGCGCAACCATCCTCTATTAACACTAAACAAAGAAAAAACTGAAGAGTTCTACCATATTAAAAAATTACGTTATCCGCCAAGGGAAGACAAAGGTTACGAAGGGCTTGAGAATGAAAGACTCCCCAGCCCTCGCGGTCGGAAAAGAACAAGACTTGACCAAGGGAGGTCGAATAGGATAAATGAAAGTGAGGAGCTTGGCACAAGTGGAAGCAATGCCTTGACTAATAGCCCCTGCAGCCTCTTTTAGTCGCCTCTTACGACATGTAGGGGATACAGTTGGTATTATTCTACCGCCGCCGCCCTCAGAGGGGATCCATCCCTCAGATTCAGGTAAGAAATCCCTGAATTGGCCAGGAATCAAACCTGGAGCCTCCAGATATGTGACAGCGTCCCTACCCCCATACCGCGGGGCTGGCTTACTTTGCCCTTATTTCCAAAACATCTCTTGTCCGTTAGCACTGTACCGGGAGGTACACCCCAACGCCGCGCATTCAAATTCTGCGCCTAAATGAACTCCTCTATTGGTTAAACAGTGAAACTGAAACTACACCAACTTAGAAATTTAATCAGAAGATGTAACCACTAAAATATAATGTAATTTTGTTATTATGTAGTTGCCTAACCTGAGTGAATTTCTCCTTGTTTTGTTTGCCATTCATCAAGAAGTTTGGACATTTTTCCACACATGAAACTACAAAAAACTATGTTCATGCACCCTGGTGCGAAGTGAAAGAACTTATGATTTGAAGAAATTTGGTATTCATAAGTTTTTTATTGATTGATGTTCACTTATTTTTGGGTTGGCAATATTTTCCTTTCCTTTCCGACAGTTTTGAATCTAGCCAATCCCTAATTTATGTAATTAATTTTCTACCAATCACTAGCTCCTTGTTCGATCCTGAAGTGTAACTTTGAATTGGACCAATTAAAGTGAGAGGGTGTGGCTGGTTTATTCCTGAATGATCTCGAACCTTCCCTGAGGGTTTATAAACTGCGGCTTTTCACGTGTCTTGGCCAATTGATGGACATCTTCTGAGTGTGTGTGTTAAGCAGGAGGCGGGCTGCCTTTTCGTCGGCAGCTAGAACTGCTACAAGGTATGGCCATATAATTCCATCTTTCTTGTTGGAGCTACATCCGCAGTTTAACCCGAAGGAAAGGTCCTAACCGTTAACTATGTAACCTTCTTTTCTAAAAATGTAACTTTCTGCCACAAATGTAAAAACTTTATAAATCTTTAACTGTAAATTGGGGATAGAGGGTGATGTACCCTCTCGAACTCCCCTTCATCTTGGTTTGAGGTGACTACGTTTCATAACTGTTTTTCATTCTGTAACGTGGCAATGTACTTTCTATACGAGTCACCTCAGTAGTTTGAGAATAGCCCCTGTTTCATCGGCCTAGAGCCCTTTAGGTTTTTGGTGTTTATTATCTTGGAGTGCAGTGTACGCCTCCATTCATTTTGTGTTTAGGCCAGTTAAATAACCTGTTCCTTTTCTATGAAGGCCCCCATAGGTTGGGTATTAAATACCCTTGTATAAATCAGTTTTCATATCGCAAGTTGTGCCTTGAGAGGCCAGTGTTTGTAAGTTGATGTTCCCTTAAGTAGGCAGTAAGAAACTGAGAGCCTGTTAGCTCTTTTTCAAATTTTGTAGTTGTAAAGAGTGCCTTTGGAAGGCTAGATGTTTTATTTTGGAAGCAAGTGCTCCATGAATTAGGGGATTTCTGCCCTTGAGTAAATTTGTGCTCTTTGTAAATTTGAGCTGAGAACTCAAGAATCGTAAAGCGAAGGGCTTGAAGCCCAGGACTTGTAGAATTCACTATATTGTATTTTCCTTGCCTTGTTGCTAAATTGCTAATTGTACCTCTTACGTTGTTATTTGTTTGTTTTTGGAAATTCTAAAGAAATGTAACCTTTGTTAAAGTTTAAAATTAACTTTGATATCGCAGTTAGACCCAGCAACTTGTTTCACCTCTTTTTGCTCCACGGGTACCCCCGGAACAAGCACAATTGTTGGCAAATTTAGGAAACATTTTGGGTGGTGTTTCTCTATGTTATCTGTGGTTACATTCTTAGCGCCCTGACAAGAGACGGTTCGAAAGTAAATTATATAATCCTCCGTGGGAGCTCTTGGGACAAAGGATATTTTGATTTTTTAGTCTTGATAATTTGCTATCCAACACCTTTGTTTACTGAGACTCTTCTGATTTGTAAGTTATACTTTCGGGACACATAAATTAAAATTGTAAATATATTACACAATGTTATGGCAAACGAGGATCTAGTAAAACTGAATGGGTGTTGGAGGGAGGTTCTAAAAAACGGGTAATATGGTAACTCTGTCCATGACGTATGAAGTTCAGATGATGGCTATATGAACCGACAAAAACTCCCCTTTTTTTTAGGGTTTGAACGGTCTTATACCCGTACCATTTCTGTTCACCGGATTTCACTGCCCCAGATGCTTATATTTGGGACATGTTGAAATAATAAATTTTCAACACAGATGACAAATATTACGCGGGAAGATAAGGTCATTTTTGTGTCCTTTCAGCAAAATTTACTCATCAACCTGTTCAATAATCTTCAGGAACGTTATGAATAGGGCCCGGATTTTTATGGCATGTCATTTAAACGTGATTTTATCTTCAGTGGCTCAAATTATGCAATTTTCATGGGTCATATAAAGTCATATTTTGGCTTCATTAACGTTTCTTGTCATTTTCCGGTAATTTTTCATATTATGGTCATATTTCCCCGTGAAATTTCGCATTTTGTCATACATTTATATTTTTAATTCCATTTTCGCATACCTGCTTCCAGTCGTCTCAAACACGGATTTTTCACATCTCCTAATTGTTGTCTATAATTTCCCACAATTATCTTCCTTAAAAATATATGTTTATATGAATTAGGAGGGTAAGCTGTATAGAAACAGACAGACGCGAATAAAGCGACAGAAAGGTGAGGCTCAATATGCCACAATAACATCCTGCAACGTTGAGCGTCTTTTCCCTGCCACAAGTCAATGATGCGTGAAAATAGAAAATCGCTCCTATGTGAAAACTTTAAAATGTATGTAATTTGCTACTGTAATTCTTTCTGATTGCCCATAAAATGTTACATTTATTTAATTCTGTGCAGAGTCGAGAGTTACCTCTGGATTGGGTTATTAAATAAATTCAAATTATTATTATTATTATTATTATTATTATTATTATTATTATTATTATTATTATTATTATTATTATTATTATTATTATTATTATTATTATTATTATTGAATGTGCTAGATTTTAAAAGTATATTTTCAATATAATGTTAATTTAAACAGCGGCAAGATTTTGAAGTCTTATTTATTGTTATATTTTGATACTTTTTTGGGTCATAAATGTTTACACATTTCTAACATTTTTTGAACACACAATTATTATTATTATTATTATTATTATTATTATTATTATTATTATTATTATTATTATTATTATTATTATTATTATTATTATTATTTCTAAATACGGTATTTACTTTCTTTCTTTCTTTCTTTCTTTCTTTCTTTCTTTCTTTCTTTCTTTCAGGTAGTGTCCTGAGGCGTGAGACTTTGGATCGGGGTATACAACTGGGAAGTACGACCAGTATCTCGCCCAAGCGGCCTCACCTGCTATGTTGAACAGGCGCCCTGTGGTGTTGAATGGAAAGATCGGAAGAGACAGACAAGGAAGAGGAAAAAATTGGCCGTGTTCTGAAGTTAGGTACCATCCCGGCATTTGCCTGTAAGAAAAGTGGGAAACCACGAAAAACCACATTGACGATTGTTAGGATGGAATCGAACCCACCTCTACTCAGCTGATCTCTCGCGGCTGACTGGACCCTATTCCAGTCTTCGTACCACTTTTCGAATTTCGTGGCACAGCGGGAATCGAACCTGATGTGTGAGCGGTTGGCAGCTAATCACACTAACCACTACACCACCAATTATTATTATTATTATTATTATTATTATTATTATTATTATTATTATTATTATTATTATTATTATTATTATTATTATTCACGTGCTCTGTCCTCCCTGAATGTTGGCAATCTGTAGCATGATCTGTCGTTTGTTGATAGCTGTTCTGAATAGAGCAAGATCATTACCCCAAACCACTGGCTCAATTTGCTGAGACATGTCCTACTTCGTCCCGGACTACGTTTACCATTATCATTTTCCCTTGGAGCATCATTTGTAGAAGTCCGACTCCTTAGCTGAATGGTCGGCGTTGAGGCCTTCGGTTCCCGGCCGGGTCGGTGATTTTAATCACGTGTGATCTATTCATCTGGCGCGGGGACTGGGTGTTTCTGTTTGTCCCAACACTTTCCTCTTCATATTCAGACAACACACCACACTACCAACCACCACAGAAACATGCAATAGTGGTTACATCCCACAGGAAGGGCATCCGCCGTAAAAAAAAAAATAAAAGACAAATCCACACGTGCGACACAGTTCGCACAATCGACTCCACAAGGTATGGGGAAAGCAGTAGAAGAAGAAGAAGAAGAGGAGTATTACTTGTAGAAGGTATTTACTGTTCCGCATCATACGACCAGTCCGCCTCTGTGGTGCAATGGTAAGTGTGATTAGCTGCCATCCCCGGAGGCCCAGATTCGATTCCCGGCTCTGCCACGAAATTTGAAGGAGGATCGGAACGTGGTCTACACAACATGGGGAGGTTAACTGAGTAGAGGAGGGTTCAACTTCCATTTCAGCCATCCTCGAAGTGGTTTTCCGTAGCTTCCCACTTCTTCTCCAGACAAGTGCCGGGATCGTATCTAACTTAAGGCGACGGGTGCTTCCCTCCCTTTTCCTTGCCTTTCCCTTCTAATATTTCCACCCCTCCCCCCCCCCACAAGACCTTTGTTCGCATAGCAGGTTAGGCCGCCTGGACGAGGTACTGGTCCTCCTCCCTAGTTTTACCCCCGACGAATTGTCTCACGCTCCAGGACACTGCCCTTGAGGTGGTAGAGGTGGGATCCATCGCTGAGTCCTGGGGAAAACCTACTCTGGAGGGTAAACGGATCAAATACAATAATAATAATAATAATAATAATAATAATAATAATAATAATAATAATAATAATAATAATAATAATAATAATAACAATACCACAATTCCCTGGTTTAGAAATACCAAAGAAGACCTGCAAATGCTACATATCCCAGCTGAAGACGCCCTTAACAGAGATCTCTTCCGGAAGAAAATATTGACGAACGGGTTAAACCGAGACGAGCAACCGAAGAGAAGACAGAGGAGCGTAAGCAGGCCCACTCACAAAGAATGAGGGAAATTTGGGCTCTAAAGAAGGCCAAGTTCAGTGTCAAATGCAACAAGATTTAACGTGGTCCTTGATGGCCCCGGCGAATTATATATATTATAATAATAATAATAATAATACCAGGAGTACACCTTCCCAGCCAGTTAAACTGCTGGTCTTCTATAAGGCAATGCAAACAAACTTGAACTGGTGTACTAAAATATACTTTATTATTCAACTGTTAGATGTATCATCGCTTTAATTGCTCCCTCTAGTGGGATGAACTCTAATTATTGTATAAAGAAACGTTTATTTTTGTAGTTGGCAAACCTTATGTTTTGAGGATTGTTTTGTTTATGTATCAAATTTGTCAACACTTCGGCTGGTTCCTTCTTCACTAGTAATCAACCTATCAGAAACTTGTAAATAATTTCTCTAGTCAGTTAAAATTGGGGGTGTGTGAACAGGAATCCAGCCTATCAGTTAAGAGTTCTGGAAGCTTTACCTCGAAAATACTATAAAAGTTGAGCGATTTAGGGCCGTATTGTCTGAATTGCTCCAGTGTGAGGAGGTTGTATTGTACGTGAACCAGGAGGCAGGGGAGCGGGCAGCGTTAGGAAGGCCCAGCAACTCAAGGTAATGGCAGAATTTTCATAGCTATGTGATAGCTCCTGCGGATAGCTTGAGGGGAAGGTTTCAAGCTCTTTTATGTAAATGTTGTCGTTTAAATGTAGAATTTTTGGCAAGTCTGAGGACTCTATGCTATTCCCTACTGGGAAATATTTAATGTAAGGGAACAAAGAGTGACACATTCAACTTGGGCATGGGGTGACTACAGTTTTCAAAAGATCCAAATTTCTTTAATCACATTTCGCTTTGATATTTCTTACTTGGCCTCTATATCATTGGGTCATAAGCCCACTTAGGGTTTTAACTATTTCTATAAGGAGGGCACGTGTTTCGACTCCTAGCTTTTTGTTTATGGCCAGTCATGTTCAACCTTTCCTTTTTTACACTAAGGCCACTTAATATGGGCAATTGTGTCCCTGAAACATAGAATTGTTGAGGAATAGATAAGCCCACATCACGGCAACGGTGTTTAAATACTTAAATTGAGGACAGCCGGTAGGTTCTAAGTGCGCCATGAGAAAATGTATGCCTCCGCGAGACTGGACTATGATATAGTTGGAGCGCAAACTCCTACAAAGGGTATTTTCCTGAAGGTTTTCTAGTTCTTACAAAATTTTATACCTGGCAAAAGCACTAACGCTCTTTAATATGTAAATCAACCAAAGTATTAACAACTGTAAATTTTCGGACTTTTAAAAGTCCTTGTTGTTGCTAGAACTGACGTGCTCACTAATATTATTGTCATTTATTCAGAGGAAAGAGGAAAGAAAGAGGAAGGAAAGAAATATAATTTCAAAATTTGTTGTGTTATGTTCTGCTCTAGTTAATTCCTTGTCCACCCATTCACCCCAGACGCTTCCTATCCATCTGCAATGCATGATATTACCTTAATAATAATAATAATAATAATAATAATAATAATAATAATAATAATAATAATAATAATAATAATAATAATAATAATAATAATAATAATAATACGACTAAAATGTTCTAGATTCCTTCCATTAATGACAGTGAGAATTTCTGGTTCTTTGCTCATATGGTGTACAGTAAAACTTCTTTATTGGTCATTTTAGCTGTACGTCCACATTTAAAACGCTTGCAATATCTTGCACATGGTCTCAGTTAGGGTCCATGCCTCAACGCCGTACACTAGGATGTAGTGACGGGACTATCGAATGAAAACTACCGAATTACTCGATAGTCGTCAACTACCGTTACAACCGATTATTTCCGTTTGCTTTCGCGTTTCATTCCAATCACAAATTCCAATTGTTTCCACTAGTTAGCGCTGAAATCGGCCTCTTTTGCTTCGTTATGGAATGAAGTCAGTCATTTGTTATTAATGAACAGATATCTGACTCGAAGTTGTATTATGATAAATGCAATTTTATTATTGAGCACTTTATCAATAGATAATCATCTTGTAGTTATTATGAATACTTTCCATATACTAACCATGAACCTCTAATGATTGAACATTAACCTTAAATGAATGGAATTATTTTTAAATTATGTACTGTTAGTTGGTCCTAAGAAAATATGTTTTTTTTCATTTAGTTTAGTTTGCTGTATTCACTTTACTTCAATATGGGGTGTCATTACAATAAGGTGTAACCTACCCTTCGTCTGAAATTACGTAACATTTGTTATTTTATGAACAGAAGATCTTACATTCATTAACTTGTGATTAGGGACACAGAAGTGCATTTTATTTAAAATGAAACGTAATGACAACAATTACTCTAATCGGGACATTTTATCTTATTTTAGAGACCAACATAGGTACTTCAGTTTCCAATTACTTCACTCGAACATTGTGCAACGTTTGTTACTAATCTCAATATTTCCGCTTATATCACTAGCAACAAAAGGAACACGCTATAAAAACGGTAGTATAGTACACAAATCCACATTTCGGTAATTACTAGGAAATGACTTATTACTAGTTACTAGTACTTCCGCAGTACAAAACGTATATTACTACTTTATAACCGCTTTCAAACCGAATGAAAACTACGTTTCTGTAAAGAAGTTCGGCCCGCATTAACGCAATTAACATTTGAGTGTCCCTCGTCTGTTTTACCTCATTCGGTAAATTGAGGTAGATTTTAAAAGGCTGAAAGGCCCAAGTTATTATTTAAACTCTAACTAGCTAACACTGAATATCATGTGATCTAAACAAACCTTGTCTGTCTGTTAAGTCATCAGCCCAGGGGCTGGTTGGATCCTCAAATGGCATCACCAAAGGCTATGCAGTTATAGGGAAACCACAAAAACCAATGGCAGTACCAAAATGAGGCGTACTAGGCAAGATGAGGAGTGAGGTAGTTTGCCATTGCTTTCCTCACTGGGCCAGACAGTGCTATTGTAGCACAACTAACCTCATGAGCAACACCTTTCATGACACTCAGACACACTGGTTGTGCTCTAAATGTCATTAATCAGCACCACCCATACCCCAGCGCCTTCCATATTGTCACAGCCATGGATGAAACTGGGACTTCAGTGGAAGCTACACTTTGCTCTGGCCTGTGCCAAGAGATGGACACAAAAGTACTGTAACCATCAAGAAATGACAGCAAACAAACCTTAGTGAAAATAATTTCACTACACTTTCTTAACGGGTCGTTCTCCATGGCAGCCGATGAGGAATAGTAAAGAAAGGAACGGCATCTTATAATTAATGTTGCCTTAACATACTTACTGCTTCAACCAGATCTGCCTGCGGCAAGATGTTGCAAGTTATATTATCATCACTACATCGGGCGTAATTGAAACATGTTTACCATACATAGTCTTCCTGTATCTACCTTATAAACAGAGCTAGAATTTTGATGACATTCATCTTGTAATTGGATTACAACACACATTGAGAACTGGTACAGAAATCCTTATCATAGTTCGCACATTGTAGAAATGCTAATTTATTAGGTCATCATTTGCCATTTTGTAGTTTGAGATCATTTTCTAAAATTCTTCGTCATTAATTGGTCATTCTGTGGAATCTTCTCTGCGAAAGAACCTAGGGACTCTTAAACTTGGGAGCCTGGACGGCGACCACGGGCCCATCAGCTGAGGCCTGGCATTGCTTCACTTAGTTGCGCCAGGCTCGTCATTTTCATCTATCCTGTTCGACCTCCTTTGGTCAACTCTTGTTCTTTTCCGACCCGACGGTAATAGGTTGTGACGTCTAGGAAGTCTTTCATTTTCACTCCCTTCGTGGCCCTTGTCTTCCTTTGGCCGATACCTTCATTTTTCGAAGTGTCGGACCCCTTCCATTTTCCTCTCTGATTAGTGTTATATAGAGGATGGTTGCCTAGTTGTACTTTCTCTTAAGACAAAAATCACCACCACAAATTCTCTGAGAAACGTACAGAATTTCACCTTATTTTCTTGACATGGCAAAAGACCAAAAGCTTATTATAATGTCTATAACATAAATATAGACTGTACCAAGTCGATTAGTAAACTCATTGTAAAATTTCATTTAAAATTTGTAATTTTTTAAAGTTTTCGGATCATTTTACTGCATTTTTTGGCGTCATTTTATAGATCTTTTTTATACACGTTAGGTCATCAAAATCCTGGCCCTGTTTTTTATTGTGCTTTAACGGCCACATTGGACCACTGTAGTCAATTTCTGTCCGGTCTTCTATGATGTTTTATTTTTCTTTCTTTTCTGTACTTCCAGTATTTCTTCATTCTATCTGATCTTCGTTGTCGTTCTTCTAAAAATACCCGTTTAGTTGTTTATTATCACATTTTGGTAGGAATCTAATTTTACTATTCTTCAATTGATTTACTTTGTTTGATTTATTCTTTAAATCCTCCAGTGTTATGTCTAATTCTTTCATGTCTTCTTATATTTCGTTTATCCACACAGATTGTTGTTTTTGTTTCCAAAGCTTTTCGAAAATTCTGCGTATTAACCTGTCTTGAGGTGTTCTCAACAGATCACCAAAGAATGATATTCTTTTCTTTCTTATGAAATCCGTTATAGGTTCTATTTCCTGATATACTGGTGCATTTGGATGATACGCCATTCTCCTTCTTTTTGGTACTTCGTATTAATGCATGTTCTTACTATTCTTCTTTCCATTTTTTAAATTTTATTTATGTTATTCTTTTGCTTCTGTTTAAATAATGTTTCACTTCCATAAGTTATTTCAGGTTGGACTACAGTCCTATGATGTTTCAATTTTGTATTTATTGACAAACATTCTTGTTGTATGTATTTCTGGTTCCTTTTTGGGCTCTGGATAATTTATTCCTTCTCTCTGTCCATTAATTTTTTCATTTAAATTGTACGTTATAGCTTCACCAAGGTATTTAAATTGTTTTACAATTTCTATTTCTTTCCCTGGCCCTGTTTATAAACAACATTATTATTTTGCGTGTACACTTCAAATTTTCATTCATGCTTCATATCATAATGATTTGGGACTACGTGTACAAGAAAATTGGAGAACGTCTCGGGAATTCTACACCTTTGTTCACTCATTTCAGTTCAGGTTGCTGTGCTCCTGAGATTAAGATAAGAACATCTATGACCAAAAATGTAATGACGAGTTTGTCCCATTTATGGAAGGATCGATCTATCTCGTTACCACTGAAAATAAGAGTGTGGTATTTTCACTTTTCCGCTGTGCTTCCTGAAGAAAAATAGATTATTTTGAAATGTGGTGCTGGCGTAGAATTTTACACATACCTTGGACAGTATCTTGAACCAAAGATTCCATTATAAACCAGTTCAACCCCAGAATCAGTTTTACAATTCCTTGGACGTACTATGCGACGTGGGAATGACAGTATAGAAAAACTGATCATTATTGGAAATGTTCCAGGCAAGAAAGATCGTGGAAGAGTTCCCACTCGATGGTCGAACATTATTAAAGCAGTAGCGACGATTCGGAATTAGAAGTGGAGGGGGGGCACAAAATGTATAGACAAAAAAATGTGCCCTTGTCTTAAGGATAGAGCGGGGAGAGGGGGTGAGGTTAGACATCAGAACCGAATAAAATACAGTAGAACCTCATTAAACCGGACTAATTCAGGCTCTAGGTGTCCGAATTAATGAAAGTTTGGATTTAAGAAAATAGCTTATGAAATAAACAAAAA
This sequence comes from Anabrus simplex, assembly GCF_040414725.1. Taxonomy (NCBI): domain Eukaryota; kingdom Metazoa; phylum Arthropoda; class Insecta; order Orthoptera; family Tettigoniidae; genus Anabrus; species Anabrus simplex. The sequence continues at coordinate 488,693,970 of NC_090267.1, forward strand.
TACATATTTAAACACTCTGTTCAGTGAAAAGAACGTGTACAGTACAGTATTTTAAATTTAAGAAATAGAAAGGTTTTTTAGTATACAAGATATAATACAATCCAGTATTAGGCCCTACAAAATACAAAAGAACTATGCAGTACAGAAGTAGAACATGGCAATCAAAGCACACCTTCATTGACAACACTTGGCACGCTTACTGGTTTGAAAAAACTGCTGGTCTTTTGTTGTCTTCCTTTGACATTAATTTCTTTAATACATTAACTCACGCAGATGCCTCAAATGTTCGTAATAAGTAGATATGTTTTCATCGTTGTTATCTTCAACGTATTTAATGACAATATTAAGATGGTCTTTAATTTCACTAAGTTTTGGCTTAAGGTTAATAATATCACCTCCCCCATCCTGGTCATATTCATCAGCGATCACACTTTCAACGATCTCCTCCTCTGTTAAAATGTGATAACCTAGATCATCTTCATCTGCGTCTAGCTACAGTGTTGCTGAATTTTCGCTACCTTGATGGAGTGTTATGAAAATCCTCTGTTTCCTATCCAGCCGTATCTTGTACAACCTCTTCATTTATTAAAAGTTTCTTCCACGAGTTAATCAAAGTTGATGGTTTTACAGCATTGACAGCAGACGCGAAAATGAAACACATGGATCTGAAATTGTAATTGCATTTATGTATTATTAGTAAACGGCTGTCCGGATTAAGCGAAGTCCAGACTAATGGGGTCCGGATTAATGAGGCTCTACTGTGTATAAAATGGTAAAATTTTAATGCTCTCTGAGGAAATTTCGATAGTGACGTAAACGTTGGAATAATGCCACCTGACTTACGAAGATCCAGAGCTCTTGTTCGAGAGTACAACAAGATCTGCAAGAATCCTCTGCTACCTGTTCTAAATGACATATCAGCTCTTAGTCTCCAAAGACTGAAATCACGACATCCACCTCTTTGTGATGCTGTTCTGAAGACGTCCACCAACTTCAATGCTTTGGAGGAGTGGAAAGGCCGCTGGAATAACACTCCTGACTTGCCCCTGCATACTGCCACCTGCAACTTGGTCCAGACTGAACAGGATCAGGACAGGTCATGGAAGGTGCAGGGATTCTCTCTACAAGTGTAACTTTGTACCATCTCCAGAATGTGACTGTGGAGCCCCTCGCCAGACTATTCCCCACATTGTAAGCGAGTGTCAACTGCGGGCTTATCCAGGTAGACTGCATGACTTCCTAACGCCAACAGCGGAAGCACTACAGTGGATTGAGAAGTTTGACATTCAGATATAAAAGATAACACCGCGCCCATCTTGTCTCCAGGCACGACACACTTAAAACATTTTCCGGTAGCTGGTGTTCTCTCAGGGTAATTCTTCGCAAAAATAGTTTAGATTAACGTGGATTCAGAGGAAAAGACACGGATCGCACGCGACATATACATCTTCGGATGAACGTCTCCATCCTATCGCATTTTTAATCAATTAGTCAATCACCGCAAGTCTTAAAGTAAATTGCATAAATAACACCTTAAAAACTAGGTCAATACACATCTAACATCTACAAATCACAACTCACTTATTTAAAAAATAAATCAAAAGAAGAAATTTATTAAATTAATTGAAAATGAAAGAAAAGAGAACTTATGATATGTTGAAATTCTTCCAACTGTGCATTAAAATCAATTATTATTTACATATATCACATTAAAGTCAGCGCTGGCTTTCAAAAGAAAAATGAATTTCATTTCTGAAATGAACTAATATCTCAGTACATTCCATCTGGTAGGAAAATCATTCAATGAATTAATTACATTATTAAATTAATTATTAAATTGAAATTAAGTTTATCATTTGTGTCACTGACATCATAATACTCAATTCAGTTTCAAATATTTTCATTAAAATCTGCAATCTGAATTAACTTCTTATCGGAAGCTTGTATGTAGTTATTTTGTTGAATGATGTGCTAAGATTATTACCCCTATTGCCTTCCAAAATCTCGGCACCCATTATCCTATTCTATCATTTTTACGTATACAATAAATAATCATCTCTCGAAATATAAAATAATCTACATCACATATCTAACTAAAATAGTTCTTAATTAATCCTACACATTTCCTCTCAATATGCATTTGATCTGTCACGAGGCTTATATTATCATGTCAAGCTTATCAACAGTAAGTGACTCTTCTAACATTTCAATTATGATATCTCGATATTATCCGTCTATACTGTTCACTAAGGCTACACACACTCATTTCATTTTCTGTTGTGTTCCTTACCAGAATATGTCGTTTGCTATAAGTATTTCCTAACATCAACAGCTGTATTTGACATTGCGGAAACCATTTACACTTATCTACACACATGGGTTTGTCATGCATACCTTGTGTTTCGCTATTCCCTCGATGTATCTCTTTCAATGTACTTGCATCGCATATTTGATCCACTTCTGAATAAATAAACATTTAGCATTCATATTTACGTCTTATTACAACATAACTTCCCATTCCATTACTTAATTTGCTTCATATTAATCCATTCTCAACTACATATATCTCTCAATCAATTCAATAAAACCAACAACATAACCATCTTTCATATATCATAACCTCTTCCTAAAATAACACATTATGGGACGTATGCATAAAGTCTAGCAAATGCTTTTGCTACCTCCTTTGTAAGCATATGCTGGAATATGTATGAATAAAATAATCTAGCAGTTGCTTTACTTACTGGTATTTACTTGCTAGCAAGCATTTGCTTAATTTTCCAGCAAATGCTGAATTCTACATGAATAAAACCTAGCATGTGCTAGTACTATGCAACCATTTGCTTAAGATTTACCAAGCCAGTCTCAGTTAGCTTGAAGTTTTTTCTGTGACGACTTAGTGTTACCTTCTGGTTGATTTAATGGCACAAATTGTGAATATCCGACGCAGGAAACTGTATAATCCCAGACGGCGTAGTGATGAACGTGCATATAAACATTTGTATAGATTTAACGAAGAAAATGTTGAATTAATTTCGAGCTCTTTCTTGGGAGAAAGTGGCGAGACGCGTGGTGGTGCGTTAACATCGAAGGAACGAATACAGATATTTCTTCGTTTTGTTGGCGATCCGGGTTTTCAAGTTGGGATAGGAGAAGATACGGGAGTGCATCAAAGTACTGTTAGTAGAACCATTGATTTCGTCAGCGAGAAAATTTTTCTAAAAGCACATCACTGGATAAAATTTCCGTCACGTCCACAAGAAATCAATATAGCTAAAGAGGAATGGCAGCAACGCTTTAACTTTCCTTGTGTGATCGGTGCTCTTGACTGTACACATGTACCTATTTTAAAGCCACAACTACACGGCGATGAATACATCAACCGCAAAAATTTCGCTTCTATCAATGTACAAGCAACATGCAATTCAAGCGAAGTTTTTACAAGTGTTGATGCTAGCTGGCCTGGTTCTGTACATGACAGTCGCATATTTAAGAATTCACGTGTGTATGAAGGATTGCGAGACCATGCGGGAGCTGCAATACTGTTGGGTGATTCAGGTTACGGGCTTGTACCTTGGCTGCTAACTCCTTACCGAAACCCTCAAAATCCACAAGAAGAAAATTACAATCGCGTGCATGCTCATAACAGAGTAATTATTGAAAGATGTTTTGGTCAGCTGAAGAGACGTTTCCCTCTACTAGCAAACAAAGTCAGAATCTCTTTACAGAAAATTTCACGCATTATTATCTGTTGCTTTGTGCTGCATAACGTCTCTAAGCATTTAAGAGATGAGGACAATTTTGATAATGTTTATACTGAAGAAAACGATGATGATGGTGCTGCTTATTGGGGTGAACAAGAATATGGTTATGATGACATGAGAAGACGTGGTGCACAGAGAAGAAATGAAATCGCTAATATTTTGTTTCAACAAGTTGCTGTAAATTAACTATGAAAGTAGTGAAGCACTGTGATCTGGAAATGACAAAATTTAACAGTTGTGTGGCTCGTGTTTTTCATTTAACTTATACTCTTACATCGTTATAAATTTATTTGTGATTCACTTCATCTTGTACGCTACTGTATCATTTCGCCTCAGTTGAATACAAATACCAACACTTATTTCTCTGATTTTATGTTCCACACACCATTCAAACTGTATGTAGGTTTGTTCACTTAAGTTTAATTTTGAAACTAATTTCCGTTCTTCTACTTCCTGTTGTTGCATGCGAGCTAACTTAAGCTGTTCCAATAACACCAGTCTCTGAAGTTCCATGTTCGAAAGTCTTTCCGTCTCCTCAGTCTCTGCAGCTAATTTTATTTTCTTGTACTTTCTTGGTGGTTATGTCGTACTCTGTAGCGATATGCTATCATCTTTGATATCAGCTGCGTGTTCCTTACTTCCTCCTACAGCGCATCCTCCTGAAATGTTGATGAAATATAATTACTGACCTTGATCTACAGATTAATAAAATGAACTCCACATGAATGATTCATAAAAGAAAGAAATACGTTAGGCCTAATGATTATTTTTCTAATTAATACACAGCTTGCGGAGTGATGTGGTATTTCATCAATGAGTCCAGTAAAGTTTAATACCGGGCGAGTTGGCCGTGCGGTTAGGGCCGCGCAGCTTTGAGGTTGCACCCAAGAGATAGTGGGCTCGAACCCCAGCCCTGAATATGGTTTTCCGTGGTTTCCCATTTCACACCAGGCAAACGCCGGGGCTGTACCTTAATTTAGGCTACGGCCGCTTCATTCTCACTCCTAGGCCTTTCCTATCCCATCGCCGCCGTAAGACCTACCTGTTTCGGCGCGACGTAAAGCAAATTGTTTAAAAATAATAATTAATAGACATACCTGGTACACGAGTGAATGATGGATTTTGTTGTCCTTCCATTAAATTTAGAAGTTCCTCCTCCCATTTCTTCAACTGTATCTTCCTGTTTCCTGTAGTGTTACGGTCACTCTTCTTTTTCACTTCGGTCTTCATGTTATGGATCCTTTTTTTCACCTGATCTGCTGTGAATTGCCGCCCGAGATTCTTCTCACAACTCTCGCGTAACTGTTCAACAGCTTGTAATTTAGCTGTTTTCGTCGAAGGAGTTTACGATTTACTTAATAACACTGGTAACTGTTTGATCATTGAAATGAAGTGAAAATTTACGTCAATTTCTACATCTGTTCCTGATATCTCGGACATCGTAGAATACTGAATATGCACTGCAGGAAATGGAAACGAGCTGTAAACACCAGTAACACCGAATACAAAACTCATAGGTTACGGCGGTCAACACGTGTTTCTATACTAACATAACCTCTTATCGGCAACCAGCATGCTTTGCGCTATTAGAAAATGCTAGTTAGAATATTCTAAGAAGTCAGCATATGCTGGAAAAACTTGCAGCACTTTCTAGTCAGCACAAGCAAAAGGTTATTCATATCAATTTAAGCAAATGCTTTTACTTGCCAGTATTTGCTGAAAGCATTTACTTTTACTTATTGCTTATACTTGTAGAATGTTCTACATTTTTATGCATATGTCCCATTAAGACGTATAAAACTCCGTTGCAATCATATTCTCTTATTTAGATCATCTTTCTTCTCGTAGAACAATGCTCAACCTCTGGCAATTCGCAATTCCATTCAATGACGTATTTCGACAAGGAATAACTCGTATATATCATAGTTCCTATCATATCCCATAATGACGTTAACTTAGCATGAATGGCTTCACAAAATCCATTAATAAAATCTACTACACGCAAATACTCATTTTCAGCTGTATGATAATCTGCATCCTCTCCCGCAAATAATCGTATTCTCATTTACTGTAATGATCCACTCAATATATGTATAGCCACTTCTTTCGAGATATTGATCTAGATATAGCTTAACTCAGCATGGTATCATTCAAATATATGTATATATCACTTCACTGAGTCACTAGATATCTCACACTTCTTGTAAATTATATGACATCATTATGTCTAGCTTAATTAAGAACTAATTAATAACTAACATATGTAGCAAACTTAGCTCGTCATTCAGCAAATACGCTGTCTCTGTACCTCTCTCTCCGCGTCACATTACTGGTCTCGGCTGGCCGCGGTCTGTGGTTCGGCTGGAGTCGTTCCTCTCATCAGGTCTGGTCTATTGGCCGCATCATATCCATATCCAGGTCGGTCCACCTCGAAATTAGCAAGACATCTGCTTCTTCATTCTGGAGCTAGTGATAATCCAGCAATTAATCGGTCACTTTTAGAATTTCTTAATATAATAATCTCTTCTTAAATATCCGAATATCTTTCGTATTAATCCGGTCAATCAATGTCTTCGACCTTATTTTTAAAAGAATCTGTAATTTTAGGATATTTCTATTCTTGTAGGCTAAATTACTTCTCAATTTTTCTTCTCAGAAAATGATTTCTGCATATTTTTCTCTTCTTTAAGCTCTGCTTGTGGTGAGCTTCGACGTGTCATTGTGTTTCGTATTGATCCAACTGGTGAATGTATTTGAATGAAATATTCGTATTTTACGCCGCTATTACACTCTTCAATGACGTATAACAAGTATTATGCTGTATTTTCTTGTTTACCATCTTCTCTTTCGTCGCAGCGGAAATGAAATGCTTCTGGTCTCTGTCCGTTCAATTTTATAAGTGTGATAATAATAATAATAATAATAATAATAATAATAATAATAATAATAATAATAATAATAATAATAATAATAATATATTTTACTTGTTTTTCGAAACAATTCATTTGATACTGTTCTGTTCTCTCCTCACAGCCTTTTAAAATTGTATCTTCCAACTTGGTCATGGCCTCCTATAAACTTATGCCTTAAGATTCCTTTCCATAGAGTTCCGGCCTGTGTGGTCCATACCTCCACTTGACGCCATTTTGAAACACGTCAGAAAATGCATTGGGCACAACACTAATGCCTGAAGTGAATCAACGTTTTTGTTATTGTGTATATATTGTATATTATGTATATAATTTACTTGCCATACGTTAATAATAATAATAATAATAATAATAATAATAATTGACACTACCAAATTAAGTGCGGTAAGAAGAGTTTCTTGACATTTTGATTCAATACTACACAATACAACTTTTACTTAAGAAACAATAATTAGACATGTATTGCAATTAAATATAAGAACAGCCTGATTACACAAGTAATTTAGCATTTGGCTACACACTAATATAGTGACAGACACTAGACAGAGCTACACACATACACTGAGACTGTCAGAATGAAGAATGCGCGCGGCGAGCTGGTGAATCATACCTCATTGTTCATGACCTTGGCAAAATTATACCCCTGGTACCTTCATCGCAGCACATGCTCCGCGAGAGTCTACTACTTTCATACGGTTATGAGAGTATTCAGGAGCTGTAGTAAGGATATAAAAGAGAGGGCGTAATATGTTTCTGGCAAGAACCCAATTAGAGCATGGACGCCACATTCTTGATTCTCGACAAAAGAGTAGTGTTACGAAAATGTTGCAAAGTTTGGACTGGGAAGCCTTGGAAATAAGGAGAAGGGCTGCTCGACTAAGCGCTATGTTCCGAGCTGTCAGTGGTGACATTAGTACACGAGTAACTCTGAGTGATGATTTTAAAAGTAGGAAAGATCACAAAATTTTGAATTCAAGAGGACAAATTGGGCAAATATTATTTTATAGAAAGAGGAGTTAGGAATTGGAATCATTTACCAAAGGAGATGTTCAGTATTTTTTTCCAAATTCTTTCAAATTATTTTGTACCGGGAGGTGCACCTCAGCGTCGCGCATTCAAAATAAGCGCCTTAATGAACTCCTCTATCGAACAAAAGTGGAAACTACTACAACAGCAACTTAGAACTTTAATCAGAAGATGTCACCACTGAAAAATTAAGTAATTGTTTTGTTGTGAAGTTTCCTAAACTAAGTGAATTTCTCCTTGTTTTGTTTGCCATTCATCAAGAAGTTTGGACATTCTTCCACAGATGACACTACCAAAAATCTATGATCATGCACCCTGGTGCAAGGTGTAAGAACTTATAACTTAAAGAAGTTTTGTATTCCTAGGTTTTCCATAACTGATCTATGTTCATTTATTTTCGGGTTAGCAACCCTCCTTTTTTCTTTCTGCCAGGTTTGAATCTGGCCAATCAAAAATTTCTGTAATTAATTTTCAATCTATCACAGGTTTCTGGTTCGATTCTGAGTGTAACTTTGAGATTAACTAATGTGGCTGGTTTAGTCTTGAATGATCTCGAACCTTCCCTGAGGGCTTATAAACTGCGGATTTTCACGTTTCTTGGCCAATCGATCATCATATTTCTAAGTGTGTGTGTTTAAGCAGGAGGCGGGCGGCCTCTTTCGTCGGCAGCTAGAACATCTACAAGGTAATGGCCACATAACTTTATTCTTTCTTGCTACCTCCGCAAATTATTCCAAGGGGAAGGTCAGAATCTTTAACCAGGATTACCTTATACAAGAACTGGAAAAGTTCCTAAGGAAAACCTACGTTTCTAAAATGTAACTTTCTTCCGGCTAATGTAAAAATTTCATTCAATCTTTAACTGTAAATTAACTGTAGAGAGTGATGTACCCTCTCGAGCTCCCCTTCATCTTGGTTTGAGGTGACTACGTTTTGTAACTGTTTTTCCTTCTGTAATGTGTTGAAGTAATTTCTACGCCAGTCACCTCAGTAGTTTGGGAATAGCCCCTGTTTCATTGGCCTAGAGCCCTGTAAGTTTTTAAGTTTTCGTTTCCATGGAGCGCAGTGTACGCCTCCATTCATTTTGTGTTTGGGCCAGTTATTTAACCTGTTCCTTTTTCATGAAGGCCCCGTAGGTTGGGTATTAAATACCCCTGTATAAATCATTTTCAAATTGTAAGTTGTGCCTTGAGAGGCCAGTGATTGTAAGTTGATGTTGCCTTGAGTAGGCTTGGAAACCTGAGAGCCTGTTAGCTCTTTTTCAGGTTTTGTAACTGTAAAGTGTGCCTCTGGGAGGCTAGATATTGTGATTTAGGGAGCAAGTGGTCTTGAATTAGGGGATTTCTGCCCCTCATTAAATAATACCTCTTCCTTTTGTAAAATTGTAAAACTAGGGGCTTGAAACCCAGAATTTGTAAAAATCACTAATCTTAGACTTTTCTGCTCTCGTTTCAAGATTGCTTTTTTTACCTGACATATTGTTATTTGTTGAGTGGTTGTCTTGTTGAAGAAATATAACCTTCGTTCAATTTTTAAATTAATTGTGATATTGTAGTTAGAGCCATTCACCCCGGCACCTTCTTTAACCTCTTTCTGCTCCACGGGTAGCCCCGGAACATATTTAAGAAAGAAGTACGTAAACAGCTGATAGGAAATCTGCCCCCTGAGCTACTGCCCTAAATGCAGATCAGTTGTGACTGAAGACTGAAAAACTTAAAAGTTGAAGACCTCCCTACCATTGCTTCCACCTGTCTATACCGGCAATCTCTCTCCCTGCTCTTCAAGTCTGTTACTTCATCTTATCGCAAGATATGCTCCGAGCCCATCCAGTATACTATCCCGCACAGCGAAGTCCATCTCAAAAGAGACCGATATGAAAGACTCTTTCGGGAGAAAACTTCTTTCTTACAGAATACCACTGATCGGAACTACGAGCTTACTGCATTAGCATTGTTACACCATAATACAAACTTACTTGAAACAACTCACTTGTTCCAGTTTTGTGTTCCTGATCTGACATCCTATCCTCGCAAGTTCCTTGCCTTCGCTATTTTCTCTTCTTGGTATTTTTGCCCAACTGCTTGGGTTCGTCGCAATATCTGAGGAGGAATTTATTCTGTGGTGGCATTAGGCAGTAGCGGTTATATGGGGGGGGGGGGAAATTACATTTTGATTCCATTTTAACCACCTAAAACTAGGAATTATTCAAAAACAATTTATACAAACCTTGTTGTGTGTTTATGTGTTTGAGTCATTAGTCCAGAGACTGGTTTGATGCAGCTCTCCATGCCACACTTGTAACGGTTCAAATCCCGTTACAAGCATTCATCTGTATTTAATTTTATTTGTATTATTATTATTATTATTATTATTGTATTGTATTGTATCTGTATTATTACTTTTTATTATTATTGTAACTATTATTATTGTTTGACTTAATTCTATAATCTGATTTCGCTATGTATTAATTAATTATCGCTTGCTTTATTGTATTGCATTTATTGTGTATATACTGTATATGTGTGTATGTTAACAATAAAATCATGTAGAGTGAGACTTGCTGCCTAATATCAGATATGGATATGTTTTGTGAAATCTTTTGACATTGCAACATATGGTATAATACTGTTACAGTAATTGTCGAGTGTCGCTCTATCATTGTATGCATTTAGCGATGAGATCATATTTAGGGAACTCATGGTTCGCCTTAGGCTATTTCAACACAATATGTAACATTTGTAGCTGGGTGGGAGTGACATCATAGCTGTTTTTAGCTCTGACGCGCGCGCGCGCGCGCGCGTGTGTGTGTGTGTGACAACTTATGTCTATATATAGGGGCTGAATCCTATAGCGGCAGTCAGTTGGATAGTTCAGTTGGTTGGAAGGGGTTGAAGGGAGAAAATTGCCATGAAGTCAATTGGAATCAGTTGGAAGGAGAGTTAGGCCACAGTTGGTCAGTGAGTCAGGGAGATGAAGAAGAAGCAGTCGCATGGATACATAATCGTCAGTGACCAAATGGGTTATATGCTCACTCCTTTCTGTTCGGTCGAGTTCTTGTGTCAGTTCGGTGACAGCCGAATATTAAGTAGTCGTAATGCAGACTACCAGTAATCAGTGAATTACTTGTAAAGTTGATTGTGAAGTGTGAATATTATTTCAAGCCATGCTATATCTCGTTTGTGAAACTAAAAGAATACATCACCAAATTAGGCTTGAGATACCTACAGCTGATACCAACTCAAAGGAATACGTCGTAACAACACTCAAAGTGTTGAAGGTACTGTAAAGTGAACCAGTGAGGGATAAATTTCTTGTACGACTTTTAAATGTCCGGCCAAGAGGATTTCAAATTTAATGCCTACAGTTTCCTTCAGTTATAATGTCAGATTTTATATTATAATTTGAATTATCACAGTAAATGTCACTCGTTAAAATCAGCATTTAAGGAATATATTTTGTTTAATTTCAAATAAATTAATTGTTTCATTTCAATAACATTTTAATGGGGAACCGAACGCCAATCTCCTTTTCCCAGAACCTATATGTTATGCTGTCAAAGTAAGCTTATTACCCTACACCCTAGAGATATTCAAGACTCTCATTCTATTATCGTTTCATTGATTTGTAGCTGGCGCCCATCAACAATTGTATGTGTAAGTAATCAGGTAAAAGCGTGAGTACATAGTCCGACGATTGAGTATTTTATTTCAGTCATATATCGGCAGATACATTTGAAGTCACACCTTATCCTGTGCTAACCTTTTCATTTATACGTAACTGCTACATCCTACATCTGTTCTAATCTGCTTGTCATATTGATACCTTAGTCTGCCCCTACCGTTCTTACCACCTACACTTCCCTCAAAAACCAACTGAACAAGTTCTGGGTGTCGTAAGATGTGTCCTATCATTCTATCTCTTATTTTCGTCAAATTTAGTCAAATCGACCTCCTTTCACCAATTCGATTCAGTATCTCTTCATTCGTGATTCGGTCTATCCGTCTCACCTTCAGCATTCTTTTTGCACCACATTTCAAAAGCTTCTATTCTCTTTCTTTCTGAGCTAGTTATCGTCCACGTTTCACTTCCATACAATGCCAGGCTCCAGATGAAGGTTTTCAGAAACATCTTTCTAATTCCTTTATCAATATTGGAAGTGAGCAAATTTCTTTTCTTAAGAAAGCTCTTCCTTACTTGTGCTAGTCTGCATTTTATGTCCTCCTTACTTCTTCCATCGTTAGTTATTTTACTACCCAAGTAAAAATATTCATCTACTTCCTTCATCACTTCATTTCCTAATCAGCCGGGCTGAGTGGCTCAGACGGTTGAGGCGCTGGCCTTCTGACCCCAACTTGGCAGGTTCGATCCTGGCTCAGTCCGGTGGTATTTGAAGGTGCTCAAATACGTCAGCCTCGTGTCAGTACATTTACTGGCACGTAAAAGAACTCCTGCGGGATAAAATTCCGGCACCTCGGCGTCTCCGAAAGCCGTAAAAGAGTAGTTAGTGGGACGTAAAACAAATAACATTATTATGATTATTATTTCCTAATCTAATATTTCCTGCATCACCTGCCTTCGTTCGACTGCACTCCATTACTTTTGTTTTAGACGTATTTATTTTCATCTTGTACTCCTTATCCAAGTCTCCGTCCATACCATTCAGCAATTTATCGAGCTCTTCTGCAGTCTCAGATAAAATAACAATGCCATAAGCAAATCTCAGGATTTTGATTTCCTCTCCTTGGATTGTGATTCCCTTTCCAAATTCCTATTTAATTTGCCATACTGCCTGTTCTATATAAACATTGAAAAGAAGGGGAGACAAACTGCAGCCTTGCTTCCCTCCTTTCTGGATTGCTGCTTATTTTTCAAAGTCCTCGATGTTATTTTTACCTAATCCTTTCCTTTAATTACTTTAAATATTAAAACAATACTTAGCGAAAAATATCATTCGACACAGCTAACCGATTTTTCAGCGCTGCAGCAAGTAGCGGAGCAGCCTGTGGGAGCGTGATTAGTATTGAACCCATAACTCTAAAGTTCAAGGGTTCCGTATCTGACGGCACAAAATCTTAGTTGCACACATGTGTAACTGAGGAGTGTCTTTCCAAAATATGCTGTTTCCACCTGAAGAAAGTTGTGCGAAAAGCGCAAGAAACGTAAAGTAAAAGGCACATGGAACATACCCGTCTTCCTGGTCTGGATTGCTCATCGCAGTCGATAATATTCAACTACTGTAATGAAAGTGGATGAAATGAAGATTTATTTTTTGAAAGTGGAAATTTTCTCTTTGAGGAATGTTTTATTGTATAGTGTTCTTCTTCTTCTTCTTATTCTACTTCTTCGCGTATAGGTCTCCTAGGACCACGCGGAATCAACATTATTCGGCCTTGGTTTTTGCCCAGTAGTTCTTCATCTTCAATGATGTGCACATCTCCGGTCCTCCGACCATGCCGATCGTGTGGGTTTTCTTTCTTCTTCCTCAAATCCCCATGTTTGAATGATGTTTTGTATTTCCTTTCGATCTTGTAGATTTGGCGAGCCTAATTCAGTGAGGTCTTTCCTTAATAATCTGTACCACTTTGGTCTAATGGCCTTATTTTGTAGAAATTTGTAAATTTGAATGTGGAAGTCTCGTTCCAAACGCCCTGCAAATTGTATTCGTTGCATTCGAATTGCATCTGTAACTTTGGAAATGTGCTTGTATATTTAACTCTTAGGTTTAGGGTAATGAGTTCCGTTTATGAACCTTGGTCCTAAGATTTTTCTCATGATTTTTCGTTCTTTAATTTCTAATTGTTCCTTTAATCCCTTTTATTGTAGATTGAGAGTTTCTGCAGCGTAGAGTGCTTCTGGTTTAACTACTGTATTGTAATGTCGTATCTTATTGTTCCATGAAAGAGATTGTTTTTGTAAACGGTTCTTGTTAGCTGGAAAGCAGTTTCCATCTTTTGAATTCTTGAAGTTATGGATTTCCTTTCATTACAATTTTCTGTAATCCATTCACCTGGATATTTGAACTCATTCACCCTGGAGATTTTGTTAGTGCCAAGTTTTTTGCGGTGCATTTTAGATGTCACTAATATATTTAGTTTTTCGTATGATATTTATTATTTTTATTTTTATTGTATAGTATTGAATAAAAATCTCAAAAACCTATTATTGCCACATTTAAGTGGGTAAACTGTCAACCTTCACTTCTCCGTCGAAATTCGTTCAGAGAGCATAAAAAAATCGTACCATTTTGTAGCTATTTTCTTTCAGTTTTGATTTCTACCCCCCACTATATTCCCCAGGCTCCCTGTACTTGTTTGTTTTCTATAAATTTCTGTGCCCCCCCCCCCCGCTTCTCATTCCCAATCGCCGCTACTGGTGTTAGGTATAAAAGAAGTGATTAAACTCCCCGACCCACCGGGTAACCGAACCCAGAATCTCCTGAACCAAACGCCACAACGCTAAACATTCAGCCAATGAACTGGAGATATTTACTCTCTACCGACATTACTTAAGTCAGGGACAGCGAAACCACGGCACTCGAACACGACTTCAGCGGCACGTCAGACAGTGTCTTTAACATGTAATAAATGGGTTGAAAATCTAGCAACATAGCATATTATAACATTTCTTTCTTTCTTTCTTTCTTTCTTTCTTTCTTACTCCATTTACCCTCCAGGGTTGGTTTATCCCTCTAACTCAGCGAGGGATCTCACCTCTGCCGCCTCAAGGGCAGTGTCCTGGAGCGTGAGACTTTGGGTCGGGGGATACAACTGGGAAGGAGGATCAGTGCCTCGACCGGGTGGCCTCACCTGCTATGGTGAACAGGGGCCCTAGGGGTATGGGAAGATCGGAAGGGATAGGTAACGAACAGAGAGGAAAGTTAGGCACCATCCCGCCATTTGCCTGGAGGAGAAGTGGCTGAATTGGGAATCGAATCCCCCTCTACTCAGTTGACCTCCCGAGGCCGAATGGCCCCATTCCAGTCCTCATACCACTTTTCAAATTGCATGGGTAATCTGAGAATCGAACCCGGACCTCCGGGGGGGGGGGGGGAAGTTAATAGCACTAACTACTACACCACAGAGATGTACTGCTACTGCGTGCAGATCGGGGATCGAAACCGTGTGCTTGAGCTCAAGAGGCCAGCACTCTACTCTCTGAGCTATTCAGCCCAGCTTGACACATGTGTAAAATTTAAGGTTGCTAAGATTGACTTAACATTCCTTCCTCTTGTGTTTTGTAGGGCCCAGCCCCTCTGTCTGCAGCTGACAGCTGAGCCCGTTTACCCGCTGCCCTCTGACCTCGCCAGACGACACCAGCTCTTTCCCTCTTCTCTACCACCCGGATACTTACTTCATTTGCTTACGTCATTAACATGCGATTAAAAACATTTAAAGGAAGCAGGAGCGCCAACTCAAGAAAAACATACAACGCAGGGTTAAAGACGTTCACTTCCTGGAAGCGGATGATGAGTGAAATATCCAAATATTTCGTCAAAACAAAATAATTTCCGAAACACGTTTCCTCATAGCAGCGTTGCGTGTAGCTTCGAGGTTGGGTGAGGCGGGAATCTTGCCCCTCTACTCAGTTGACCTCCCGAGGCTGAGTGGACCCCGTTCCAGCCCTAGTACCACTTTTCAAATTTCGTGACAGAGCCGGGAATCGAACCCGGGCCTCCGGGGAGGTGACACTTAATCACACTAAGCAGTACACCACATGGGCGGACCAGTCCTTGTGCCATGTTTCAAATTTCATGACAGAGCCGGGAATTGAACCCGGGACTCCGGTGTGGCAGGTAATTACACTAACCACTACACGACAGAGGCGGAGACATTATCATTATTATTATTATTGTTATTATTATTATTATTATTATTATTATTATTATTATTATTATTATTATTATTATTATTATTGATTTCTCTCAATGTACAGAACTGAACCAATCCTACGCCACTACAACCATGAAAGACCTTGACGTTCCAAGCGACCGGTGTTCAAGCCGAAAACCTGCAGATTACGAGGTGTCGTGTGGTCAGCACTACGAATCCTCTCGGCCTTCGCTTTCTAGACCGGGGCCGCCATTTCACCGTCAGATAGGTCCGTAACTGTAATCACGCAGGCTGAGTGTATCTCCAGGTAAAAGACCCAAACCTGGCCGGGTACCGAATCGGGGCCTCTGGGTAAGAGGCAGACATGCTCCCTTTACACCACGAGACCAGAGAATTCCGAATATAATAAATATATATTGTGGTATAGTGTTCATGACGCAAACGTTAGGAATTTTTCATGAAAGAGCACCTCAATCCATCACTCAAAATGCATTGGGTTGATAAGAGTCAATCAACAGCCAAATGAAAGAGTTCGGTCCCGTTCGGTCCAACACGGAAGACAGATGGTCTTCATTTTCTTGTACTTAAGAGCGTTGCGCCTCAGTCTGAGGTCATCTTTCCAACAACCAGTGCAGCGGTTGGATCCGGTGACAAACAGGCAAAACGGTAGAAGTTAACTGTATTCAAAGAAACCGTCTTGAAACGCTAGGAAGCTTGCCAAAAGTACCCACATAATTTGATGATGACATGCTTATTTTACGTTGTTTCCTGGCTACTCTATGAAAAATGATTAATGATAGTAATATTCCTCGGCTTATTTCCTAGCAAATAGCGGCTGGCTGAAGCGAGAACGGTACTGTGTCACGACAGTGTTCTGTTTCTGCTCCAGTTCCGGCCAGAAAACTTGCACTTAGCGGCGTGACACAGTAAACAAGTGAAGAGCGGCCGAAATGTTTACATTCGCGGTGCGACGGTACGTCACGCGAAGTTTCGCACCGGCCGGGAAAATGTGAGGATCCCTAAAAGATTCTCATAGATTCCTATCTAATCAGTAAGCTGAAGATATGTCATAAAATGCCCCTTTGTTCCTGTAACAGCTAAACGTGCTGAGTAATGTTAAAAATCCGTTTTAACAGGGATTTCTCTTTTTGGGCGGGATCTATCTGGAATTAGCGTCATCAATTCCTTGCAGACAACTTTTTGTGGACGGAAAACCGACACCGCGGTACAAGGCAAGCAGTTTTCGCCAATATGTGTCTATAGTAAAACTTCGTTTTCTTCTTCCTCACGTTATAACTGTGTGTCAGAAATATTATTTATTTATTTATTTATTTATTTATTTATTTATTTATTTATTTATTTATTTATTTATTTATTTATTTATTTATTTATTTATTTATTTATTTATTTATTTATTTATTTATTTATTTATTTATTTTAACAAGTTTTTATTCCTCCTCTGAAGGGGGAATCTCTGACCTAGAGATTCAGGCGGCTTAAAGCTGAAGTGAAGAATTTAGGACTTGGGTAAGGGATTTGTGGAAATAAGGAGATGGAAGGGATTTGGTCTGTTGGCTAATTGTATTAGTTCTATTTGTATTTCTATTCTATATGTTAATGTTGAGAACATTTCTTAGCAAACAAAGTAGGGGTCCCCATACCAAAAACGTAAAATTAAACTGTTCCCTCAACTGTGCCGAAAGTTGAAGGGCTAAAGGGCCCGGAAAGGTTGCAGTTCCGGAAAAACTGCCTCAAATCGCTTAATTCTGTACTCGTTTCCTTTTTCATTCAAATCCTAGCCAAATTTACTTTTTTACATAATGATTTCTCTAATGTGTTCCTCCGTTCAATACCCTCAGACGCTTCTTTTTTTAATGTCTACACCGAATGTAGTTATAAAGGATTCAGTGAAACTCTGCATTGACTCACATTAGCGCTCGTAGTGATGCTTAAGTGAAACAATGCATTGACTCACATTAGCGCTCGTAGTGATGCTTAAGTGAAACAATGCATGGACTCATATTAGCGCTCGTAGTGATCCTTAAGTGAAACAATGCATTGACTCACATTAGCACTCCTAGTGATGCTTAAGTGAAACAATGCATGGACTCACATTAGCGCTCGTAATGATGCTTAAGAGAAACAATGCATGGACTCACATTAGCGCTCGTAGTGGTAGAGAAAGGCAAACTGCTAATCTAATCGACCGGATAACGATGATTAAGGATTCTAATTTTTACGAATAAATAAAGAATATATTCTCATACTTTATTATATGTCATTTACCTAATATTCTTAGCTCACACCCCTAGGATATTTCCAACACTGTGTTGCTTAAGTACATTATACTGTAGGTGTGTGTAAATAAGTCGGGCAAACATACATTGCTAGAGTGCGGTAATGTAAGTTTCATTTTCCCCTACAGGTAAGCATAGGACACCTTCCTGCTCCTACACCGTACTCGGAGACTGGGTTTATTGCCCTTGATTTGTCTTCCGTCAGGTGGACCGAGTGACAATGGGGGAGTTTCGCTCCAGGATAGCCTATTAGCTTCAGACGACTCGGCATTACACCGAATTACGACATGGATCTCGACGAGCCATATCTATCGTAGAAAGAAATCGCATTTTCTGCGGTTTTCGGTAGCGACTTCCTGGTTCAAGGACTCGGACCGGGGACCGGGAGGGCTCTGCCTTATCAGCTGTGGACATTCCGGGGATCGACCCTGCCTGTGAAAGAACTAGTGAGTGTATGGACAATTTCATTAGTGCTACCTCACAAGCACCAGTGCACGCAACCATGTTCGAAGTGCCAACTCCGGTTTAATCAACCACCACAACTACTACCACCGCCTCCATCAGCACTCCGCCCAACATTGTTCAGACGACCACCACCTCTGTGATGTCAGCCTCCTTGGCCACTCCAAGCACCAACCGTCATATCCCCGCGCTTCCAGCTCCCGTCCGGGACTCTCGACTGCATTACAAAAGACATTCTTCACGTCCACTGGAAACTGAAACATCATCACGCCGTCGGGCCACACCATCTTCATCTTCATGATCACTCAACGTCGCTTCGTCGGAACTCCAAGGCAACAACACTATGGACACCGAGCAAACTCCCCCACACCCGTCCTCCCATAATGACTTCCCTCCTCTCCCGGTACTTCGTCGCCTCATCACCTCCGTACGAGATGTCCAGCAGCGCCCACCGGGCATCCACTCTTTTCTTCTTCTAAACCCATCCCCGAGTTCAGATCCACCAGGAGAATCTTCCAGGTCCTTACAAGCTTCAACATACAGCGCCAGGAAGTAGCAGATATCAGACCAACTACCAACGGCATGATTATCAAGATTAACGGGAAAGCAGCTGCCTTCAAATTAATTAACTCCATAGGCTCATCCTACTTTGGCTCCACTACCCCCTTCAAACTACCCACCATCCCTGCTCATAAAACCCCTCCTCCACCCCATCGAGTCGACCCGGACATAACTGAAGAAGAAATTCTACCTGAACTCAATTCAGAAGACATCCCTGCCCAAAAAGTTTTCCGAATCAAAAACGACTCAGGGCTGACTTACGTTGTGAGGGTTCTGCTCCCGACGGCCGCGGATGTGGATCGAATGCATTCAACGGGGGTCTCCAAATTCCGTCGGCACTACCTCGTATAGTCCTCCCGTGCCCCGCCGCCGCAGCCACTAAAATGCAAGCGGTGTCTGACCTATAATGATCACAGCACTGCACAATTTAAAGCCAGACGGATGGTCTGCAGTCACTGCACCCAACCCCATCCAACCCCAAAATTCCCCCAACACCCAGGCCACCCCACGTACTCCCGCCTTTGCAGAGCACGATCTCCTCCTCCCGAAAATAGCCCCGACTTAGTGGCCCCCATTCGAACCATCGACCCTCCCACTACCCCCAGTAATTCTCTTCCCCTCCCTCCCACGTACTGTGAAGACGTCGTCCGTTCTATAACCCTTTCCGTTCTCAACATCTACCCCCACCATCGCCACCTAGTTCCCTTACAATTACAAGCTGCAGTGAACCAGCCCCTTAATCTTCATTTTCAAACATCCCACGCTGGACTAAATACTTTTTATTCACAAGGCTAGAAACAATGGTATAATCATGGCAGGTAGTTTACAAAGAATTCCGCCCTTCTCTACCATCTCAGTCCTTTTCCTGAACGTTCAATCCTTTCACAGCAAACGCTTGCACCTTCAGACCCTTATCTCTCAGCACCCAGTACACTCCATATTACTTAACGAAACAATGCTCCGTTCAGACCAATCTGCCCACCTCCCAGGCTTCACCCTCCACCGATCAGACCACCCTACTGATATCGGTCGAGGGGGCTCCGCCCTCGCCATCCGCCCTGCACTTCCTCTTCGCCTCCATCACCCTTCGCACCCCCTTCACTTTCCATAATCAATCATTGCTACCATCTACTATTCATCCCGGATCCTTCATGTCGCCACTATATACAACCGCAACATCCAACCTTTCCCTCTTAAATTCTTTGAACATCTTCACAGCACCTTCCCACACTTCACTCTGCTCGCGGATCTTAAACTCCATAGCCGTACCCAACGCGAAACCAATAACCTCTCCGCCTTTCTCAATCATATCGAGTCCTATTTAATCCGCTTACCTGGACCATCCAGTCCCAGCTCCCAAACCATGCCCGATGCAGTTATCGCCCACAACTCTCCCCTCCATTTCCTCATCGTTTCTTATTTACCAAGCATTGAGAGCTCCCACCTCTCCAACTTACTCCACGTCCCACCCCAAGTCCCCCTATAAAAAACTGAATTACTCTACCACACAATCCGCACGTCCCCAACGCTTTCCCCTTCTTCTAGCCACGCCCTAGTCAATCACATCATCGATACCGCTATCACAGAAAATGACGTAATGGACGCCTTCCGCCGGACAAGGAACACCGCCCCAGAATCCGATAAACTCCAGTACCGCTATCTCAAGGAAGCTCCACCCGCTTTTATATCCTTATTAGCTCAATTCTTCACTTTCATTCTCACATCCATTTACTACCCTTCCCTCTGGAAACAGATCACCATGTTGCTCTTCCCTAAACCCGGTAAGGACCCCACTAACCTCGATTCCTATCGCCCCATCTGCCTTATCATCGTAATAGCCAAAATCGTCGATAAAATTCTAGCTCGTCGTCTCTATAACTAATCCACACCATGCACCTTCTCCCAGCCTCCCAATGCGGTTTCCAACCTGGCTAATGCACCCAACACCAATTCTTCCGTCTCATCCAGTTGACCTCCAGTAACTAAAATCAAGCCCGTCCTACACTTCTGATCACATTTGATTTCCGTTTCGCTTTTGACTCCGTATGGCATGACGCTCGCATCTTCAAATTACACCATTTCTCTCTTTCCCAATCCTACATCCGTCTCCTTTCATCATATCTCACTGACCGCTCTGAAACCATTCACATACAAACCCACCATTCGCGATCCTTCCACGTAAGTATTAGCGTCCCCCAAGGCTCCCCACTGTCCCCACTGCTCTTCCTTCTATTCGTCGCGGACATTCCACAGCCCCAACTCCTCATACATCTATTATAGTTCGCAGACGACACAGCTATTCTCGCTCCATTTTCATGCGTCCAAAGCATCAACCAGCGTCTCCAACCCTCCCTTAAATCCTTTGTAAAATGGTGTGATCGCTGGCACCTTCGTCTCAATCCCACCAAAACCCAGTCCACCCCTATCCGTCCCCGTAAATGCCGACCAGAGCCCAGTAAAGATCCCAGCTGTTCCGCCGGCTTGCCGGAACCAGCACCAACCACCACCTCCTTCTCCCACTCCTATCCATGGAAAGAAGATTAATCCGCATCACCCTCCGCCTTCCCCCACTCTACCACACCCGTGACTTCTACATCTTCCCAATACCCAGACTCAATGTCCACACCGCAGCTATATTCCAACGCTTCATCCAGTGCTCCCTTGATCAAGAAAATCCCCTCATAACACAACTCTTCCAAGTTCCCTTCAAACGCCCTCTCAGAATCCTCACCCCAATCCACCACTTCCAAGCACTCACACCGACCGCAGATCGGCCGGTCCCGTAAAAACCATCTTCAGCATAGGAAGCCCGATTAAGCATCATACATTAAGCCCAAGGGCTATCAGAGCTGTTCCACTCTCACATGAAAAAGGCCACATCACCCTCTTCCATCTCTGTCATATTTCACACCCACTTACGCCACTTACCCACCTTCAAAATATGTGTTCATTTATTTATGTACTCATGTATTACTGTATTTGTATGTATGTCTTTATAACCCAATACTATATTGTATTAACTGAAGTAGGCTTATTTTACTATCTATCCTTCTCTTTGTACGTCTGTTACTAAAAATGAAACTCAATGTTTGTTTCGTGACTAACAACATTTGGACACCCAGGTTTATGTATGGCAAAAACTAGCTATATCCTCTTTGTTGAACAATGTACGTATATGTATTAAATATATAAAGTCGTGCTGTTATACACCCTATGGAAATACAGAACAATTAAAAAACTCAGAAAAAGACCACATCCCCCTATTCCATCTCCGTCATATTTTACACCCACTTACCCACCTTCCTCTTTCAACACAACCCCCAACACGCCCGCAACTCTCGGCCAGAGCGAGGGCACAACCCTCTTGGTGGTCCGCCTCACCCCCTCAGGGTGGGGAATGAAAACGAAAAAAACATGGGATAAATGAACATAACGAATATTGTTGTGATGGGATACGAAGAGCATTGGGAGATATGACCTTTTGCCCGAACAGTAAAGATAAACAATAGGTACAAATAGCGCCGTGTTTTAAACGTGTTTCCACTGTCTTCGTCTGACGTTACGTCTAGGTCACAGCAAGGCCTCTACATACGGTAACGTCACGTGAAGGCAGCAGAATTTTTCTCATAATACGTATCTTGAGAATATATATTCTTCTTCTTCTTCTTCTTCTTGAAAGGTGTGGTTGGACTCATGTGTTATCGTCCAGTCACGAAAACATTAATTACTTAACACTGACACATGTATCACTCGTATTGTACTTTAAAAAGTAATTGATAGAAAAAAAAAAGGAAAAAAAAAACATTCTATAGGAGTCACACAAGAAAACGATGATAACATATAGACAGAGGGTAAAGAGATTTATATCCTACCAAAATTATGATAAACATTTTGCAATGGAAGAGAGAGCATAAAGAGACTGTCAGAGGATTATAATATAATATGTGCTTCATCAAGAAACTGATTTATGCTGTTCACAAGATTAGGAGTTAGAGAGGATAATAAACACGAAATACTTGTGGGGAAGGGGATGCCCATGTTAAGCAAAGAGGATAGGAATATGTATGGCCATAGAACTGTGTGTAATCTTGAGTGAGGGACTATCTAGTGGCATGGCATGGAATATTGTGTGCTGGATCAGCTGCCATATTGTTCGACGTAGATGTTGATAGATGGGGCTACCTTATAACGTGACATGGGGATGTTGTGTTCTGGATCAGCTACCATATTGTTCGACGTAGATCTTGATAGGGGGAGGGGCTATTTTGTGACATGACTTGGGAATGTTGTGTGCTGGATCAGCTACCTTATTGTTGGACGTAGACCTTGATAGGTGGGGCTATCTTGTGACATGACATAGGAATGTGGCGTGCTGGGTCAGCTGCCATATTGCTGGACGTAGGTCTTGATAGCTGGGGCTATCTTGTGACATGGATGGGAATGTTGTGTGTTGGATCAGCTGCTATATTATTAGACGTATATCTTGATAGGTGGTGCTATCTTGTGACACAGTATGGGAATGAAATGAAATGGCGTATGGCGTTTAGTGCCGGGAGTGTCCAAGGACAAGTTCGGCTCGCCAGATGCAGGTCTTTTTATTTGACGCCCGTAAGCGACCTGCGCGTCATGATGAGGATGAAATGATGACGAAGACAATACATACACCCAGCCCCCGTGATGGTTAAAATTCCCGACGCTGCCGGGAATCGAACCCGGGACCCCTGTGACCAAAGACCAGAGCGCTAACCATTTAGCCATGGAGGCGGACACGGTATGGGAATGTTGATAGGTGGGACTACCTTATAACGTGACATGGGGATGTTGTGTGCTGGATCAGCTGCCATATTGTTGGACGTATGTCTTGATAATAGATGGGGAGGGGGCTATCTTGTGAATTACTTGGGAATTGTTGGAGGGAGATCACGGTGCTACATTTTTTTCGATTTATCGGAACTCTTTATCTCCCCTGGGTGTGGAGTCAGATGGTACATTATCTGTACCCCCTGTTTGACGGGGTTACCGTGGTTTGGTGGATTAGCAGAGGTGAAAGAAGGTGCTGTGGTGAATGGGTCTAACTACTTTGACAAGAAAGAATTTAAACTGAAATGGAAGGTTATATTTTCGAAAAGTTAACAAATTCTCACTTAGTGAGATAACAATGACATAGCGATTTTAAAAAAATACAAGATTCGGCAAAGAACAAGGAATTCAAGATTTTAAATCTTTCGGTTACAAGCCCTTAGTTTACAATTTTTAGTGGTAGCTCAAAAACCAAAATTTGTTTCAAGAGCAGAAATACCATAATACGCGGAGCCCTTGCTCCTCATTACACTATCCGGCCTCCCAGAGGCACGTTTGCAATACATTAAAGAGCTGACCCGCTCTCACTTTTCTGAGCCTATTAAAGGCCATAACAGACTTTACAATTAATGGCCCTCAAGGCACAACTTACAAGGAAACGGGGGTATCTTGTACCCAACCTATTGGGCCTTAGCAAGAAAATAGAACAGGTTAAGTAAATGGCCCGCAACACCAAGTAGAATGGAGGCGTGTACTTGCACTCCTACATGAAACCTTTTAAAACCTAAGAGGCACTAGGCCGATGAAACAGGGGCTATTCCCAAACTATGGAGATGACTCGTATAAGAAAATGTTAAGACATTACAGATAGGAAGAAAACCAGTTGCAAAACGTAGTCACCACAAACCAATATGAAGGGGAGCTCGAGAGGGTAAAGCACTCTCTCCCCCGAACTGCAGTTACAGATTTAATGAAGTTGTTACATCAAACGGCAAAAAAATTACATGTCGGAAAGATAGTTTACATTGTAAGGGGATTCGGACCTTTCCCGAGGCTTAAACTGCTGAGCTAGCAAGAAATAAAGATGTTAAACGGCCATTACCTTATTGAAGAGCCGCTGCCTGATGAAAGAGGCGCTTCTCGCCTCCTGCTATATGTCCATACACTAGGTTAGAAGTTGATGAAGTGGCCGAGAGACAAGAAAATCAGCAGTTTTTATACCCTCGGGGAAAATTCGAGACCTTTCATGAACAAAACAGCCACATCCACTCAATTTTATTGGTCAGTGTAGACAGTAGGTCTACACTCAAAATCGAAGAAGAAAGACATGATTGGTCAAAAATTAATTACAGAAATTCTGGATTGGCTCAATTCAAAACTGGCGGAAAGAAAAGATTAATATTGCCAACCCACAAATGAATGAACGAAATTTAGTAAAGAGAAAACTTATGAATACAAAATTTCTTCAAAAAAGTTCCTTCACTTCGCACCAGGGTGCATGATCATAGTTTTTTAGTAGAGACATCTATAAGAGAATGTCCACACTTCTTGATCAATGGAAAACAAAACAAGTTGAAATCCACACAGTATTGACAACTTCGTAATCACAAAATTTACGGTAGTGACGTCTTCTGAGAAACGTATGAGTTGATCGAGTTTTTAAAGTTCAGAGTTTCTCCTGTAGAGGAGGATTTATTGGCGCAAGATTTAAAACTGCGGCGTAGGGGTGTACCACCCGGTACAATAATAATAATAATAATAATAATAATAATAATAATAATAATAATAATAATAATAATAATGGCGTATGGTCTCCAGAGAGGCCTGGTGCAGGTCTTTTGAGTTGATATCTTATAAGCGACCTGCTCGTCTGTGAGAATGGGATGAATCTGAGATTTCTATTGATGAAGATGGCATAAACACAAGGTCCCCGTGCCTGAGGAACAAACCGACCTGACTGAGAATGGAAGCCGGGACCCCTTGGACTAAAGGCCAATACGCTAATCATTTATCCATGGAGTCGGACCTCATAAGATTAAGAAACATTATGTCCGGTTTCTGGGACGAGAACTATCATATCTTCAAGGAAAATAGTTTGATAATCTTGAAGACGTCAGAAAGGCGCGTACAGAATTTCCCGCCTGGATTAGTATTGTCAACAGATTCATATGCTGGCAGAGGATTGAACGTTGTAAAAAATAATTGCCATTTTATCAGAAAATCATAATTTTTTTTCCTAGATTGGAAGGCACGCTGGCGTTATAATCTAGCCACAGGACTCTAAAACTTCAGTGTATTGGATCAACTACTTCCAGAGGATATTTCTATGGGTACCGCATGTGGCAGCCGGAAGGATATCCAATGGGGTAAGTCGGAAATATGAGCCTGGTTGCCTTGTCGACTCTTAAAGAAATAGGAAATAATAATAATAATAATAATAATAATAATAATAATAATAATAATAATAATAATAATAATAGTCAGCAAATGAAGGAGTATTGGAAGAAGAAAGCAACAACTTTACCCAAGAGTAGATACGAGCCCCGTGGTCCTCAGTAGGCCTAAACGACAATAATAATAATAATAATAATAATAATAATAATAATAATAATAATAATAATAATAATACAAGGAAAAAGGGATTAATATCGGAAAACTAATTAAAGATAAAAATTAATATACAGTAAATATTTGGCCTTCGAATATGATATGGTCATTCTATCCAACACTAGGAGGACGCAATTCAGTCTGTGGAAAAACTTCATGCAATTTCATCTAAATCTCATATAATAATTTCGTGTAGCTATTTCTAGCCGGGTGCAGCCCTTCTTAGACAAACCATCCGATGAGGGTGGGCGGTATCTGCCCTGTGTAGGTAACTCGTATTATTGTGGTGGAGGATAGTGTTATGTGTGGTTTGTGAGTTGCAAGGATGTTGTGGACAGCACAAACACCCAGCCCCCGAGCCACTGAAATTAACCAATGAAGGTTAAAATCCCCGACCTGGCCGGGAATTGAACCCGGGACCCTCTGAACCGAAGCCCAGTAGGCTGACCATTCCACCAAAACAGTACGCTGACCAATCCGCCAACGAGTGGCCTTCGGTACAGAGGGTCCCGGGTTCAATTCTTCTGGCTCGGGGACTGGGTGTATGTATCCGTCCCAACACTCTCCACATCATATTCAGACAACATACTAGACTACCAACCACCACAGAAACACGCAATAGTGATTAAATCCCTCCATATAGGTTGGCGTCGCGAAGGGCATCCGGCCGTAAAATAGAGCCAAATCCACACGTGCGAAGCACTTCGCACCCGCGACCCCACAGGTGTGGTAAAAACGGTAGGAAAAGAAGAAGAAGAAGAAGAAGAACGACGTGATTATGCAATTAAAAATCATTTAGTATTTGTCTACACACTAAGAATCCACCAGACACTAAATGGACTGCCAGACTGACGAATGCACTTGGCGGGCGGTTGATCATACCTCAGTTTCCATGACCGGAAAAGTGTACCCTTGCTACCCTCCTCACGGTACTGGCTACATGCTAGACAACTGCGCGAGTCTCACTACTTGCTGTGACGCTGTTCGAATAGATTAGCCGCGACGTACGACGTTTTGTGCGTATTTCTGTTAAGAACTATCTTAATAATTAAAGAAATTATAGAAAATAATATTATCTGATAAGACAATTTTATTCTTATAATTTTATTATTAGTTTCAGGTGACTAAAATGGAATAAAAATGTAGTGTATTCTCCACAAAGTAGGGAAGCAACTGTCCCCACCCTGCCCGCCACCGTGTATATTTATCATTCCTTTACTTTAACTTACATTATTTCAAGAAACACGGGGTAATTATACGAGAAGTGTGACATATAAGGTTCGGCGTTGATATTAATGTTTCTAGCGAATGGTGCACTCGATTGTTTTTGGTTTCATTTGGTCTCATTTTGTTCGCAATATAGTCGTCTTATCGATGGCGGAATAATTGGACGCATTCGCTTGCTTTGTTGTGGTTTAAACTTAGACATTAGGAAAATTCTTTATGCTCGACGACGCCGAAATGTAAATATTATCTGCCAGAAAACTGAATCTTAATGAGGCTCATTGTAGTTCAAGTTTCATTATGATACAGGTTCTCCACCAATCAGAGTTCAGATTTTTATTATGATACAACTGTTTTAAAAATTAGGTAAGGATAGCATCGCACCTGCACTCAACGCACTAGTTTCGCATTGTTTCCAAAATCAAACACATCAATGCACCTTCTTCCAATATTCCACAACCACACGACTCATTGCCGCAAATTCACTTCACAAACTGTAAAATAAACAATTTGTATTTGAAATAAAGCTAGGTTATGATCAGGGCCGGATTAAGGGGGCTGGGGGGGGGCTAAAGGGGCTGCAGCCCCGGGCCCCGCGTGTCAAGGGGCCCCAGCCCTTGGCCGAACCTAAAATTGTATAAAAAAAAGCCCTGCTGCTCCACCTCCGTGCATGTATGTGAATATTTACGCTCGCAAAATATTACACACGCACTCTTCGTTACTTCTTATCGGCTGTCCGTGTTAGTATTTCATCACTGCTAGAATTAATTACCGTCTGGAGACACGAATCCTCGCAACTTACACACTGTAATTATTGTAAAGGTTATTGTTGACGAAAATTTAAATCTGGCAGCTTGGTGTACGGACAGAGGGGGAAGGGGGAAGAGTTCTAGAAAGTGAGCGGGAGGGGACAGGGGAAGCACGGTGGAATGCGCATACTATACTATATCTTTACATCAGGAAGAGAACTTCCAGTTCACCTCTGATTATTAAACCATTTGTAAGTTACAACTGTAATCTTCTTGTAAAATGGATAGAAAATACCCTACTGATGCCAAAAAACGTAAGTTCTGTTTTGTATGTCGATTTGATAGTGATGATGAGACAAATGTAAAATATGTTTTGGCGTTATGAAATATTAACATGAAAAATAGAGAAAATTTGTGGTATATTTCAACACTTCCCTATTCATCAATTTAAGTGGAAGTAGTTCTATAACGACTTCAGTATGCTAGTCTTACGTGATGTTATGAAGAAGGGGCCCCACATTTTTAAATAGCCCAGGGTCCCCAAACACCTTAATCCAGCACTGGTTATGATAACCTTCTATCAAAGCTTTGAAAACATATGACATTGTCAAGGTCTCTGATCCACTCACGGAAAATCAATAACCCAGCACATGCGCTCTGCGCTCTGTTCAGTAAACTCAACTGTCAAACGACATTTCGACAGAAATTTATGAATAACTAAAAAAAAAGAGTTATAATTATTGTTGAGTATAAACAGTCGTATGCAACTCACCTGCAATGGTAATTAAGACACTCGTATGGAAATTTAAAAACTCGTTTCGCTTGTTTTATAACACACTCGTGTCTTAATTATTGCCATTATAGGCTTGTTGCATTATTTTTTCTTTCTTAATCAGCTCACCGTCCAGGGTTGGCTTTTCCCTGGGACTCAGCGAGGGATCT
This sequence comes from Anabrus simplex, assembly GCF_040414725.1. Classification (NCBI taxonomy): domain Eukaryota; kingdom Metazoa; phylum Arthropoda; class Insecta; order Orthoptera; family Tettigoniidae; genus Anabrus; species Anabrus simplex. The sequence continues at coordinate 488,723,161 of NC_090267.1, forward strand.
CACCTCTATCGCCTCAAGGGCAGTGTCCTGAGACATTTGGTCTAGGATACAACTGGGTAGTTGGCGGCCTCACCTGCTATGCTGACCAGGGGCCTTGTCGAGGGATGGGAGGATTGGAAGGGATAGACAAGGAAGAGGGAAGGAGGCGGCCGTGGCCTTAAGTTAGGTACCACCCCGCATTTGTCTGGAAGAGAAGTGGGAAACCACGGAAAACCACTTCGAGGATGGCTGAGGTGGGAATCGAACCCATCTCTACTCAGTTGACTTCCCGAGGCTGAGTGGAACCCGTTCCAATCCTCGTACCTCTTCAAATGTCATGGCACAGCCGGGAATCGAACTCGAGCCTCAGAGGATGGCAGCCAATTACACTAACCACTACACCACAGAGGCGGATCGATATGAAAGTTTGTCAAAAAATTCACTAATTATGTTTTCGAAGAGATGCCCGTTGCTAACGGCTTCACCAACTGAAATGATTTTAAGTTTTTTTTTCTACAGGCTTTCAAATGATGCTTAGTTTTTCGAAATCGAACTGACGGTTCTGATGATATAATGATATGCCTCAGCGCTGTACCACCAAAATATGGTCTTATTTCGTTGCCATCTTGTTTTGACGTGCGACGTCACAAAAATTTTCTCGTCACATTTTAGTCCGAGAGTGTTTTGCAACGGTATCGTTACAATGACGACATACGGAGATAACAGCGTTTCAGAAAAATGCCGTCATATTTTATGACGAGCGTTTCATCGCTAGTACACGTCCAGCACCGGGCCGGGAGGGGGCGAGGGAGTCATTTGCAACCCACCACTTTGTGGAGAAAAACTATATTCTTATTCCATTTCAGCCACCTCAAACTGGGAATTATTAAACAAAAGCAATTTATACAATCCCTGTTGTCTATTAAATAATTATTTCATTTGAAAAATTAATCCACCGCCTGTTTCCAGGATATGAATTGTGCTGGCTGCCGAAGCCTGTTGCACTCCTCTGGGGCAATGATTAATGACTGACAGATGAAATGAAATGATATTGGGGAGTGTTGCTGGAATGAAATATGACAGGGAAAACCGGAGTACCCGGAGAAAACCTGTCCTACCTCCGCTTTGTCCAGCACAAATCTCACATGGAGTGACCGGGATTTGAACCACGGAACCCAGCGGTGAGAGACGGACGCGCTGCAGCCTGAGCCACGGAGGCTCTCGATAATTTCATTTAATTTCTTTAAATATTAAAAAGTACTTTGCGAAAATACGCTTAAAATGTCATTCGACGCAGCTAACCGATTTTTTCAGCCCCACAGCAAGTAGTAGAAACTCGCGTAGCAGCGTGTAGAAGCGCTATTAATATCTAGCGGCGGGGATAGGAATTGTGCCGGCTGCCGAACCCTGTCGCACTCCTCTGGCGCAATGATTAATGACTGACAGATGAAATGAAATGATATTGGGGAGTGTTGCTGGAATGGAATATGACAGGGAAAACCGGAGTATCCGGAGAAAAACCTGTCCACCTCCGCTTTGTCCAGCACAAATCTCACATGGAGTGACCGGGATTTGAACCACGGAACCCAGCGGTGAGAGGCGGACGCCCTGCCGCCTGAGCCACGGAGGCTTCACTGTTATTTTTATTATTACACTAATACTATTTGTGTTCCTAGTATATGTACAGGATTTCTCTTTTGTTATATACAAATGTAAGACATACCTGCTGGCTATTTTCCACTGTAATACTTCCTTGTTCAAACATGCTTTTAAAAACCTTAAGGTATAACAATGAAATGTTGTTTTTTATAGATGAACTCCGGCTCCGTGGCTAAATAGCCTTTGGTCGAGACGGTCCCGGTTTCGATTCCTGGCCTGGTCGGGGATTTTAACCTTCATTGGTTAATTCCAGTGGCTCGGTGACCGGATGTTTGTGCTGTCCCCCAACATCCCCACAACTCACACACCACACATAACACTATCCTCCACCACAATAACACGCAGTTACCTACACATTGCACATGCCACCCACCCTCATCGGAGGGTCTGCCTTACAAGGACTGCACCCGGCTAGAAACAGCCCCACGAGATTATTAAACTAGGGGACCCGTGCGAGAAATCTCGCATGTTCATGAAGTTTGTGGTGGAGCAACCTCCGAGTGAACTAAGGAATACACACATCAGTACAATATTAGACAGTCTTACTTACCACATAATGTAATCTTTGATTTTTTAACATTTATGGTATCCACTCGAACGGAAGCAAATGCAAGTACATTATTATGCTGACGAATGTTCCGGAAGTAAATTTTGGTTTTACTATCATTCTTTTATTAACTGATATTTACGGCATGTTATAATGACATAAAACAGGCGCGTCCCAGCGGCCAAATTGTGAAGTGGACAGCAGTGATGGCGCGTATTTTCCTACAGCAACAGTATTTGCAAATCGCACACTTCGTACACTTTTTTAAAGCCATTTCTTAGAGAAATTATCGATATTTATGAAATGAGAGTGCAATTCGCCACTGCTAACGTCTATTCTCTTTCTTTCCAATGCTCATTCCTCATGATCGATTACTTGCGAGCGCCGCAGAAGGGATCTATACTACTGAAATTATATATATATATATATATATATATATATATATATATATATATATATATATATATATGATAGATGAACTCATTTGCACATTTGCATATGCAATTGGTTCAAGTAGTGTAGGCCTATACCATGAAATAAAATCCAAAAATGATTTTCCTCCCTCCTGGAAAACTACTGATTTGTCAGTTACATCCTTATTTCGGAGCGGTCTTCAGTTTTTCCTTTGGTGAAAGTTTCATTGTATAGTATTGAATCAAAATCTCGAGAAAAAAACTCTATTACTACGGTACCGCTGTTAAGTTGTTAAACTGTCAAACTTTACTTCTCTGTTGAAATTCACTAGAGAGCATCAAAAACTTTCTTTCTTTCTCCGTTTCTTTCTTTTTTTATGTTGAAAATATTTATTAGCAGACAATGTAGGGGTCCCCATACCAGGAAAAACGTAAAATTAAGTAATTTCCCCAATTGTGCTCAAGTGGTGCTTAAGTGAAACAATGCACTGACTCACATTAGCGCTCGTGGTGGTAGAAAAAGGTAAACTGCTAATCTAAGCGAGCGGATAACGATTATTGGGAAAAGGATTGTAATTTTTAGGAATTAAAAAAGAATATATTCTCTTAATTTATTATATTTCATTTACCTAAAATTCGTAGGGCATATCCCTAGGATGTTCTCAAAATTGAGTTGCTTGCCTGAAGGGCTGGAACTGGGCAATTTACAAATTTGCTTTACGTCACTCAGATACAGATAGGTCTTACGGCGACGTTCGAAGTGGGAAGGAAGCGGCCGTAGCGGCCCCAGCATTTGCCTGATGTATTTGGTTTCAATTTTGCTGTCTACCCCTACTACATTCCCCAGGCCCCCGGTATATTTTCTATACATTTTTTTGCCCCTCACCTTCCCACTTCCAATTCTCAATCACCGCTTCGGAAAAGAAAGACGTTTTTCACGTCAAAATAGGTACGAACTCTTTTTTCAATGACTAGTTGAACGTCCGTTACATTTCCAAGCGAGTAATTGTCCATGCTAGTTGTTCCCGGTATGCAGAGCATAATAATGTTATAAGCCGTAACCTGAGCCTCTCCTTTATTGGTGCCTGTCGTTATGTCATCATGATCACACAGATGACTGCCCGCATACACAGTTACGTTCGCCTTCCCGGAACAACTGCTATCTTGTTTTGACCTTCAGTGAGTGATACGGCGAGAATAAATTACTCAGCGTCACCGAAAACTGGGAAGTCTTGGTAAAACAGTCACAGCTCGTTAAATTACAACATATCTGAAAACATAGTCTTGAACTTTACAGCCTCCATAATGGCAAGTGTAGAAGATCGCAAGACACGATGACTTAACAGCGTTCATTTAGAAGATTGAAAATGAAGTCCAAAAGTATTTACTTACTAGCAGCATAGCATAAAACCCGTACAGTAATTTTCTCCGTAGTTTCAAGAGTAAACGAAATTATGTTATTTATTTAATTTATTTATTATGCGTGAGTGCTCCCTTTCGGAACACACGAAGCTTTGTTTATGATTTTGTTCGCGGAGGATTCAGGATGCTTTTCATCTGTTCACTAAAGATCCTCTTCCTTTCTTCCGTCCACTTGGTACCTGCCCTTTTTTGGTACTTCATTCTCTGGAGTAACTTCCCACTTGTCAATGTTTTTCTGTATATATTTCGATTCAAAATTTCTTCAGGTTGAATTTGTGCGTTCTTCACGTCTGCTTTTGTTTGTTATGTCCAAGGAAAATTCTACAATTTATCAACTCTCTCAAGAATTTGGTAACTTAGTCTTCTCCTGAGGTCTGCCGCAATATTAGATAATTTTTCTGTGGATTTGCGGGATTGGAGGCGGTAGCCTTCTTCCGTGTGTCTTGGCTCTAAAAATTTTCTCATCATTTTTCGCTCTTTTTTTTAGGAGATTTTCGAGCTCGCCCTTTTTATGAAGCGTTAGTTTTTCTCCTGCATATAAAGACTCAGGTTTCATTACAGTATCGTAATGTTTAATCATAACGTGGAGAGACATACATTTTCTGATGTAGATTTATCTTCTTCTCCCATATGCTCTTCTGAGTTTTTGGACAAGGTTGTTTTGGGCTATTTTTTCTTGTCTGGTTGGTTCAAGGATTTCGCCACTGGGTTCCAGCTATTTTGCACTTTCAGTTCTTTTTCACATTCCCTCATCACCTTATCTAGGATGAGGTTGAAGAGGACAATCCATCTCCTCGCCGGACACCAGTATTTATTTATTTATTTATTTATTTATTTATTTATTTATTTATTTATTTATTCATTTATTCATTTATTTATGTAATCGCCGGCCATGCGGTGTAGGGGCAGCGAGCCTGCTTCTTAGCCGGAGGCCCCGGGTTCGATTCCCGGCCAGGTCAGGGATTTTCACCTGATTCTGCTTTACGTCCCACTAACTACTCTTTACGGTTTTCGGAGACGCCGAATTGCCGGAATTTAGTCCCGCAGGAGTTCTTTTACGTGCCAGTAAATCTACCGACACGAGGCTGACGTATTTGAGCGTCTTCAAATACCACCAGACTGAGCCAGGATCGAACCTGGGGGTCAGAAGGTCAGCACCTCAGCCCGGCATTAGGCAACCAACCTCTGTAACACTAATGAGACGGTTAAAATGGAACGAGTCCGACAGTTCGAAAAATCAAGGTATCGGTGAAAGAAAGACAAATACCATCACGGGCGTCAAAATGAAAGACTCTCTAGGCCTCGCAAATCTTATACCGTAGGGATAGGAAAAGAATAAGAGTTGACCAAGGGTGGTCGGACAGGACAGATTAAAGTGAGGAGCTTAGCGCAAGTAAGTGGAAGCAATGCCAGGACGCAGTTAAGTGCCCCATGGTCGCAACCCAGTTTAGTCATCTGTTATGGCAGGCAGCCGGCCCAGTGGTGTAGAGGTAGCGTGCCTGCCTATTACCCGGAGGGCCCGGGTTCGATTCCCGGCCAGGTCAGGGATTTTTACCTGGACCTGAGGGCTGGTTCCAGTTCCAATCAGCCTACTTAATTACAATTGAGGAGCTATTTGACGGTGAGATAGCGGCTTCGGTCTAGAAAGCCGAGAATAGCGGCCGAGAGGATTCTTCGTGCTGACCACAGGATACCTCGTAATCTGCAGCCCTTCGGGCTGAGCAGTGGTCGCTTTGTAGGCCATAGCCGTTCGGAGCTGATGCGACATGAGGTTTGGTTTGGTTTTCTTATAACAGGCGGAGGATATCGTAGATGTTATTCTACCAACCCCACTCACAGAGGGGAGTATACGAGAAAAAAATCCTATTCAGTGATTGTTCAGCATATGTATATGAAAAGCTGCTCTTGAATGCGTTCACTAAATATGAAATTTGGTCAAGATCTATTCAGTCGATTCCCCGTGATGACAGAACAGACAAACGGGAAAGCTAAAAAAAAGAGACTGATATGGTCTAGTGATGACATATACCGAGCTGGATGGCTTCAGTCACTCAAGTGCTGCCAGTATCCAGTATTCGGGAGATAGTGGGTTCGAACCCCACTGTCGGCAGCCCTGAAGATGGTTTTCCGTGGTTTCCCATTTTCACACCAGGTAAATGCTGGGGCTGTACCTCAATTAAGACCACGGCCGCTTCCTTCCAATTCCTAGTCCTTTCCTATCCCATCGTCGCCATAAGACCTATCTGTGTCGGTGCGACTAGCAAAAAAAGAATTTAAAAATAGTGATGACGTAAAACTTAAAAGAGAGACAGTTAGAGAGAGGGGGAGAAATTAGACACCCTGTTCAGATGCCTATACTCTTAAATAGAGTACGTTTGTAACACTAAACGCAAAACACATGTCACAACTTCTTCCTTTGTTTTCCTCCATTGGTCACAAAATGCTCTTCTACTTGGCAATATCTACCTTCCCTACAAACGTATCTACCATTCCAATTCTTTTTCTGCGAATCACTGCTAACTTTCCGCATTAATTAGTTGTAGCCAAGATCAGTAACTTAAAACAGCAATTACTTTGACAGGACACGTACATTCAGGAACAGAATTCAAGATGTGTAGAACTATTCTGATTTCAATCATCAAGCTGAAAGGGCGGCCTGTCTTCTAAAAGCTGCGAATCGCACGTAATACTGGGTACGGTGCCGAAAGCACCAGATTACCGTCTGATAATTGTTTAGTGCTGAAAGGAGAGCTTAATGAAGCGGTGTGTTCGTGTTCCGTAGTTTGATCTCAGTATCGTGGGCTCGACTTAGAACCTTCCTCAGTTTCGTAATCGATTGGCAAGACTGTGCATTCCGCCATGTGAGAATTGGTGAGTGCATGTAAGATAGAGGCTAGCCTAGACCAGTGGTATTCAAACTGTTTGGTTGGCGTACCCCCTCGTAGCTCCGAAGTACGAGTAGGCCTATACTGCGATTATTATCACAATCCAAGGAGAGGAAATCAAAAGCCTGAGATTTGCTGATCATCTTCTCATTCTTCTTCTTCTTCTTCTTAATCTGTTTACCCTCCAGGGTCGTTTTTTCCCTCGCACTCAGCGAGGGATCCCACCTCTACCGCGGCAAGGGCAGTATCCTGGAGCTTCAGACTTTGGGTCGCTGAGTCGGAGGGGGATAACCGACCCTGGAGGTTAAACAGCTAAAGAAGAAGAAATCATTACATAAAGAGACGGACTAATGTAGCGAATTCGAACTTATGTAGTGTGTTATGAGTTATACAATGTTATCTTTATTATTTCGGCTGTAAACATTTTGCCTTTCTATTTTCAGGAAAATTTCAAAGGCCTACAGACCGTGACTGCTGTCCTGCGAGCACGATGTTTCTCTTTAGTCGTGAGGCGCTCGGACTGTGGCAGCAGAACCCTGCAAGTGTGCGGAGTGCGGGAGGAGACTGGCTGGACGACGTGGGCTTGTCAGAGGAAGGAAGAGTGCAGGCGGGTGTGAGCGCTGAACGGCGGAGCCCTCATCACATCGCCAACTACTTTACAATGTACCTAGGCTTCCCCTCCCCCCCCCCCCCAACAACGTTTTATATTAATTGATGTAAGAGATTAAATCGGAAACATTGTACAAAACAATGAATTCCATTACACGTATTAACTTCTTCATTTTCTACCGACCGGGCGAGTTGGCCGTGCGCGTTGAGGCGCGCGGTTGTGAGCTTGCATCCGGGAGATAGTAGGTTCGAATCCCACTATCGGCAGCCCTGAAGATGGTTTTCCGTGGTTTCCCATTTTTACACCAGGCAAATGCTGGGGCTGTACCTTAATTAAGGCCACGGCCGCTTCCTTCCAACTCCTAGGCCTTTCCTATCCCATCGTCGAAATAAGACCTATCTGTGTCGGAGCGACGTAAAGCCCCTAGCAAAAAAAAAATTCTACCGCTTTTCCCAGACCTGAGAGGTCGCGGGTGCGAACTGTGTCGCACATGTGCATTTGGCCCTGTTTTAAGACCGGATGCCCTTCCTGACGCCAACCTTATATGGAAGGATGTAATCGGTAATGGGACTATATAGGAGGAGAACTCTGTTAAATATGATATGATAATCAGTATTGCGTGTTTCTGTGGTGGTTCGTAGTATAGTGTGTTGTCTGAATATGAAGAGGAAAGTGTTGGAATAAACACAAACACCCAGTCCCCGAGCCAGAAGAATTAATCAAACACGATTAAAATCCCCGACCTGGATGGGAATCGAACCCGGGACCCTCTGAACTTAAGGCCTCAACGCTGACTATTCAGCCAATGAGTCGTACGAACACCACTATACTAACTATTTAAAGAATTCAGTTCAATAAAGAAGTAAAAATAAAGATTCAGAATGTAACCATAACGTGACGACGTGATTTGTAGGGTGGTCAAATTGTTAAATACGTTGCCATACTTTTAAATATGAGCAAGGAGAGAGAAATTCGGGAGTGGACTGTTTATTTGTCTTCATGAATGTTGTTTTTAATACTTGTGATTGTTCGCTCGTTCGGAATCTGTTTACCCTCCAGGGTCGGTTTTTCCCTCGGACTCAGCGAGGGATCCCACCTCTACCGCCTCAAGGGCAGTGTCCTGGAGCTTCAGACTCTGGGTCGGGGGATACAACTGAGGAGGATGACCAGTACCTCGCCCAGGCGGCCTCACCTGCCATGCTTAACAGGGGCCTTGCCGGGGGATGGGAATATTGGCAGGGATAGACAAGGAAGAGGAAAGGAAGCGGCTGTGGCCTTATGTTGGGTACCATCCCGGCATTTGTCAGGAGGAAAAGTGGGAAACCACGGAAAACCACTTCCAGGATGGCGGAGGTGGGAATCGAACCCACCTCTACTCAGTTGACCTCCCGAGGCTGAATGGACCCCGTTTCAACCCTCGTACCACTTTTCAAATTTCGTGGCAGAGCCGGGAATCGAACCCGGAACTTCGGGGGTGGCAGCTAATCACACTAACCACTACACCACAGAGACGGACACTTGTGATTGTGATCTATGAAACAGTGCGGTGCCGTAATAGTCGGAATTGCATTAGCTGTTAGCCTGTTAATGAAAATCCACAGCCTGTTTCCAGTCATTCGACCGGGTCAGGAATGGAATGAATGAAGTCCCCATCTAGCGGCGAGCATGGGGATTGTGCCGGCTGCCGAAGCTTGTCGCACTCCTCCGGGGCAATGATTAATGAATGACAGTTGAAATGAAATTATACTGGAGAGTGTTGCCGGAATGAAGTATGGCAGGGAAAACTGGAGTACCCAGAGAAAAATCTGTCCCGCCTCCGCTTTGTCTAGCACAAATCTCAAATGGAGTGACTGGGATTTGAACCACAGGACCTAGCGGTGAGAAGCCGGTGCGCTGCTGCCTGAGCCACGGAGGCTCTCTCATGTCCTTATTATTTCTTCATATTTCTCGGTTCCCTTTCGATCCTTTACGATGACACGTGAAGTGAGTATTGCTTCGTGTGTCCCGACGTACCTTCCGACCCCAAAACAGAGCTTCTCCCAACTCGACTTTAACTTATGTAAGTTGCCTCTCCAAAGCTCCCATGTAAAGCTCTGTTATGATTACTGTTTTAATACAGTATATTGTATTCAGAGCACTTTTCCTCCATGCATGGTCTAGGGGCTGGAATGTAGATTATTTTCTCTTCATGGTGCCGTGAATATCAAACGGCGTTTCCCCCAGTTCCGTGATGATCTTCACGAGTGGCAGAGAACAGCAACAGTTATCTCATTAAATTGTGAAGGCTGGCTTAATAATTCATTTCACCTGAGTAAAGAAGCAGCAAGAAAGGGAGAGAGAAAAAAAGTGAAGTGAGATGCTGAAACGGCAAGTGCGGCAGAGTGCAACAAGTAGAACAGATCTGTACACAGCGCCCTTGACAGAGAGGCTTTCTATATTAACACTGTGCTTGGAGCTCCTGTCACATAAGACTCCGTCTATGAAATATGGCTTCATACATTCGAACCTTATTGCGCTCAGCTGAGGAAGCCTTTTTTTTTTAATTTTTTTTTTACAATTTCGCTTTACATCGCACCGACACAGAAAGGTCTTATGACGACGATGGGATAGGAGTGAGAAGAACGCAGCCATGGCCTTAACTAAGGTACATTTCCTGGCGTGAAAATGGGAAGCCACGGAGAACCATCTTCAGGGCTGCTGACAGGGGGGTTCGAACCCACAATCTCCCGGATGCAAGCCCACACCTACGCGCCCCTAACCGCATGGTCGTTGAGGAACTATAGATCCCACCCAGACGGTTGAGGTACAGTTTTTCTAGAAATGTGAGATAGAACAGAGTTCATATAAAACCAAACCAAATGGCGTAACAGCTCCGAAGGGCCATGGCCAAGCTACCGCTGATCAGCCCGAACGGCTGTGGATTATGAGGTGTCGTGTGGTCAGCACGACGAATCCTCTCGGCCACTATTCTAGGCTTTCTAGAAGTAGGGATCGTATACGTCTCGTAAAATAAGGGATTGGCCCCATTTTTACTAAACACTGTACCCTAGTCAAGAAAATTTTTGTCGGGACGACAAAATGCCCCGTATTTTGTTAAGTAGATCTGCACAAAAATCACTCTGCAGTGTTAAAAATCGAGAAGTACGAATAAAGAAGGAGCTATCCAGAAAGGAGTGAGGCAAGGCTGCAGTTAGTTCCCCTCTCGTTTTATCATGGAGGGAGGCTCACTGTGAATTAATTTTTTATGATTCATTAAAACTGTTGTCAGCCACAATTTGTATTATATGTTGTACTCCACAACGCGTTTCAACACATGCTCAATGACAAAACTGAAAATGATTTTTTTGCTAGTGGTATTACGTCGCACCGACACAGATCTTATGGCGACGATGGAATAGGAAAGGCCTAGGAGTTGTAAGGAACCGGCCGTGGCCTTAATTAAGGTACAGCCCCAGCATTTACCTGGTGTGAAAATGGGAAACCACAGAAAGCCATCTTCAGGGCTGCCGGCAGTGGGATTCGAACACACTATCTCCCGGATGCAAGCTCACAGCCGCGCGCCACTACTTGCACGGCCAACTCGCCCGGTATGAAAATGAATAGCTATTTAAAAATAAAAATAAAAACAATATTACACTGTAGCAGCAAATGTATATTTCATAGATGACACACACACTTGACTGAGCCAGTGTATTTATACTAATATATAAAGATGTAAAGTTAGTATGTATGTAATGGCTGATCTACTACAACGGCACTACTGAAAGTCAGAGAAGACATTCGAGAAGCAATGGACAACAAAGAAGTGACAGTTTTAATACTTCTAGACTTGAGCAAAGCTTTCGACTCTGTTGACATTGACATTTTGCTCTCGAAATTGTATTCCCTCCATTTCTCGGACAGTGCCCTCCTTTGGGTGAATTCCTACCTGCATGGCCGTAGGCAGTGTGTTACAGATAGGTTAATCAAATCAACTTGGCGGTCCGTGCAGTGTGATATGCCCCAAGCGTCGGTGTTAGGACCCTTTCTTTTTCTATTTACATTAACGATGTCCCCCAAAACCTAACGCACTGCAAATGCCATATTTACGCTGATGATGTACAAATGTACCTCCATACATCTCCAGATCGAATATTTTCGGCCATAGACAAAATCAACCAGGATCTAACATCGTTTTCATCTTGGTCTTTGAGATGTGGTCTTACGTTAAACCCAGCAAAAACGCAAGCCATTATCCTTGGATACCCGAAACTACTTGCGAAGGTCAATCGACCAGAGATTCCATCTATAAGGTTATGTAATACTAGTATACCATTCACGTCATCAGTAAAAGTCCTAGGCGTTACTTTCGATTATGGCATGTCATGGAAAACGCATATTACGAACATCACTCAGAAAACATTCTCTGCATTGCACATGCTGCTCGATTATAAATCCTTATTTCCTGAAAAAACTAAAAAAAAATGTTGGTAGAAGCTTTGGTTTTCCCTCATTTCGACTATTGTGACGCGATTTATAGAAACGCTGGGTGCAAGTTATAGAGCAGATTACAACGTGGTCGAAATGCATGTGTGAGATACGTCTGTAACCTACGGTTCTATGACCATGTAACTCCTTCATATAACCATCTATCTTGGCCCCGACTAGAAATCCGTCGCACTGTTCATACCCTATGCCATCTTCATAAAATCCTTCATTCTTCACAGCCATTTTACCTTACTTCATATTTCAAATACTGCACCTATCTTCTTTTCACAGTCTTAACACCAGATATACTAATAACTCCATCCTTGATTTACCTACCCATAGATCTGCCATCTACGATAAATCATTCACGGTAATTGCCTGCCGGGAGTGGAACCTCCTTCCCGAAAGTACCAAGGGCTTAAGCGCTATTCGCACTTTCAAGGAAGCTCTGTGAAGACATTTTATGCACCTGTAAGTTTCATCTTTAAATTTGATGCTGCTACTTACAACCATTCTATTATCATGGATGTTCTGGTAGAACATTAGTCTGAAATACTTAACCGATCTGTTTTTCAAATGTTATTAAATTTTATGTACTACCTCTTTTTACATGTAGGATATTAGTTTTAAGAATGTATCCTTTTATTACACCTAATTTATTTCATCTTCATTTAACCTTCTCACTCATCATTCTCGTATTCAGAGGTGAGGAAGGAGTTGAATTCTTTATAGGAGGATACATATACACTATCTCAGAAACTGAAGATGTTATAGACGTTAAAATTGGTGCTTGGAATCTCTTTTAAAAATAAACGAACACAGGTTGCAGGTGCCAACTGTGTAGCACACGTAGATTTGACCCTGTTTTACGGCTGGATGCCCTTCCTGACGCCAACCCTATGTGTAGGGATGTAACTACCATTGCGTGTTTCTGTTGTGGCTGGTAATGTGGTATGTTGAGTGAATATGAAGAGAAGAGTGTTTTTTATAAACACAAACAACCTGTCCCCGAGCCAGAAGAATCACACGCGATTAAAATCCCCGACCCAACACGGAATCGAACCCGAAACCCTGTGAACCGGAGGCCTCAACGCTGACCACTGAGTCAAGGATTGAGGCGGTTTTTAAAATGAGTGTATCTACAGTATAGCTCATAAAATTAACATGTTACGGACGTGAAAATTGGTATTTTTAATCTCCTTTAAAAATAAGGAAACACGTACGTATACTGTAGTTTTCGGAAAATCAATTTAAGATGGTAATAAAAAATAAGTGAAGAAGGAGTTGAATTCTCTTTATGAGGATACTTATATCTCAAAAACCAATATGATACAGACCTTAAAATTGGTATTTGGAATCTCCTTTAGAAATAAAGAAACCTTTATTTTATTTTTATTTTTTTTTTAACTTTAAAGAGGACTGTTTCTCACATGTAGAGTTCCATATCGCATGTCCTATAGTTAGCTCCCCCAGTAGCCTGGTCATCTTAGCCCCAAAAGGCAATGCCACAAACGTGTTCTGTGGAAAATGAAATGCAATTTTTCGGTGACTTTTTATACTTTAGGGATTTTCAGATAATGTCTTAGTGCAGAACCGAGGAACAATTATTTTTTACCAAATCACGAAATCCTCGCGAGCGAAGCCTTTGCTAACAGCTAGTATGTAATAAATTCATAATGCACATAACTCCTACTCTTAAATGCAATAGTACGTATAATATTATCTAAAAAATTGAAACCACATTTTCGACTAAGAAATTCAAATGATCATAAATATGTCTCCTGATCCATCAACGGCTGCTTATTTCAGATGGCAATCGTAATCAGTTATAAGACCAAGACCAACTACAATATAGTTCGCGAACCTTTTCTTGATACCGGAGCTCCCTAGAGCTGAATCGGTAGACCTCGGTTATCTTCGAAATTCGTATTGAGAACCTTTGCAACACAAACTATGAATCGTTTATGCATCGCCGTGAGACATCTGCCGTACACTTTACGTACTAGTACTGTTGTTGTTTACACAGCAAAGCCAAACTATAGAATTCATGCCAGGAAGAAGATTCGCATCGAGAAATGTTATATAATGTGTGTGTGACACAGTTGTTGGCTTAAGATAATAAAAGTTTAGAAAATTCATGTCGATCGATCATATCGATTCAATTCAGATTTCATTTCCATTCATTTGGCAGTACAACCGGAACCGGGAGAGCTCCCTCCTTACTCCTCACCCTCGTAAAACCTGGTATCAAGGTAAGGTTCGCTTACAGTACCTTAGAACGTAACCGACCTGTCGAAACTGCCTACAATGGCGGCTATTAGAGTGCTAATATGTGTTTCTTTTTAATTTGTGTAAGTCTTGTTACCAAATATTTACGGAAATTTGAATATTATTAATTGAAAATTACACCTATTTTTAGCATTTAAAATGCTATAGAGCCCCTTTCAGTGCCGCAAGAACCGGTTTGTTCATAAAAAGCGTATGTATTCGAACTAATCCGGTGGTGATAAGGTGATTGTCTTTTTCTCATACCCTGTTTTCTTTACATTTTCACTTAGCTGTTTATAGTTTAGTCAGATAGGTCATACAAAGTGCTGTGTGCCTGGATGTGAGTCCAATTATAGAGTCAGAGCAAAAGCTTCGGTGTTCAGATTTCCTAAAGACGTAGTATTATGGTAAATTGGTTAGGTGCATTCATAGGGAAAACTTCGAACCAAGTGATACTAGTGTTGTGTGCATTAAGCATTTTGATATCAAATTTATTGTTAAGGAAGATATTATAGCCATAGTATTAAGTGATGATCCAGTTCCGGTGCTACGCACACTTCTGAAGTTACCCAATTATATCTATCCTAGTACTTTCCCCAGTCAGCTAGCGTACCTAACTACAAAATTAAATCAGTCCCGGAAAGACCCGAAAAATCGTGACTCAGAGTTACCGAGTACAAGAATGATTTAATTGAATCATTTTTATGTAAAGTACAAGAGGATGATGTGCCATCAACTGCAATGAGTTTTAAGGTGACTAGTGCTTTAGATGTGATTTGTGATATTTAATATCATACCATTGTACCTAGTCAACAATTAAAGTGGATTGTGCAGAGGTGAAATTTTTTTCAAGAAATGTTGCCTATTTGTTTGCACGTTTTACGAAATGGGCTGTGGTTAATGATGTTTTATGGTATTTAATGTAAAGTTAATAATGTTGTTCGTTGACATTTATTTATCTTATTTGCTACCGGAGTTTCATACGTGAAATATTTTTATTGTGTGTGTGTTTCAACCTGATGTTGATAAAATATTCTCCCTTCGTTATTTTCCCACTGAAATTACAATTACGCGATAATGTTGCTCTTGGTGCATAATTATTCATATTTTGAGTTAATGAGTTGCAGTTCATGACGTTCGACTTGTGATGTTTTCTTTAGGTGACTCAGAATAAACCCGAGTCTCTCAGGGTGCATGCACCGGTGCATTGCTGGGCGGAAGGTGCATAATACGACTTCGCTAGGTTGACCAGAGTGCATATCCCCCGCTCCTGGATTTTAAGCAATAGTGCTGTCTCTCTCTTTCGCTACGGCTGCCTCGCTCTCTCCATCTGTCTGCCTCTTCCTCACTTGCTCGACAACGCTCTGCAATCCGAGCCAAGTTGAGCCGTGCTTAGCCTAGTCGCCCCAAGACAAAACGATGGTCCGAACCGAGGCGAGTCCAGCCGATGCACGGTGCAGAGAACCTCTGCGTCTGGGTTTGCACGCGTGACATTTTGGGCATTTGAGAGGCCCTGGAATAAGCATACATAATCTTCCCCTTAATCTCTCACGTCGCCTATCGATGTCCGCCATACTTTTTTTCTGTGTTATGGTCTCATATAATATTGTAGTTGGTCTTGATAGGACATAGCCTGCATGGTTGCTATGTTTACACTTCCGTCACATATTTTGTCACGTCACGTTACACATAGTTTCGGATGATCAAGACATGTTTACTTCAACAATTGTATATCGAGAAGAGCAACAATGAAATGCCATCACGGCGATGGAGCATCGACTCTGAAACGCATTGTGGAGAACATCATTTAATAAAAATTATGACTTGTAACAGTTTTGATTATTCACAGCGAATGAAAATTCATTGATTTTTTCAACTATGCCCACAGCGACTTTAAAATAATCGTAAGTATATTACAAACACCATTTTGAACATAACAAAACTTCCATTTATAAAATGCGAGTGATCTGTCTCTCTGTATTCAGTGGTTACCAACACTACTTCGAGTATCGAGACACTTTATTTCTCAGTTCGCGTTTCGTACTCTATACAAGTAAATGTTAGCGTTGTTTTGTGGTGTAAGCACTGTATCCTTAGGTCCCATAGCACAAGAGTATTCAAAAATGCCGGTGAGGAAGTATGTTTTCGCTGAGGATTTGAGGAAACAGTTTCCTAACGTGAAGACCACCACTGATGGCTGACGACTTTCCACGAATGCAGTGAAATCAATGCTAATTGTGGAATTGTCCTTCCGAAACAGAATGTGTAGGCCCAGGTTCGATTCCAGTAACCCACTGCCAGAAATTTAAGATGAACAGGAGGGCTACTATGTTGTGAAAATGTACTTGCAGCTCACTGTCATTGAGGGTGTGCCTTGGAAAGAGATGTACCACCTCGGGATGGGGAGACGAGTTTACCTTATTTTTATTTCAAAAATGTGGAAGTAACGAAGAAAAGGTAATTGTAAGTCATCTTTTGACCGATTTGATTCATATTATAATAACAATCTTATAAGATGACTGAATGGCCATCCTTTAGAGAGGCCTTAAATATTATGCTAAAAATTAGGGATGTCCCGTATTTCTCAAAATTAAATTAGATATCAGAGAAAAATGGCAACTCAAATATACCTGTAACGAATAACATTTTCTATATTAAAATGCTTCGTGTCTTTATTTTACGAAAATACATAATTATTAATTAATTATTATTTAATACCGTTGTTATATTCGTACCACGATTCCTTAATTTTTCATAACGATCTTTTCGATATCAGAATGTATCATTAAACCAAGACCGACTCCAATCCTCAGACCTTAATGCTACTCTCGATCGTTCAAAGATGGTGAATCGAGTAGCCGGAATTGTTGGAAATGTGGGTTTGTTCTGGTTTGTTGTTATCGTATGTAGTCGGTGTAATTTTATGAAAGTTGACGATAAATGTTAGTTTCTTTGTAGAATATAAGTGTGCGAGTGTATTTATATGAGTCAGTGGACACATAGGATCTCTAATTATGCGCAGTAATGTGAGAATGTGCTTGTTTTGATCGTGTTTTAACCATTATAAAACATGAGTGCACTGGGTGGACCAGGTTTTAGTCTAACTATGCCAATGCCTCTCATACAACTATTCTTAAGTTTTCTACAGAATAGAACATTAAAGAGAGAAATGGATTAGGAATATACGTCGTGATTATTTTGAAGTCCATAAGAAAACTGTAGCGTGCATACATCATTTTGAGAATAAGTCTGAGGTTAGGGAAGCCATTTCTCTACTTCCAAACTATTCGTGTTCCTCAAAAAATATTAATTTAGATAGAATATAACTGATATTGTGTTATTCCGTCAGTGTCTATGTGCTTCAAAACGTCGAGTGATTTAGATGCAAGTGTATTTTACAATAATCTGTGCTTTGCCTGCGGAGATGTTTGGCTGGATGTTGGAGTATAACAAAACTTGTAAGTGTGACAGATGGAGCAATCTGTATACTGTTACACAAAAGATATAGTGACTTGAAGGATTAGCTGGGTTTGTAACGCAGAGTTTTACACTACCAGCACCTTCAGATTCATGCTGTGGTTATCTGTTATCAAGCAGACAGCGTCCATGTGGGTAAATATCATAGTCAATAGAGTTTTTGCACTCATGTTCTTTAATGGGTAAAAACCTATTATATCTTTAGTGTATGAACATTTCATTACTAAGGTTACCTTCATTGTGTGAAGTGCTATTATACCATATGTCAACTTTATGTTAACATTACCAGGGCCGTTCATTGGGTTAACATAATCATTTCGGGTGTACTTGGGCTGAGTGGCTCACACGGTTAAGGCGCTGGCCTTCTGACCCCAAGTTGGCAGATTCGATCCCGACTCAGTCCGGTGGTATTTTTTAAGGTGCTCAAATACGTCAGCCTTGTGTCGGTAGATTTACTGGCACGTAAAAAGAACTACTGCTGGACTAAATTTCGGCACTTCGACGTCTCTGAAAATCGTAAAAATTATAGTTAGTGGGACGTAAAGCCAATTCCCATTTATTGGTTGCTGAATTTAAGAAATTGTCCACCACTTCAAAACTAAGGTAACAAATTATGTTTCACAGTTCTCATGACAGGGAATAAATCGAGGAATTCCGCACCTTAATTTATTTTGAAACATTAAAAATGATGTTAGAAATATCATTTTAACAGTTTTATCGTGTATTTTCATCTATCCAGCGAAGTGAAATTTAAGAGAAAACGTTATTTGACTTGTACCGGGCGGTACACCTCCACTCCGCTAATTTAAAATGTGCGCCTGTTGAAACTCCTCTGCTGGAGGAAGTCTGAACTTTATTGACAGTATTAATTTTCTACCGTCTCAGAAGATGTCACCACGTGGAAAATTTTGAGTTTTTGAACTGTGTCATTTTTGATGTGTTTTTGTTTCGCTTGAAGTAAGAAGTGTGAACTTTCTCTTCTAGAGGACACTACTGAAGATCTACAATAGTGCAACCTAGTGCGGAGTCAAAGAACTATTTTTTTTGGAGAAAATTTAATTTCAAGAGTTTGTTCTTTGTTAAATTTCTTTCTATCATTGTTTAAGTTGGCAATATTTACCCCTTTCTTCCCCTTGTTATGAATGTATCCAATCCCGAATTTCTTCAATTAATTTCTATCCAATCAGATGTATCTTCCCCCAACTTTAATCTGTTGCGGGGTCCTATCCAATAAAGAGTTTGTGGGAGGGTGTTTTCTTTCCCCTAACGCCTAGAAACTTCCGCGAGAGTATTTAAACTGCTGATTTTTGGGTCTCTAGGCCACTTCTGTTCCATCTTTCAGTGTGTTAAGTACATAGCAGGGGGCGGGAAGCGCCTCTTTCTTCTCCAGCCGTTCAACACAAGGTAATGGCCGATTAATAACTTCTTTCTTTGCTAGCTCAGCAGTTTAACTTTCGGGGCGGGTTCTAAGCGTTCAGCCATGTAACCTTTTCCTAAAATGTAACTACTCCTTTCATATATTCTCTTTTAAAACGACATATTGGGATAGAGAGTGCTAACCCTCTCGAGCTCCCACTCACATTGTCTTGGGGTGAACTTATTTTCTCAACCTATTTTTCGTTAATGTAAAACAAATCGTTCTTTTCTTAAGTCACCTCTTTAGCATGGGATTAGCCCTTGTATTAACGGCCTAGTGCCAAGTAGGTCTTAATCAAAGTGTATTAGGAGTGCTAGTTCGCCTCCTCTCAAATTGTTATTTTAGAGGTCATTTAATTAACCTGCTTTTCTTTTAATAGACCTCAGTAGATTGGGTATTTTACCCCTGTGTTTATGTCCGTTGAGGACAACTTGAAGGTGGAGTTTGGTGTGGCCTGGGAGAGGCTTAAATTTTGAGAGCGAGTGGCTCTTTTGAAAATTCTGGGTTGTATGCCTCATGGAGGTTTTTCAGTGTAATTTGGAGCAAGGGCTCCTAGGTATGAATGGGGTTTTCTCCCCCTCTGTTAAAACTTGTGTTTGAGGTAAAACTGAGCTGATTGCCCAAGCATTGTGAAGTCAGGGCGCGAAGCCCAAATTCTGTAAATATTGTAACTAACCCCTTTTGAATTGCTATTTTGTACCTGCCATGCTTGTTATTTCTTTGTTTTCGAAAAGAAAATATAACCTTGTTAAATTTTAAATTAATTTTACATTGCACTATAATTTCGTAGCTTGAAACCCATTCACACCCGCACCTTCTTTCACCTCTACCTACCACGGAAAAGTCCGTAACAAGTGGTAGCAGAGCGTGGTTGAATGGGTCTCAATTTAGCCCCTTTTGACGGCTAAATATTGTTTGTTCCGAACTCTAACTATTTTCCCAGTTGCTGGAATTTTTTGAGTTTTTCAAAATTGGTCTGTCATCATGCCCGGCCCTCGCGATGTTCTCCTTCTTAACTATTTGCGTAAGGAGGAGTTGATCTATGAATTAACTATCAGAAATGTGCAATCTGGAGGCACGGTTGCAATAGACACTAACAAACTTAGAGAGTCCCTTGATTTGCCCATTTCTATCCCCAATTTGGGAGAGAAAGAAATTGACGACTCTCTTTCCACGATCACGGAGAATATTACTGGGCTAGCTTCTGTAGTTAGTTTTTTTGATGAAAATGATCCGTCTCCTAATCAAATTAAGCGTGTGCAAGGCAGGCTATATCATTTTTCGAATAGGGTTAACGATCTGTTGTCTCTAAAACTGAATGATGTTCAGAGGAAGGAAGCTAGTACGCTCCTGGAAAATATTTCCGAATTATCTAGTAAGGTCACTCAATTGTTAACTGGGGAAGTTCCTCCCAAATCTGATCAACCCACCATAGTAAATGCAGGTAGTGAGGAAGCGCCTCCCAAGGGAGAAGTTAATAGAATAACCGTTGCTGCTCAAACTATCCCTGCCCCACTGGACAACGAGTCTGAACGCCGTGCATCGCTGAGTAACATCCGTTCTGAATTAACTTCCTTGCCATTGAAACCTTTACCTACTATGTCACCCGGGTTTAGTAGCTTGCCTCATCCATTGGCAATGTTGCTCAGAGGTATATCTAAGTTTTCCGTTAATACCACCAGTGACGTAATTTCATTTTTAAGATTTCTAGTGGAATTTCAGGATCATGCCCTTGTTTTTTCTCTTTCTCCATGTCAAATCTTGCAAATTATCTATCCGTATGCTATTGGTATTCTCTCTGATAAAATCGTAAGAGCCATTGCCGAGCAATCATCTATTGAGGATTTCCATGCCCATTTGCTAGCTAACTTCATCCCTGCTAGGGCCAGGTCCTCCCTTATTCAGAAGTACTATTATCGTGTACAGCGCTTGGATGAAAACTTGGCTGATTTCATACAGGACATTAAGTTTTATACTAGGGTGTTTGCCCTTCATTTTCCTGAAGATCAGATTGTACAGGCTATTGTAGAGGGAATTTCACCTCCCTATAGGTCATATTTGTGTTTCGCGGCGTGCCCGCAAACTTTCTCGGAACTTGAAGCATTGGCCGTCTCAGCGGAAGGAGTTAGATACGCCGATTCTTTGCGTGTCGCGAAAGAACCCCCGCCTTCCATTAGTAATACTCGGCCTCCACCTCGCCGATCAGTCACCCCCCGTAAATGTTATGCTTGCGGGTCGCCTGACCATCTGCGCAATAAGTGTCCTCTGATCAAAACTAGTAGGGCAAATAATGGAGCTGGTTCAGCACAAGGCTGTTTTAAATGTGGGGCTTTATCACATATCGCAAAGAATTGTCCCAATTCGAATAGCACCCCCTCCTGCTCAACTTCTGGTGTAACTTCCAACAACAATCAAAAGTGACTAGTGGCTGCGGCTGAGTCAACTAATTCTGCTTCCCAAGGCTCAGCCCCTGGCAAAAAGGTCGAGAATTCAGGGAACGATAAGTCTTCGAATACATCTTTTGAATGCCCCAAAGAGTGCCTTAGGATTGCGGCGGATACCCCCGCACCTGTTCCTTTTCTTAAGATTGAGTTAAATAACGAGCCTATAACAGCTCTCTTAGATTCAGGCAGTGTTTGTTCGATTATTTCGGCTGAATGGTATTCTAAATTGAAATCGGTTTGTAAACTACCTGACTACGTCTCATCTTCTCTTCAATACGTTTCGGCTAATTCATCTCCATTAGAAATTCTAGGTTCCTTACTGGTCAAGATTCGTATTTTTAAGTTTACTTGGAAAATTAAATTGTTTGTGGCTAAGCACCTGTCTTGCCCCATCATACTGGGAGCGGACTTTATTTCTCACACTGGTCTTGTGCTCGATCTTCAGAGTAAGTCGTGCACATTCAAATTTGCGTCCAATTGTAAAATTCCCTTGTTAAAGTGTAATTCTGTGTCATGTTCATCTATTTCGCCTACCCAGGATGAGATGTTGTTAGACCTTAGACATCTACCTGAGGAGCAGGCTGATAGTATTCGTAAATTATGTCAGTCATTTCCAGAGGTGTTCTCTGATACTCTTGGTGTTACTGACCTTATTGAATACAAAATTGAGGTCACGGATTCGATTCCTGTCCGTTTTCCACCTTATAGGCTATCTCCACCTAAAATGAAGGCTCTGAAAGAAATTATCGATCAGATGTTGAAGGATGGTATTATTAGGCCCTCTAAGTCGGCGTATTCATCGCCTATTTTTCTAGTCCCGAAACCCCAAGGAGGCTTCAGGCCTGTCATTGATTACAGGGCTCTCAATCGGAAGGTGGTGTTGCAATCTGTGCCCCTTCCTGACCTTCATTCTTGCTTTTCATGGTTTCGTAAGGCCAAGTTCTTCACTATCTTAGACTTGAATCAGGCCAATAATCAAATTCCCCTTGCCGAAGAGTCTAAACACCTTACAGCGTTTGCCACGGACTGGAATTTATACGAATACAACCGCGTGCCTTTCGGGCTCCCCACGGGGGCAGCTGTGCTCACTAGGCTACTAGATAGGGTCTTCTCCGACATCAAATTCGAGTACTTATATCACTATTTAGATGATGTCGTCGTATTTTCAGAGACTTTTGAAGAACATCTAGATCATTTGCGAGAAGTTCTCGATCGCCTTCGTAAGGCTGGGTTAACTGTTAAGTTGTCCAAGGTTGCCTTTGCTAAGCCCTCTATGTCATTCCTAGGGCATATTGTGTCACCCGATGGTGTAGCAGTCGATCATTCTAGAACACAGGCCATCCGTGATTTTAAACCTCCCAAGGACATTAAAGGTATCGCCAGGTTCATTGGTATGGTGAATTTCTTCAGGAAGTTCATTCCTAACTTTGCTAATAGAGCGGCGCCCTTAAACCTTCTTCGTAGGAAAGGCATCAAATTCGAGTGGGGACCTTCTCAACAAGCCGCTTTTGAAGACCTTAAATTAGCACTTTGTAATGCCCCTGTACTTGCTATGCCTGATTTCTCGAAGAAATTCATCGTCCAAACCGACGCGTCGTCGTCAGCAGTAGCTGCAGTCCTTCTTCAAGAGACTGAACTAGGGAGGCGACCTATCGCCTATGCCTCTAGGACCTTGTCGGCTCAAGAAGCCAAGTATTCCATCTATGAGCTCGAAGGTTTGGCAGTCTTATTCGCCTTAGAAAAGTTCCGTCTCTATCTGGAACACGTCAAATTCGACCTGGAGACAGATAATCAAGCATTAAGCTGGGTCTTAGGTAGGCCGCGTCGTACTGGTCGTATAGCCCGCTGGGCTATTCGTATTTCCGCCTTCCAGTTTGATGTTAGACATATCAGAGGTACCGAAAATGTTGTTGCTGATGGACTCAGCCGTATGTTTTCAGAAGACGTTGAGAACCATGAACAGGTCGACAGTTCATCACCTCCCGAGTCCATGCTATCTGAGGTTAATGCCATCCTAACAGATGCTCCCATGCCTTTTAGGGATATCGAGAAATACCAACGTGAAGATCCGACGCTGGCTCCGATAATGGAAACCCTTTCTTCTGGGGAACATGTTGTCCCTTATGTTCTGAGGAATGGTGTTTTATGTTGCCCTTCGAGGCATGACAAGATGATGAAAGTTGTCGTTCCAGCTGTTCTGGTACCTATGATCTTCAAGTATTATCATGAGACCCCACTAGGAGGGCATCTGGGTATCTTTAAAACTCGTGAGAAGATTCGTGAAATGTTCATCTGGAAAGGTATGGACGGTGAAATCCGAGAACTTGTAAAAGCTTGTAAATCTTGTTTGCTCAGTAAACCCACCATGTCCACCAAGGTAGGCCTTTTGTCTTCGCATCAAGCGTCGCGCCCCATGGAACGTCTGTATATCGATTATGTAGGACCCTTCCCCCAGTCAAAGGGTAATGCTAACAAGTTCATCTTTGTGTGCGTAGATGGTTTTACCAGATTTTCTTGGTTATTTCCGACTAAGCTGGCTACCGCTCAGTCTACCATTACCTGCTTAAATTCTATTTTTGCTTCTTTTGGTCCGTGTCAATATATTGTATCTGATAATGCTAAGGCTTTTACATCTAATTTATTTCGTAAATTCTGTTTTGACTTGTCCATCTCTCATGTAACCACTTCTGCTTATTACCCTCAACCATCTCTGGCTGAACGGGTTAATCGTAATCTCAGGTCCGCACTTATCGCCTATCATCATGAAGATCATTCCAGGTGGGACACGTCCCTGCATTGGATAGCTTTTGCTTTGAATTCGGCGGTTCATGAATCTCATAAGTTCACTCCAGCTTCCTTGATGTTCAAGTTTGTTCCCAACACGCCGCTCTCTAACCTCTGGTCTCTGAGTGACATTCTACCCGAGACAATAGATCCGGATAACATTAAAGATCTTTGGAAGAAGGCTAAAGCCAATCTTAAAGTGTCTCATGAAAAGGTTAGGGAAAGGTATGATCGTGGACGGAGACCCACCCCTTTGAAGGTAGGTGACCAGGTTATGGTCAAAAATTTTGTTCCCGCGGGCAAGCTTGCCCCCAGATTTCATGGGCCTTGTATAATTCTCGATTTCCTCACTCCGGTTACATTGTTAGTAAGCAATCCAGCCACCGAGAGGATATTTAGGGTTCACCTGTCCCAGGTGAAACCGGTGTAAATTTGGTGTCAACTTGCTTCATATAATTTGATAGGAATATGAAGGTTATATTTTTTTTTTTTTTGAGTTCCACTCTTAAGGCATTCTGCTCCTTCTATTGTATTTTATATGTAAGCATTTCTTGTAAACCTCCCCGATTGTTAAACTGCCATCCTGTCCTTACCTCGGCCATTACCACGCTCCCGTCTCCTGCTTCAATACACACAGTGGCATAACTTATGCCATGGATATTTGCACGCCGCTGGCCCCTCAACCTCTCCACAAGCCTGTACCCTCAAAAAAGATGATGGTCCAACACAATTCTGCCGCCAAGCTTTAATGTTTCAGTGCCCCCGCAGCCGCGCGGCGCCGTGCAGCAACTGGAGCTGAGGACGGGCCCCCTCGGCCCCAGCGAGGAAGACGTGTGCACGGCGAGCCGGAGCTCTCCTCCCGGCCAAGGCTGATGTGCGGCGCACAGCCTGCTACTTGCCCGCAGCCTGTTTATGTTCACCGCGGGCGCGGCGTGCTTCAACACCTCTGCTCCCCTCATAGTGCGGGCGAGCGGTATCTCAGGGTACTTGAGGGGTCCGAGCGGCCTCCTTTGGACGCAAGCCGCAACGGCCGGTCTGGCCATCCCACTTCATCACCATCTACTACATGAACAGATACTATAAGTAATGACTACACTGGGGAATTCAACTGCAATATTTGGTGGACTTTGAAATTTTTTTTTCTTCACTTTCAAGTATAAAAAGTTATCTTCAGAAATTCAACTTCTACAAATATAAAGACTTTACTTCATCTGCAACAACAAATTTTGAAACCAAATCAACCCAAATTAAGAAAATCTTATAAATTCGTTGGCAATCAATCTTCATACCCACAGCATAACTTGGACCTTGTTTCAAACTGATTTCATGTGTCATCCCTGGAGGAACTTTTGGGGGGGGAGGTCTGTACCGGGCGGTACACCTCCACTCCGCTAATTTAAAATGTGCGCCTGTTGAAACTCCTCTGCTGGAGGAAGTCTGAACTTTATTGACAGTATTAATTTTCTACCGTCTCAGAAGATGTCACCACGTGGAAAATTTTGAGTTTTTGAACTGTGTCATTTTTGATGTGTTTTTGTTTCGCTTGAAGTAAGAAGTGTGAACTTTCTCTTCTAGAGGACACTACTGAAGATCTACAATAGTGCAACCTAGTGTGGAGTCAAAGAACTATTTTTTTTGGAGAAAATTTAATTTCAAGAGTTTGTTCTTTGTTAAATTTCTATCATTGTTTAAGTTGGCAATATTTACCCCTTTCTTCCCCTTGTTATGAATGTATCCAATCCCGAATTTCTTCAATTAATTTCTATCCAATCAGATGTATCTTCCCCCAACTTTAATCTGTTGCGGGGTCCTATCCAATAAAGAGTTTGTGGGAGGGTGTTTTCTTTCCCCTAACGCCTAGAAACTTCCGCGAGAGTATTTAAACTGCTGATTTTTGGGTCTCTAGGCCACTTCTGTTCCATCTTTCAGTGTGTTAAGTACATAGCAGGGGGCGGGAAGCGCCTCTTTCTTCTCCAGCCGTTCAACACAAGGTAATGGCCGATTAATAACTTCTTTCTTTGCTAGCTCAGCAGTTTAACTTTCGGGGCGGGTTCTAAGCGTTCAGCCATGTAACCTTTTCCTAAAATGTAACTACTCCTTTCATATATTCTCTTTTAAAACGACATATTGGGATAGAGAGTGCTAACCCTCTCGAGCTCCCACTCACATTGTCTTGGGGTGAACTTATTTTCTCAACCTATTTTTCGTTAATGTAAAACAAATCGTTCTTTTCTTAAGTCACCTCTTTAGCATGGGATTAGCCCTTGTATTAACGGCCTAGTGCCAAGTAGGTCTTAATCAAAGTGTATTAGGAGTGCTAGTTCGCCTCCTCTCAAATTGTTATTTTAGAGGTCATTTAATTAACCTGCTTTTCTTTTAATAGACCTCAGTAGATTGGGTATTTTACCCCTGTGTTTATGTCCGTTGAGGACAACTTGAAGGTGGAGTTTGGTGTGGCCTGGGAGAGGCTTAAATTTTGAGAGCGAGTGGCTCTTTTGAAAATTCTGGGTTGTATGCCTCATGGAGGTTTTTCAGTGTAATTTGGAGCAAGGGCTCCTAGGTATGAATGGGGTTTTCTCCCCCTCTGTTAAAACTTGTGTTTGAGGTAAAACTGAGCTGATTGCCCAAGCATTGTGAAGTCAGGGCGCGAAGCCCAAATTCTGTAAATATTGTAACTAACCCCTTTTGAATTGCTACTTTGTACCTGCCATGCTTGTTATTTCTTTGTTTTCGAAAAGAAAATATAACCTTGTTAAATTTTAAATTAATTTTACATTGCACTATAATTTCGTAGCTTGAAACCCATTCACACCCGCACCTTCTTTCACCTCTACCTACCACGGAAAAGTCCGTAACATGACTAATTGAAATTTCTAAATAATCACTTTGTTGGACTCTTTTCTAGTAGAATATATGTGATTCTAGTTGATTATATGTGATGCGTACTTGTTGGCGAAGCGTTTTCATACGTGTAAAAGTGATTTTCCCTATGATGTTACATTTATCATGTTAAATTACCGCCGTTATATAATATGTACGTTAGCCAATACCAGCAATCCGGCTACTTCGGCCGCCATGTTTTTTTTTTCATATTACGATCTGAGGATTGGAGCCGGTCTTGATTAAACAGTACCGACACCACAAATATATCGAAACAAAAGATCGATACTGAATGATGAGATATTTATAGAAATGTATACATATTTTCTCATATCGACAATATGGCAACATGCCCAGTAGCGCCGACTGGAAGTTAGAAGTTCGGAGGGGGGGGGGGGAGGGAAGGGGGAATGTATAAACACCAAAAAGTACCCGGGTCTAGGGATATAGTGGAAGAGGGCAACAAAATTGAAAAAAAATCTTTAAAAAATAGTACGTTTTTTTATGCTCTCTGAACAAATTCCGAGAGACGTAAAAGTTGAGTCTAGCAAGTTCAGAGGGGTAACAATAGTACTATACAATAATAGTACAATACTATAAAATATCATCAAAGGAACAATGACTGCACATGTATTGCAATTCGGCGTGATTATATAATTAAAATGCACACTAACAAAATAACAGACACTAGATAGAACTACACAGACACTAAAGAGACTGCCAGACTGACGAATGCGAGCGACAAGCGGGTGAATCCTACCCCAGTGTCCATGACCTTGGCAAAAAGTGGTGGTGATTATTGTTTTAAGAGGAAGTACAACTAGGCAACCATTCTCTATTAACACAAATCAGAGAGAGAGAAAATAGAAGGGATCCAACACTTCGAAAAAATGAAGACATCGGCCAAAGAAAGACAAGGACCACGAAGGGCAAGAAAATGAAGACTTCCTAGGCCTCGAGTATTCTAATACCGTCGGAGTTCGGAAAAGAACAAGAGTTGATCAAGGGAGGTCGGATAGGATAGTTGAAAGTGAGGAGCCTGGCACGAGTAATTGGAAGCAATATCAGGATTCAGCTACGGGCCCCGCGATCGCCAAAGCACGCTTCCAAGTTCAGAGCCCCTTGGCCCCTTTTAGTCGCATCTTACGACAGACAGGGGATAACGTTGGTCTTATTCTACCGCGCCCACCCACAAGGGAACATTGGCAAAAATATATCTCTGCTATCCTTCCTCAAAGCACAGGGTACACGCTGCTGCGGTTGGTGTGGCGCTATACGAATCGGTTAGCCGCGACGAACGACATTTTGTGCGTATTTCCATCAAGTATTTTTTTAATAATTAAAGAAATTAAAAGAAGGAATTGGATGAAAAATCAATAGGGATTGTACAAATTGCTTTTTTTTTAATTCGTAGTTTCTGGTGATTTTTAAATAACTTTTAGGTGGCTAAAATGGAATTGCTTTCTTCACAAAAATGTGGGGGGACTATCCCCTCTTTACCTCAACCATCCTCCCCCCCCAATAATCGTCGCTGTTGAAAATACTTAGGATCTACCGATAAGTTACACTCTATGAAAAATGAAATGGCGTGTGGCTTTTAGTGCCGGGAGTGTCCGAGGACTTCGACTCGCCAGGTGAAGATCTTTTGAGGATGAAATGATGATGAAGACGACACATACACCCAAGCCCCCGTACCAGCGGAATGAACCGATGATTAAAATTCCCGAAACTGTGGGGAATCGAACCCGGGACCTCTATGACCAGCACGCTAACCATTTAGCCATGGAGCCGAACGGTTACACTCCATTAAACTGGGATACTGGTTTACTGGAAATAATTTGCGCCTGCAAACTGTTTCGTTCTGAATGGCTAAGGAGCATGCTTCTCATCGTACGTGCAGTTTTAATAGTGTGAGTCGCAACAGTTATTCTGCGTTCGTTCTCATTACACAAGAATTAAAGGCACGCGTTTTCGGCCAGGAAGAACAAAACCTGTATAAAATTATTTCTACTGTCCCGTTGTCTCTGTAATGATGGGTGTTGCTGTAGGAACTCTTCGCATTGTTTCCGGTAGCGAGGTAAATTAGTGCGGAAGTTCAGAATAGCTGCGCAACTACGATCCCGCTACCTGTTGAGGTACCCGACTGGCTTCACTGAAGGCACTCCCTAATTGCACCTTAGTATACGTTACGATCCGTTGATGATAAGGAATTATGCAATGACAAATACAGAGTAACTGGTATCACTGTTGTCTCTTACAGTGTAACCAGCTACACGGTGCCCTCGCTCAGCTCGAAGTTACAGGATCAAATCCTGGTACATAATTCTTCTTCTTATTATTATTTATCTGTTTATCCTCCAGGGTCGGTTTTTCCCTTGGACGCAGCGAGGGATCCCACCTCCACCACCTCAAGGGCAGTGTCCTGGAGCTTCAGACTCTGGGTCTGGGAATACAACTAGGGAGGTGACCAGTACCTCGCCCAGGCGGCGTCACCTGCTATACTGAACAGGGGCCTTGTGGAGGGATGGGAAGATTGGAAGGGATAGACAAAGAAGAGGGAAGGAAGCGGCCGTGGCCTTTAGTTAGGTACCATCCCGGCATTTGCCTGGAAGAGAAGTGGTAAACCACGGAAAACCACTTCCAGGATGGCTGAGGTGGGAATCAAATCGGGCCTTCGGGAGTAGCAGCTAATCACACTAACCACTACACCATAGAGGCGGACGCCTAATAATGAATAATAAGGGTGAAGAAATTTTTGAAAGAAAAGAAGAAGAAAACTGTTTCATGTGGTCCTAGGATGGCCTAATCGAATGAATAATAATAATAATAATAATAATAATAATAATAATAATAATAATAATAATAATAATAATAATAATAATAATAATAATAATAATAATAATAATTGTACCGGGAGGTACACCTCAACGCCGCGCATTCAAAATTAGCGCCTAAAGGAACTCCTCTATCGAACTGAAGTGGAAACTACTACAACAGGAACTTAGAACTTTAATCAGAAGATGTCACCATGGATATATTATGTAATTTTGTTATTGTGCAGTTTCCTAACCTGAGTGAATTTCTCCTTGTTTTGTTTTGATATACATCAAGAAGTTTGAACATTTTTCTACAGATGACACCACCAAAAATTATGATCATGCACCCTGGTGCAAGGTGTAAGAACTTATAACTTAAAGAAATTTTGTATTCCCAGGTTTTCCATAACTGGTCTATGTTCATTTATTTTTGGGTTGGCAATACTTCCTTTTTATTTCCGCCAGTATTGAATATGGCCAATGAAAAATTTCTGTAATTAATTTTCAACCTATCACAGGCTTCTTGTTCGATTCTGAGTGTAACTTTGAGATTAACCAATTAAATTGAGAGGGTATGGCTGGTTTAGTCTTGAATGATCTCGAGCCTTCCCTGAGGGTTTATAAACTGCGGCTTTTCTCGTTTCTTGGCCACTCTATCTGAGTGTGTGTGTGTTAAGAAGGAGGCGGGCGGCCTCTTTCGTCGGCAACAGAACATCTATAAGGTAATGGCCACATTAATTATATCTTTCTTGTCGTAGCTACCTCTGCAGCTTAACCCGAAGGGAAAGGTCCGAATTTTTAACGATGTAACCGACTTTGCTAAAATGTAAATTTTCTTCTGGCTAATGTAAACTACATAAAGCTTTAACTGTAAATCGGGGATAGAGAGTGAGCTTGCCTCTTGAGCTCCCCTTCATCTTGGTTTGAGGTGGCAACGTTTTCGCAACCTTTCGTTTCTATAATGTATTAAAGTTATTTCCATCCCCGCCACCTCAGTTGCTTGGGATTAGCCCCTGTTTCTTCGGCCGAGAGCCCTACAGGTTTTAATATTTCATTATCTGGAGCGCAGTGGACGCCTGCATTCTGTTTATGTTCGGGCCGTTTATTTAACCTGCTCTTTTTCGCAAGGGCCATGTAGGTTGGGTACGAAATACCTCTGTGGAATAATATTTAAATTTGTAAATAGTGCCTTGTAAGGCCAGAGATTGTCAGATTTTCATGCAATGTTGCCTTGAGTAGGCTTGAGAAACTGAGAGCCTGTTAGCTCTTTTTCAAGTTTTGTAATTGTAAAGAGTGCCTCTGGAAGGCAAGAGATTGCAATTTTAGGAGGAAGTGCTCTTTGAATCAGGGGATTTCTGTCCTTGACTAAATTTGTTCTCATTTTTGAATTGTAAATTGAGCTGGGAACTCTGGAAATTGTAAAATTGCGGGCTCGAAGCCCAGGATCTGTAAAAATCACTAATCTCGGACTTTCTTAGTCTTGTTTCAAGAGTACTTTGTACCTGATATGTTTTATGTTCACCAAGTGAAAATTGTTAAGTTGTTGTTTTCTGAGAAAATATAACCTTCAGTTCAAGTTAAATTGATTTTGATATTGTAGATAGACCCATTCACACCGGCACCTTCTTCAACCTCTTTCTGCTCCACGGGTAACCCCGTAACAATAATAATAATAATAATAATAATAATAATAATAATAATAATAATAATAATAATAATAATAATAATAATAATAATAATAATAATAATCTATAGCGAAGAGAATAATGAAGGCGTACATTGTAAGGTTATGTAAATTATATTCAGCTCTATTTCTTATACCGTATATAACGTATCGAAATACGTGCTATATTACCTATTATAAAGTTGTGAAATAAAGAATAATAATAATGTCCACCTCTGTGGTGTAGTGGTTTGTGTGATTAGCTGCCATTCCCAGAGGCCCTGGTTTGATTCCCGGCTCTGCCACGAAATTTGTGAAGTTGTACGAATGCTAGAACGGGATCCACACAGCTTTGAGAGGTCAACTGAGTAGAGGGTATTCGATTCCCACCTCAATCACCCTCGAAGTGGTTTGCCGTGGTTTCTCACTTCTCTTCCAGGCAAATGCCGGAATGGTACCTAACTTAAGGCCACGGCTGCTTCTTTCCCTCTTCCTTGCCTATCCCTTCCAATCTTCCTATTCCCCCCAACAAGTCCCCTGTTCGGCATAGCAGGTGAGGCCGCCTGGGCGAGGTCCTGGTCATCCTCCCAAGTTGTATAACCCGACCCGGAGTCTGAAGTTCCAGGATACTGCCCTTGAGACGGTAGAAGTAGGATCCCTCACTGAGTCCGTGGGAAAAACTAACTATGGAGGGTAAATGAAGGAAGAAAAAAAGAAAGAAGAAGAAGAACTACCTGAGGACTGAAAGCTAGCCTTGATCCATCCTTTACACAAGAAAGGAAATATAAGAGATGTGAACAATTACCGTGGAATTTCTCTTCTGCCAGTAGCCTACAATATCCTGTCACTATCCATCCTTGAAAGACTAGAACAGCAAATTGAGCACAAACTCGGGGAATACCAAGCAGGTTTTCGGAAAGGCCGATCAAGTGCAGAACAAATACTTAACCTAAAAACCATAATAAGATACCATATGCTGAGAGGTCGAACCTATGTATCTACATTGGTAGACTTCAGGAAAGCATACGACTCCATCGACCGTGATGTGTCGCTTAACATCCTTGCAGAAATGGGAGTCGATGAGAAACTGCTGGCGATAATAAGGGCAACACTAACTAATACCAAATCCAAAGTAAAATTCCAAGGATGTCTCTCTGAACCCTTTGAGATCAAGACAGGCGTTCGACAGGGAGATGGACTGTCACCTCTTTTGTTCAACTGCGTACTTGAGAAGGTAATACAGGAGTGGCGAAAGACGTTAAAAGAAAGAAACCTTTACAAACCCATAAGGATTGGGACAAAGAAAAATGGAGTGGAAATAGATTGCTTAGCATTCGCTGATGATATAGCCCTTATGGCAGAAAACTTCGAAAGTGCAACAGAACAGATCAATGTGTTGAAGGAAGTAGCAGAACAAACAGGTTTACAAATTTCCTTTCAAAAGACAGAAGTAATGTCAAATATCAAAGATGATACGGCACAACTGAACACCAAATATGGAACGATAAACTGTTAGTAAATTTAAATACCTTGGGGAATGGATTCAGCAAAATGGACTTGACAAAGAGGCCATAGCAGCAAGAATCAAGAAAATGGAAGCCACTTTCCAAACCACCCGCAACATTTACAACAAAAAGTGCTTTTCCCTGAACACAAAAATTCGTCACTACAACACTGTCATCAAACCAGTATCACTGTATGCATCTGAATGCCTTATCCTGTCCGAGAAATATTTGCTTGCGGATTTAGAGAGGAAAGAAAGAAAGAAAGATCCTACACACCATACTTGGTCCAAACTACAAAAATGGCATCTACATTAGAAAATCCAGGCAAGAAGTATACTCTAAGATAGAGAAGATCACGGACACAATGCGTAAAGGCAGAGTTCGCTTCTGCGGTCATATACGACGGATTATCGACTCTCGATGGACGAAACGTATCTTCAGTATATTTGACGCAAAACAAAAAACGGCAATGCCATGGTACGTTAATGTCAAGAAAGATCTTAAAGAACTGGGCCTACAAGCAGAAGATGCACAAGACCGAAATCTTTTCAGAGCAGCCATCAAGACTTATGGGACTATATGGGACGAAAAACGGGCAACTGGTGCTAAATGGACAGAAGAACGTAGTGCTAAACACAGTGAGCTAATGAAGACGATGTGGATCAAGCGAAAGATGAAGAAATGCCAGAATGTAAAGTGAGGCTTATCGTGGTCCCTAGTTGGCCGATTAGCGAAGTTGAATGAATGAATAATAACAATAATAATAATAATGGTCATTCTTTACAACTGGCTTTGCCTTAATTAAAGTACAGCACCAGCATTTGCGTGGTGAGAAAATGGTTAACCACGGAAAACAATGTTCAGGGCCATCATTTTCGAACCCACTAATCCCCGAATGCAAGCTAACAATGGCCAGTGCTTGTAAATAGAGAAACAGGAATCACGCAAATTATTATTATTAACTTTATTTTCTAGTGATTTGACGTCGTACTAACACACTGACGATTTTTGGAAACACTAGAATTGGAAAGGGTTAGAAAATGTGAAACCATAGAAAATCATCTTCAGAGCTGTTGACGGTGGGATTCGAACCCAACATCTCTCGAATTCTAAGTGGCAGCTATGCGACTCTAACCGCGCCACTAACTCACTCGGTATTAACTACATTTATGGTTGTCAGAATGTTCACATACATGAGTTCTTTCACGTACTAGTAAATCCACCACTGGTCTATTTGAGCATCTTCAAATACCTGTACCACTGACCTGAGCAAAGATCGAATCTAGCAACTTGTACTCAGAAATCCAGAGCTCTACCGCTTGAGCAACGACCCAAACATGCAGAATAAGTCCACAGGGCTAATGGCCACAATTTCCTGTATTTAGCCGAGGCGGCAAAGGCCTGCTCGGTTCGCCTGGAAGGACGTGGGTACGAATCCCCGTCAGGAAATCATATAATTTAAGAAACGAGATTTCCAGTTCCGGAGGTGCATAAGGCCCTGAGGTTCACTTAGCCTACACCAAAAATTAGCACCAGGTTAATTCCTGGAAGCAAAGGCGCCCGGGCGTACAGCTAACCAATTTACCCCATCACGTGCCGAGGTTAGGAATAGTTGGTTCCCTTAATCGTACTTTTCTTCCCAATTGTACTTACCCTTACCGGAATTTCAACATAAGCCGTTACCTTCCACCCCTCCAAGGGCCTTCATGGCCTGTACGGAGATGACTTTGCTTTGCTTTAAGAACAAGACCACGGAGTGTGTGGTAATGACTAGTAGCTTCACGTGTAGAGTGTAAAAAACTCTTACAACTTAAGTACGAAGGGAGAGAGCCCTTTGAAGAACTCCACCCTCTCACTCTGAATTAACTCTCGCTATAAATTCAATCGTTTAATATCCTGTTCGGAGAACGCACGTAATTCGAGCGTACTGCTGGTACCGCCGCGCCGAGCTCGCAGCTAATCTCCGTTCGCTCGCACAGGAACACTTTACCACTAAACTTCCCAAAATTCATGAGCTTAACCAACTTAATATTACCAGTGGCAACCTCTTCTTCCCCGAAAGAATTTTGAGAATTGTGAAAAACGTATGTTCTTCTACCCCTGCTGTCATCTCACCCAATTTGTGGAATGGCAGTAACAAAAGTTTAATATATTGCTACTAGCATATCTACAGGAATGAAATCATCATGTAAATAGAAGAAAAAGAAAGGTATGACCACGTAACCTGTAACGGAACAATTGTAACCGGTATCTCGCATTTTATTCTGGCAATCAGGGCGTGTCGGCGTACACTCTGTAAATACACGCTGGAACTAGTCTGTGATTATGTGTTTCCGAACCCACCTTGTCATGGTATCCGGACATTTAAGGTCACTGAAATGTGCTTGTGCCCGGGTTATGTCGGCCGAGGTGGGGCAGATATCTCCCTCCGGAGAAGTGCGATCAAAATACTAGGTATACTCGAGTTTGGAGATTACAGAAACTCTTATAACACCATTCCCGGCTCTGCCACAAAATTTGAAAAGTGGAACGAGGACTGGAACGGGGTTCACTCAGCCTCGGGAGGTCAAGTCAGGAGAGGAGGATTCGATTTCTACCTCAGCCGTCCTCGAAGTGGTTTTCTGTGGTTTCCCACTTCTCCTCCTGGCAAATGCCGGGATGATACCTAACTTAAGGCCACGGCCACTTCCTTCTCTCTTCCTTGCCTATCCCTTTCAATCTTCCCATGCCAACAAGGCCGTTGTTCAGAATAGCAGGTGAGGCCAACGTAGGGTACTCCTCCCCAGTTGTATCATGGACCAAATGTCTCAAGCTCCGGCACACTGCCCTTGAGGCGGTAGAGGTGAGATCCCTCGCTGAGTCCGAGGGAATGACCAACCTTGCAGGGTAAACGGATTAAGTAAAATAGATAAAATTTAAGGCATTCCGCCACTAAGGGGTTTGAATGGGGGTTAGCTTTGAAAACAAAAGTACTCATTCTTGCAAAACCGAATGATGTGCAAAGATAAACTTTCTCATGACAGCCCCGAAGGGCAAAGGCCTACCAAGCAACTGCTGCTCAGTCCAAAGGCCTGCAGATTACAAGGTGTCGTGTGGTCAGCACGAATCCTCTCGCCCATTATTCTTGGCTTTCTTGACCGAGGCCGCCATCTCGCCGTCAGATAGCTCCTCAATTGTAATCACGTAGGCTGAGTGGACCTCGCCGTGTCAAGAAAATAAGGTTAAATTCTTCACGTTTCGCAGAGAACTGCGATCTGCGTCATCAGAAGAAAATCTCGACTGACCATGGCTCCATTAAGTAATACCTGGTTGCCAGCCATTAAGGATTTACGAAAGTTCCCTTCCCTGTCCTTCACTATTGTTATTTCGTCTCGGTGTTTTCGAAATTCGTACGTTCCTCATCGCCAGATATTTCATTCCAGGCTTGTGTCAATGTCATATGTTACGTACACATGTTATGTGGTCCTCTTGGACTGATTCTGATGGTTCGGTCAGCTTCCGCTTCGAACGCTAGCGCTGTGCCACGTCCGGGGGGCCATCTGGTGATGAATGAACGTACCTTTTCTATTATAACGTCTAAATTTCGGAAAGTCATTGTTTAAGAAGCCTTTCTCGTGAACAGTCAAGATTTTCTTCTGATGACGCAGAGCACAGTTCTCTGCGAAACGTAAAGAATTTTACCTTATTTTCTTGATACGGCATAAGCCCAAAAGCCTATACAGTATCATATCAATTAGAAATATATTTCTGAAGACTTTTGTCTGGAGCGTGACATTGCATGGACGTGAAACATGGACGGTAACTAGTTCGGAAAGAAATAGAATAGAAGCTTCTGAAATGTAGTGTTACAGAAGAATGCTGAAGGTGAAATGGGTACATCGAATGACGAATAAAATGATACTAAATCGAACTGGTGAGAGGAGAATTTGGCGAAATTTGACGCGAAGAAAAGAGAAAATCTTTTCAGAGACCCAGTACTTGTTCAACTGACTTTTGATGAAAGTGTAGCGGTAAGAACCAGTCTATGAATATGACAAGCAGATTAGAGCACATGTAGGATGCAGC
The DNA here is from genome assembly GCF_040414725.1 of Anabrus simplex. NCBI lineage: Eukaryota > Metazoa > Arthropoda > Insecta > Orthoptera > Tettigoniidae > Anabrus > Anabrus simplex. Next base: position 488,760,462 of record NC_090267.1, read on the forward strand.
AGTTGCGTAGGAATGAAAAGGTTAGCACAGGATAGGGTGACATGGAGGGCTGCACCAAACCAGTCTATGGACTGATGACTCAAACAACAACAAAAACTGTTTTTGCCACGTCTCTTCATAAATCATCTTATGTTTGACTCATGCAGTCAAAATCTTACTTTTCGGTCGGCCGCTGGGCGCCGAAACGCCCGTCACATAGCGCGCCACTATTTGCAAAGGAGAACTCCTAAACTACAATGTGACACAAAAATAATTCAGTGACGTCAAAAGAAGATGCCGCCATTTTGAAGTACTGCACTCGACGGCAGTCGTTAGTCTGTAACTTCGGAACCGTCATTCCGATTTCGAGAACTTTTTTTTTCTAGTTGTTTTACGTCGCACCGACACAGATAGGTCTTATGGCGACGATGGGACAGGGAAGGGCTAGGAGTGGGAAGGAAGCGGCCGTGGCCTTAATTAAGGTACAGCCCCAGCATTTGCCTGGTATGAGAATGGGAAACTACGAAAAACCATTTTCAGGGCTGCCGACAGTGGGGTTCGAACCTACTATCTCCCGAATACCGGATACTGGCCGCACTTAAGCGACTACAGCTATCGAGCTCGGTGGTTTCGATTTCGAGAACAAAGTGTAGTTTGGAAGCCTATATAATACCCTACAAAGTGACTTAAAAGAATTGCAGTTGGTGAAGCCGTTAACGACAGACGTCTCTTTGAAAAAAAAATAGATATTTTCCACAAATGTTGATAATGACCAACTTTAAACCACAACACTAGGTAGAAAATAAGAGCAATGAGAAAGTCCTCCACTTGTTAAATAAGAGGAAAAAAAAAGCTTCTAACAACCATCAAGGAACGAAAGCTCAGCTACATCATGAGAGCTGAACGATATGAACTTCTTCAAATCATCATCGAGGGGAAAATTGAAGAAAAACGATCTATGGAGAGACGGAGGAGTTCCTGGCTTAAAGACATGCGCCGTTCGTATGGACGAACTTCCGCTGTTTCGAGAGTTATCATAATCAACCGGATCGCCAACCTTCGTAGTGAGACGGCGTCCTTGGAAGAAGAAACCACAACAAAGCAAGGAAAAATGTCCGACTACACCACTGATAAGACGACTAAATTCCAAAATAAATGTGGGGGGAAAGAAGCAGCTTTGTCGTACCAAAAATGGAAAGAAAAAGTATCGTCGTCCAAAGAAGGATAAGAAGAATAAGAATAATAAGGCTCCACAAGTATTTAATTTCTTCTTCTTCTTCTTCTTCTTCTTCTTCTTCATCTCCTTACACTCCAGGGTTTGTTTTTTCCCTCGGACTCAGCGAGGGATCCCACCTCTACCGCCTCAAGGACAGTGTCCTGGAGGTTCAACCTCTGGATCGGGATTCAACTGGAGAAGATGACCAGTACCTCGCCCAGGCGGCCTCACCTGCTATGCTGAACAGGGGCCTTGCGGGGTGATGGGAAAATTGGAAGGGATAGACAAGGAAGAGGGAAGGAAGCGGCCGTGGGCTGAAGTTGGGTACCATTCCGGTATTTGCCTGGAGGAGAAGTGAGAAACCACGGAAAACCACTCCCAGGATGGCTGAGGTGGAAATTGAACCCACCTCTACTCAGTTGACCTCCCGAGGCTGAGTGGACCCCATTCCAGCCCTCATACCGCTTTTTAAATTTCGTGGCAGAGCCGGGAATCGAACCCGGGTCTCCGGGGGTGGCAGCTAATCACACTAACCACTACACCACAGAGGCCGAACAATTACTTAATCTATATATTGAACCCATGACCTTTGTTGGACCAAAGTGTTCAATATATATAAAATGAGAAAATCTTCAGAAAATGTAGATCGTGTTCTGAGCAAATTTGGAGTCTGAAGACGATATGAAGGACACGCCGCAGTACCACCACATTTGTCACCTTTGTGGACTTTAAGAAGGCGTGTGACTCTATCGACAGACAAACTGTTTTTGACATCCTAGGAGAGCTAAGTGTGGACAAGAAAACCACAGAATTAATCCGCCAGACTGTCACAGACACAACATCTCAAGTGGAGTTTCTAGGTGAACTATCAGAGTCTTTTGAAGTGCATACAGGATTTCGACAAGGAGATGGCCTCTCCCTGATCCTCTTTAACTTAGTGTTAGACAAAGTCATCAGGGAATGGTAAAAAGAAATCGAACGTATAAACATTGGTACTCGGGGACAAAGAATTAACGTGAAGTGTCCAGATTTTGCTGATGATATAACTATCTTTACGAAGACTAATGAAGAAACCAGGTATGCCATACAGAAGTTACATGAGATAGCATCAACGACAGACCTCCAAATATCGTATGAGAAGACTCATATCATGGCTACTGGACACCAGAATATCCAAAGATACCCACTAGAGACAAATTATGGAATAATCACACAGGTCCCTTCCTTCAAATATTTAGGAGAAATCATTGTTCCATCCGGATTGGACAGGAAAACTAATTTAGAAAGAGCCACCAAACTCCTGAAAGTATACCGAATGACATGGAATCACTACAATAAAAGAGTGATGTCACGAAATGCAAAACTTCGGCATTATAAGACTGTTGTTCTTCCGGAAGCCGTGTATGCCTCAGAAATCACACCTCTAGGAGGCCACTCTAAAATTGATGAAATTGAAAAACAAGAACTAAAAATTCTAAGGAAAATATATGGCCCCGTTCATGTAAATGGTGTATGGATCAAAGGAAAAACTGTAGATTTGTACAAAGCAATCGACAAGTTCACTGATACCGTACGCAAGAGGCGATTCAAATTCTATGGCCACATCTGTAGAACTGCTTGGTATAATTAATTCAAAGAAAGTCAAAATAAGCTGGTTAGAGGAAATAAAGCAGGACTTAAAAGAAATTATCGTCACAGAAGATACCATCAGGGAACGTAAGGCTTTGGGAACTCTGGTTGCAAAGCACACGTTCACGGAAAAAGCTAAAAGAACCACAGGGAAACAATGGACGGAGGAACGCAAGAAACAGCATAGCGAACTGATAAAGAGATTTTGGGAGGAGATGAAAGGAAAACCATCATCAAGCTAACAAGTTCCAACGCGGTCTGTAAACGGGCATAACGAAGAAAGAAGAAGAAAATAAGAAAATAGGTGCAATGAGTATCGTATGAAAATTAGCCTTTCGAAGAGTAAATTGATGTCAGTAGGTAAGAAATTTAACAGAATTGAATGTCAGATTGGTGATGCAAAATTGGAACAGGTAGATAATTTCAAGTATTTAGGAGGTGTCTTCTCCCAGGATGGTAACATAGTGAGATTGAATCAAGATGCAGTAAAGCTAACGCAGTGAGCTCGCAGTTGCGATCAACAGTATTCTGTAAGAAGGAAGTCAGCTCCCGGACGAAAAGATCTTTACATTGGTCTGTTTTCAGTCCAACTTTGCTTTACGGGAGCGAAAGCTGAGTGGCTCAGACGGTTGAGGCACTGGCTTTCCGACCCCAACTTGGGAGGTTCGATCCTGGCTCAGTCCGATGGTATTTGAAGGTGCTCAAATACGTCAGCGTCGTGTCGGTAGATTTAAGGGAACGTAAAAGAACTCCAGCGGGATTAAATTCCGGCACCTCGGCGTCTCCGAAAACAGTAAAAGTAGTTAGTGGGACGTAAAGCCAATAACACTACTCAACGACAGACTCTACAGATCATTCTTTATACTGTTTACTTCCTATTCATTCTTCGAACTATATTCTCAACTTAATGGAAAGGGATTTGAAGATCAGTTAACAATTTAAAACTAATGACGATACAAAAATCCACAGTTCTAACCATTCAGACCGGGCGAGTTGGCCGTGAGGCTGTGAGCTTGCATCCGGGAGATAGTGGGTTCGAATCCCACTGTCGGCAGCGCTGAAGATGGTTTTCCGCTGTTTCCCATTTTCACACCAGGCAAATGCTGGGGGCTGTACCTTAATTAAGGCCACGGCCGCTTCCTTCCAACTCGTAGGCCTTTCCTATCCCATTGTCGCCATAAGACGTATCTGCGACTGTGTGACGTAAAGCCACTAACAAAAAAAGACTAACCATTCAGGCAAGCAACGCAATGTTGAAAGCAACCGAGGGATATGAGCTACGATTTTTAGGTTAAAAAAAATAAAGTTTGAGAAACAGCCCTTTTCTTAATCATCGTTATCCAGTCGATTACATTAGCAGTTTGCCTTTTTCTACCACTGGGAGCGCTAATATGAGTCGATTCATTGTTTCACGTACACCTCTAATATCTAAAGATAATTTCTAACAGATGGCGCTGGAGGGAGGAGCATTGCACATACCATTTCACGATGTTGCCACATTCCTTTCTCTTACCCCTCGCTTCCGGCTCACTTGTTCGTCGCTTATCCAGACCGCTGTATTCTCTTGTAGACTACCTGGCCGGACTGTGACTGACTTAGTGTCTTTAACTGGCTCCACGCTGATAAGCTTAGACACTAGAGCGCTGGCCTTCTGATCCCAACTTAGCAGGTTCCATCCTGGTTCAGTGCGGTGCTATTTGAAGGTGCTCAAACACGTGAGCCAGGCGTCGATAGATTTACTGGCTCGTAGAAAAGCGCCTACGGGACTAAAGTTTCTCACGTCGTCGCCTCCGAAAAACGTAAAAGTAGTTGACAGAGGGTAAAATCATTAACATTAATACAGGGGTCACAGTTCTTTTGCTAACTCGAAGTGGGTTCCTGCACTCTCTGGAATGAAAAACTCGTAGCCTCATCTTCAAAGAATTCCCTTGGGCACATACTATTTTTCTTCCTTGGTGATGAATTGTCACACCACAGCCGCGGTATTTTTTTCACGAGGTGGACGTGTCCTGGGCCTCCCTCTCCCTCCAGGAGTATTCATCGTAGGCCTATTCGAAATATGTACTGAAATACAGTAATTGTACGTAATTAATAATTAAAACACGGTTAGATACTTACAAAATAGAAACAGAAATACAGTAGAATGTCGTTCACACTGATCTGCTTGCATCTAACTCAGAAGTGAGAGGTTTGGCAACTCCCAGCAACACGAGCTGGCCAGAAGGCTTATCTCTATGGCAACCGCAGTCGCCCCACCCTCGTTTCCATGGAAACCATACCCCAACTCCGTTTATCCGGCAGGCAGTAAGCAGACCTCCCTCTCAGAACTGTCAGAAGGTATAGTGAGATCACTCACCGAGTTCAAGTCCGCTCCGCAGAGCGGCGCTAGTGGAGCCAGTCACCAACAAGGTCTGTCTAGGGAGGTCAAGTCACGAATGCTTCTTATGGAGCCGCCATATTGGGTCTTTAAGCGAGCGTAACCAAAGGCAAGTGTATTTGAATTTAGAGGATTTCGGTGCCGTACATTGGAATAAAACAGAACATCAACTAATTTTCGTAAAGAATTTAATTTGGTATGTACTGTTCATGTATATATAACATTCACAGCTATTTGAATAGGAAGACAATTAGCAGAGCCTGAAATTCTTTTCTCTTTTTTTGAAACAGGAAAGCTCATGTCCTACTCTTTTACTTCCTTGCAACTTGGTCTTGCAGTGTTTCCTATTAATATCAGCTGACAAATACGTAATCTTATTGAGAGAAACATAGAAATCTGTGCAGTACCTGTGTCATATTATGATTACCGGTACAAGAAATACTGAACTTGAAGTACTAAAAGACAGTTGTAATAAATTACCTTCAGCGTTTTCTTTATTAAGAAAGTAATTACCGATACTGCGTTTCTAAGGGGTTACCCCAGTGTGTTGACGAACACCGAATGCCTCTTGAGTTGAGTGCATTAAATTATGTATGGTAACTGTTGTTATCCATTCATGTGGTATTTCTTTGGGTTCTAAGGCAAAAATACTCTGCACATGTGCAACAAGGTTGATGTTCTTAGCTATTCTTAACTAGTTTATTGCAGCTATATAGTACCAAGTGATGGTGGTGACGGTTGTTTTAAGAGAAAGTACAACTGGGCAACCATCGTCTATAAACACTAATCAGAAGAAAACAAATGGAAGAGGTCCAACACTTCGAAAAATGAAGGTATCGGCAAAAGAAAGATGAAGCCCACAAAGAGCGTGGAAATGAAAAACTTCCTTGACCTCGCATGCGCTAATGCTGTCGCCGTCGGAAAAGAACAAGTGTTGACCAGGCGAAGTCGGATGGGATAGAATAGGTGTGAGCCTAACACAAGTGAAAGCAATGTTAAGACTCAGCTAAGGGCCTCGTAGTCACAACCCAAATTGATTTCCCCCTGTGGGCGGGGGAAATAGAATAACACCCACGGTATCCCCTGCCCGTCATAAGAGGTGACTGAAAGGGGCGTCAGGAGCTCCTAACTAGGGAGCGTGGGTTGGCGACCACGGGGCTCTCAACTGAGTCCTAACGTTCATGCATATAATAATAATAATAATAATAATAATAATAATAATAATAATAATAATAATAATAATAATAATAATAATAATAATAATAGTGGTTAGAAAATTACAGCCATTGGTAGACGCGATTCCTTAAGAAATAGAAATTCAGTCACTATTGAGTTAACCTAGGTTAGGCTATTTTAGGGATTACATTAGGATATTGTGTTAGGGTACGGTACGTTAAATTACAGTAGTTGGTTAGTGCAAGGGTTGTGATCTTTAAGTATTTGTCCAGCCAGAGAATGTACTCCATAGAGCATTTAAGGTGAATGAAATATAGCTGTAAATAGTAACTACAGTACCGTAAAAGACTGCTATTAACAATTATTGTTGTAATGATGACAAGCTGGACACAAATTGTTGGTTCGAAGAGATAGGCCAGCGAAATTAACCAATTACGGTTAAAATTCCAGACCTTGCCGGGAATCGAACCCGGGACCGCTATGACCTAAAGGCAAGCACGTTAATCATTTAGCCATGGAGCCGGACGCATGAAAAGGAATTTTTTTCATAAACTACAATTCTACTATTACACATTTCCTGTTATTTTCCTTGCTTGTTTTGATTATTATTTATTATTATTATGTTATTTGCTTTACGTCCCAATAACTACTTTTACGGTCTTCGGAGACGCCGAGGTGCCGGAATTTAGTCCCGCAGGAGTTCTTTTACGTGCCAGTAAATCTACCGACACGAGGCTGTCGTATTTGAGCACCTTCAAATACCACCGGACTGAGCCAGGATCGAACCTGCCGAGTTGGGGTTAGAAGGCCAGCGCCTTAACCGTCTGAGCCACTCAGCCCGGCTGCTTGTTTTGAAAGACAGTTCCCTTTCTTTGGGAGGTTCCCTATAATATGGTCAAAGACTTGGGTGGATTAGGGACGTTGACAATTGTTGGGATGGAATTCCACTTGAGTAGTTTCCGTCCATCTGCCCTCTTTAGTTCAAATAGCGATTCTTCAAAATTATGCTAGAAGAAAATACATAATAAATATAAAACATCGTTCATACAAACATATTACTGTATTATTCAGGAGTAATACGAGTGTATAAGTTCACAAAACCGCGCACAAGACGGAATTATCTGTCATGCCTACAGTTTTGTACCCACTGAGCTCTCCTTTGCTTAACTTTCGGGAAGCGAAACACTCTAATTCCGTCAGTTGTCTTATTTTGACAATTTGGAGCGGCACAGTATCCCATTTTCTTTCAAAATACAAGTAATAACTCACATCATTACATCGTGCACGCAAACATAACAACGATATTTGAGACCCAATATGGCCGCCACCGCAAAGGATTGTGGTAGCGTGACCAGACCTCCCTAGACAGACCTTGGTCACCAACGCTGCACGGTCAGCTGTTTTAAAGTAGGGCCCACGAGAGTTGAAGTCTGACGTTTAGCGCCACCGGCGAGAAAAAGTTGACTAACGCTGCTCGAAAATGGCCTGTTGCTATGGCAATGATAACAGAGTTGCAACATTTTAGGACGCTATCACCACGTGGGTTGGCTTGCTCTCAGTCACTTTTGTCATTCATATTCTGACTGATTTCTTTTCTCGATGAAGTATCGTCTTCCTATTGTGTTTATTATACCGTAGATTATTTTTGAGTTGTTCAGGTACCGTTAACAATCGGAGTTAAATAATAAACAACTATCAATGTGGGTAGTGTTGTTCTATTCTGTGATTAGCATGTGCATTTGTTGAGGTTATTGTCAGAAACTGGTGATTTTGTTAGTGATTATGAAATCTTTATATATATATATATATATCGATAATGTCGTGTTCTGTCTTAAATGCTGGAATTATTAACACGAGCTTAGGAACCGGTCAAGGTAAATGAATTGTATTAGGCCTAGGCCTGCATGTTTTATTAAACACTCAGCCTGTCTGAAAGGGTGGTAGGCTGCGAATGGAGGTAACTATGACAACGCAGCGTACTTCGTAGTTACAGCTTTCGCCGCTCACCTGTCAGACTTCAACTCCCGTGGGCCTTACTATAGTGGACGTTACAGTGCCACGCAAATAACCAAATAGAACACCCAATAATTGTTTAGACTTACGAATAATTCTGTCAGAGAGTTGTTAGTAATATTCTCAGTCCCCACGAAGATATAAGTTTGGACTTCAATAAGAGAACACGCGAGATAAAATGGAACATTACGAAAAGCGAAAGGAATATTATGCTTAGGCAAGAAAGACGTTTTGAACAGAGCACATAAAACATTGCGTGTTCTTAATCTGCCCCTGTAGGAGATTAATCCTAGCTTTGACTCGGGAAAGATACATTAAATTAAATTAAATTAAATTACGAGTTCCGTTCTCTAGTTGCCCTTTGCGACACTATTGGCTTTTGGGCATCGGTAAGGGAACTGAACTGAGCTTGAACCTTACCACTTACTGTTGCCATCACTGCTTCACTCACATCGTGATTCTTGGTCCTTATCCTCTTGGTACTGTCTTCATTCCTTTTCCTACTGGGTGCCTTCCCCGATTTTACCTCAGTGGATAGACAATTCGGTAAATTTGGAAAAATATGGGACACCACTCCTGGTTTTAATGTTCACCTGACGTGAGGAACGTTTTCACCGTTCACAACGAAACAATCCGCCTTTATAAGTCAATATCTGCCGAAAAGTGCACGTCACATGTTTTGCTTTCAGGCTGGCAATTGCTGAATTGCTTATCTTTCCACGGAACAGCTCTCGGCCACTTCGCAAACAAATTATTTTGTTTTGGCGGTAAAAAAAAAATCGTTACCATCAGGCTTCCTTCCGTGACCCGATTTACAACCAGGAACGAAACAGTACTTTTCTCGAAATAATAGAAAACTAGTTGATTGTTCACACAAAACACTGCACAGATGCTAATACAGACTTCCGGAAAATATCAAAATAAATTCCCTCAATAGGCGTAAAAATTGCTACCATGACTTCACGTACGCACGCTATTACCTTCGTCGACAATTTGGCGCACGTGTTGTTGCAGCTGGTTCGTTACGACTGCAGCGCCACACTCTCACGGGGCTACTAGCGACAATGTTAAGAGAGCGGAGTGATCGCACTGTTGAAGTCTGACATTTGAGCGGCGAAAGCAACAACTACGAAGTACGCTGCGTTGTCATAGTTACTTCTATCTGCGGCATATCACCCTTTCACACAGGCTGAATATTTAATCAACTACGTTTACCTAATGCAATTCAATAAACTTTGAGCCGTTCCTAAGCTCGTGCTAAACATTCCGGCATTTAAGACAGAACACGCCATTGCCGATAAATACGAGATTTCATATTTCACTAAACTGTCAACAACCTCAACAAATACATATGTTAAATAAAGAATAGAACTGTACAACCAGCCACTGATTAACTTACAAAAAAACTAACAACGAAAATAATATTCAGGAAACAAACACGTGAATAATTGCATAAACCAGAAACAACTAACACAGCTAACACAGTACCACTCCCAGTACACTCACAAAAGCGACTGAGAGCAAGCCAACCCACGTGGCGAAGTCGTCCCTAAATGTGGCATCTCCGTTATCGTTGCCATAGCAACAGACCATTTTCGAGCAGCGTTAGTAAACTTTTTCCCGCCGGTGGCGCTAAAAGTCAGACTTCAACACTCGTGGGCCCAACTATACATATTCTATTCGTCATAGTTTCACTTAAGCACCACTACGAGCGCTAATGTGAGTCAACGCAGAGTTTCACTGAAGTCGTTATAATTACATTCGGTGTGAGCATTAAAAAAAAAAAATACGCCTGAGCAACGCATTACAGAAATAATTATGTAAATGGTTAATTTGGCTAGGATTTCAATTAGAAAGAAAAGGGGCAAATAAACAAACGGTTTTAGGCTGTTTTTCCGGAACTGCATCTAGGCCGGAAGTGATTTTCGTATTTTTTTGTTTTGGTTCGACAGAGCTATCCAAGACTCCAAGACTCTCTCTCTCTCTCTCTCTCTCTCTCTCTCTCTCTCTCTCTCTATGTGTGTGTGTCCAAGACTCTCTCTCTCTCTCTCTATGTGTGTGTGTGTGTGTGTGTGTGTGTGTGTGTTGCTATGAAAGATATGAGAGGTACCAACATGAAGAAGTTATGTGGTAATAAAGCAACAAAATTTATGTTATTTGAGGCAGTGAACAGCCCACTAAGTCACTGGAGCCGTAAACATGGTCATCCGGCCCTGGATTAATGAAGGTAATACGAACTTTATGATATACTGTGATAAATGGATATATTATCTGTCGGAAATGGATTGACCTGAACGATAGCTGGTAATGCAGAGATGGCATCCCTTGGTGTAGATGGGTGCAGAGCCACAGTGCTGCCATCAGGTGGAGAACCAATTAAACAAGGTTGAATTTGCTGTTCGCTGATTCATAATCCCTCTGACTACCCGCGCTTATATTAGTGTGAAAGTGAGTTCAACCAACCGCAGACGATCTATATACCCCGGGCGATCCACCCGCCGCTCAGTGTTGCCAGGTCTACAAATAAAAGGTCGTTAGATTGTATAGGCCTTACGTAATAAAAATTTCGGGAGTTTTAATGAAAATTTCAGTAGTTTCTCGAACATTGAAATGTTAACTAACTTAAAGAATGCATTTTTTTGTGAATTTATTATGAGAAAATATACAATTTCACTCATCCGTACTCTCTCTTCTTCTTCTTCTTCTACTTCTTCTTCTGCTTCTTCTTCTGCTTCTTCTTCTGCTTCTTCTTCTTCTTCTTCTTCTCCCACTTCTCCTGTAGAGTTAGTTATTCAACAAGCATAGAAAATTGTGTACCAAATTTGAAGTTGTAGCAGGATGCAGATTTTATATTCTATGTGTGTGTTGGGGATTTCCCTTCGAATGATGCACTCAAGCGTGAGTTTTGAGTTCAATAAGAGGGGAGACATTTTGGAATTCGAGCTTAAAATGAATGCGGAGAAGTACCTAACAAGTGATGTTATTGACAAAACGTCACGCAGTGAGACGAGGAAAGAGTTGTTCGGCACCAGTAGCGGCGATTGGGAATTAGAAGTGGGAGAGGGGAGGGGGGGGGGGGGCAAAAATATACAGAGAACAGAAAGCAGCCGGGTTGAACGAAAAAGCTACACAATAGTAAGCTTTTGATGCTCTTTCAGCGAATTTCGACAGAGAGGTAATGGTAAAATAATAATTTCGTGTGGCTATTTCTAGCCGGGTGCGGCCCTTGTAAAGCAGACCCTCCGATGAGGGTGGGCGGCAACTGTCATGTGTAGGTAACTGCGTGTTATTGTGGTGGAGGATAGTGTTACGTGTGGTGTGTGAGTTGCAGGAATGTTGGATACACCACAAACATCCAGCCCTCGAGCCATTGGAATTAACCAATGAAGGTAAAAATCCCCGACCCGGCCGAGAATCGAACCCGGGGCCCTCTGAACCGAAGGCCAGTACGCTGACCATTCAGCGAACGAGTCGGACAGAGGTAATGGTTGACAGTCTACTAACTTAATTGCGGCAATAATAGTTTTTTTGAGATTTTGATTCAATACTACACAATAAAACTTTCAAAAAAGAAACAATATTACGCATGTATTACAATTAAACAGAAGTACGGCGTGATTATAAAATCAAACGATCATTTGTATTTGACTACAGTCTAAGAAACTAACAGACAATACTAAAGAGACTGTCAGACTGACGAATGCACGCGGCAAACGGGTGAATAATACCTCAGTGTCCACGACTTTGGCAAAAAATATACCCCTGTTACCCTTCCTCGTAGCATTTGCGACGTCTCCAGTACTTGCTGTGGCGCTATACAAATCGCTTAGCCGCGACGAACGACATTTTGTGCGTATTTTCGATAATTATCTTGTTCCTCTTCTTCTTTTTCTCCTTCTTCTTCTTCTTCTTCTTCTTCTTCTTATTATTATTATTATTAATCTGTTTACCCTCCAGGGTCGGCTTTTCCCTCGGACTCAGCGAGGGATCCCACACCTACCGCCTCAAGGGCAGTGTCCTGGAGTTTCAGACTTTGGGTCGGGGGATAAAACTGGGGAGAATGACCAGTACCTCGCCCAGGCGGCCTCACCTGCTATGCTGAACAGGGGCCTTGTGGAAGGATGGGAAGACTGGATGGAACAGGCAAGGAAGAGGGAAGGAAGCGGCCGTGGCCTTAAGTTAGGTACCATCCCGGCATTTACCTGGAGGAGAAGTGGGAAACCACGGAAAACCACATCGAGGATGGCTGAGGTGGGAATTGAACCCACCTCTACTCAGTTGACCTCCCGAGGCTGAGTGGACCCCGTTCCAGCCCTCGTACCACTTTTCAGATTTCGTGGCAGAGCCGGGAATCGAACCCGGACCTCCGGGGGTGGCAGCTAATCACGCTAACCACTACACCACAGAGGCGGACAATTATTTTGTTAATAATTAAAAATTTGCAGAAATTGTTTTTTTTATAATTCCTATAATTCCTAGTTTCAGCCGGCTAAAATGGGGTAAAAATGTAATGTTTGCTCTACAAAGATTTTTTTTTTTGCTAGTGGCTTTACGTCGCACCGACACAGACAGGTCTTATGGCGACGACAGGATAGGCCTAGGAAATAGAAGGAAGGGTCCGTGGCCTTAATTAGGGTACAGCCCCAGCATTTGCCTGGTGTGAAAATGTGAAACCATAGAAAACCATCTTCAGGGCTGCCGACAGGGGGATTCGAACCCACTATCTCCCGGATGCAAGCTCACAGCTGCGCGCCTCTAACCGCACGGCCAACTCGCCCGGTCACCATTATCATTCCCAACAACACACACTGTGATAGTACATATATCACACCCCCGAATTATATGTAGAAGTTAGAGATATTATTGTCAGTATTCGATTTATTATTATTATTATTATTATTATCATTATGATTATCAGAATTTCATTTGTATATTTTGCCATTTATATTGGTAAGCTGGAAGATATCCACATATGTAGGTATGAGTAATTTGTTTTGCACGAGTGGGAAAACATTGCTTTAATAACTCTGGTAATTTGGATTAGTCATGTGGCTACCCCAGTATTTGTTGTGGTCGTCGGAAAGTTCGTATGAGTCATGTATATATCCCAGCATGATGAGATGAGCTTGTTGTTGTACCAGGGAAATTTGATGATTCATGTAAAACTCCCGAGTGTTTGTTTATAACTTGGGAGAAAGAAGAGGTTCACTCATGATTGGCTGGCAAGCACCAATCCAGACGTATCATCTGAGAGGCGGGGGATGTTGATGTCTATAAAGGTTGATCATACGGCAGCAACCAAGGAGACATGGTAAAGGAACATTGTAAGGGTGATTGTAGAGGTGATTGTAAAGGAACGAGAAGGAAGATAACTACAACTACAACTGAGGCACTGTACGGGAAGGAAGTAGTGCTGATACACGGTACTGGAGTGACACGGCTGCAATGGACTGGACTTCAAACGTTCGTGGAGCGTAGTCTAGTTATGTTCGTGGAAAGTGACTGATTGTGGAGAGTGCTTGCGCATTAAGTATTGTAGCACTTGTGGCGGCCTAGCATTATATGTTGGTGAAAGCTATCTCAGACTTTCCATAAATTAATATGTTGAGGATCGACAGACGTGTGTATATATCTTTACAACAAGTGTTAAAATATGTGAACACAGTAGTACAAGGTACAGTATCTGTGTGATGTGATAACTGCCGATTATGAGAATCGGTAAGTCGAATTGATATAGAGACAGTGAAGGGTATTTGACTTCATACATGTACATTGTTCATCGGACTATTTACAAATGGTAACTTAGTTCTCACTTTCGTTTTCCCACGGTTTTCATTATTGTTGTTGTTGTAAATATGGAGTCTTCCAGCAATATTTTATGTGTGTATTATATGTATAATGTTGTATGTTGATGAGGTGCTCATGCACGGAATTTGTTCAGAATATAGTTAGCTATTTTAGAATCAGTGTTATTGATGAACCTAGGTGCAGTTCCTACCTAATTAGTCGTTTTCAGGAGGTTAGGTAAGGCCTGCAGCAGATGTACCAGTACGCAGCATTATGTACACGCCCTGGGATATAAAGTCTATCATGCTCTTATCTAAATTCGAGGGATCCACTCCGGTGAACTCTGGCGCCCATACTACGGACATTTCGGTTAATTATGCTTATTAATTTTATTAAGTTTTTGAGTAATTTTATTTATATATATTTTTATTTATGATTTTATTTATTAGTATTCATCAATTAGTTACAATTGGCTTCCCAACGTGTGGCTGAATGATTGGTACATCTGTTAGGCTTATAAGCGTAGGTACACTTGACAGGTGTGGTTGGAATTCTGCAAACTATGTCAGTGAAGTGTTTTATATGTTTTATATGTATGTTGGAGTATGAAGAAATGTTGTAGCGAGTCCAGTATTATAAAATTGAGAAATAGAGAGGTTTTTAAAGTTGCTGGTACTAAGAATCAGGAGAAGAGAAGGCAAAAGAATTCCACCACATTGAGTTTATCTAATTTAAGTGAGAGTAGCAAAATGGCTGATAGTAGGAAGGATCTATTGGCAACGATAAGTGAGGAACCGAGTAACCCGTCTCAAACTCCGAATGTAGGGGATCAAGGCGAGGCTTCAATGCTCATTATGCTTAAATCGCTACTTAATGAATTGAAGGGTGAATTAAACAGTAAGAATGAAGAGTTGAAGGTTGAATTGTCTAGTAAAATTGATAGTCAGAGTAAGGAATTAAATTCAGTGAGTGTTGAATTAAATGCTGTTACCAGTAAAATCGATAATAATAATGTTGAATTGTCCAGTAAAATCGATAATAATAATGTTGGATTGTCTAGCAAGATTGATAGTCAGAGTAAAGAGTTGAAGAGTGAATTGAGTTTTTTAAGCAATTAAATATACAGTATTAATAGTGAATTAAATTCAGTTAGTACGGAATTGTCCAGTAAGATTGAGAATCAAAGTAAGGAGTTAAATTTAGTGAGTGTTGAATTGTCTAGTAAAATTGATAGTTTAAGTAGTGCTGTGAATGGTAGAATAGATGAATTGAACCAGAAGTTTGACCATCAAAGCAGGGAAATTCAGGAAGTCAATAATAAGGTTGAATCTCACCGCTTGGAATTGACTGAGAAAATTGAATGCCGATTTAATGTAGTTAGGAAAGAATTTGTTGAAAACAGCAAGGAATGTGATAAGAGAATAAAAATAGTGGAAGATAAAGTCGAAGAAATAGATAGAATTAAATCCAATCAGAACGTTTTAGCGAAGCGTATAGATGAGAAGGATGAGAAATTGGAGAAAGACCTTAAGTCGGTAAAAGATGACCTCAAGTCAGTAGAAGGAAATGCCAGAATGGTAGTTGAAGAAGGAATTAAAGCATGTCATGTAAAGTTAAGGCAGGAGATCAGTCAAATCCAAGTAGGTAGGAGCATATGTAATAGGTACGTATCTTGTACGAAGGACTCTGAATTACCCAAGTTTAATGGTCGGCAGTTTAATCCGATGGAATTCTTGAAAACGGTGGAGAAACGGTTTTCCAAGAATCTTGACGATGGTTTGATTAATTGGAGTATGGTTGATGAGCTGTTGGATGTTGCATTTGTTGGAGAAGCGAGATCTTGGTTTCAAGTTTATAGACAGGGTATTTCGAGTTTGGAGGAATTTAGGGAGAAATTTAGTTCTAAATTTTGGAGTGATGCTATTCAGGGAAGGGAAAGAGATCGCGTGCTATTTGGCAAATATAGACCTCAGGAAGGTGTATCTATGACGGAATATTTCTTGGCGCATGTTCTGATCAGCCAGAATATTGAAGGTCTAGCATCGGAGAGAGAGACAGTCCGCCAGATGTTGAGGCATTTTCCTGAGAAGGTCGGATTAGCTGCATGTATGCAGAATATTGTTACGATCAAGGAATTAGAGCAACTGTTAGAGAGGTTTGATGCTTTGGAAGGGCAGGGGAGGAATAGGCAAAGTGAAGGTAGAAATTACGGGGATAATGGGAGACAAGGTAATCAGGTAGCGGGAGATAGGAATAATCAGAATTTCAGTCATTCTAGGCACGGGAATCAGGGTGGTAATTCCGGAAGGGGAAACAGACACTCTAATCAAGGAGGTAATCACCAGGAATATTATGGCAGAAGACCTAATCAAGGGGAATCAGAAAGTAGGGGGCGTACGGATCAAAGACCTCCAGATCAAGTGCAGAGACATGATGATGGTGAACAGTCCACGCCAAGTAATTTAAACCGGAATCGGACTTCTTAGTTGGGTCAGATAGGCAGTCCGATACCGAAATTCCTATTCACGTGATGAAACAGGTAAGTTATGATTTAGACGTGAAAGAGGAGTCATTGTATGACCCTGTGTTTTGTGTTCAGGGAGATTTTGAGTATAAGGGGCATGATGAAGGTAATAAAGATGTGTCGGATGTCTTACTTTGTGCTAGTGGTGATGGTAATAGCGGTGTTGCGATCGATAATCTTGTGGAAGTTTCTGAAATTGAAAGTGAAGTTTTTTGTGAAGTTGATGAAGGTTGTTTTGTGAGTGAAGTGTGTTCACAGAGTATACATCATGAGGATGTTTTTGTTGATTTAAGTGTACGTGAGAAGAGTAAAGTTAGGTCCATTATGTGTGAAAATGGTGACTTTGAGATTAATGAAACTTCTGATAAGAGAGTCGAAAGTAGCAGTGCTGTTGGCATGAAAGTGGTGCAAGTAGGAGCTGATATGGAAGGTGGTGAAGATGGATTAATTGTTGGGTCATTAAGTAGTAATGACAGCAATTTCAAAGTGTATTATGGTAAGAATTTCTGTAATCGAGTGAGCGTGAGTGAGAATGGAGTGCGTAATGTTTCATTTAAGACTGAGAGTTGTGTGAATGATTTGAATGACGTGCTGAATGATAGCGATGTGGAATGTGTGAAAAAGTATGTGATCTGTTTGCTTGCATTTATTATGGTTTGGTGGAAGAGTAAACAGTTTGAGATTCCCGCGCATTTCAGAAAGAGGGATTTCTTGGTTATGAATGTTCCGAATGAAAGTTTGTATAATTCTTGTGTGACTCGATGGGATGAATGTTTGTGTGTAAGATAGTGTGGATTCTAGACGTTGTTAGTTTTATTACGGTACGCATTCCTCGCTTATCGATGCCAATGTTAGGTTTATGTACAGTTTTTTCATTTATATTAGGGTCCGTATACTGTGGACTGTAGAATAGGCAAGTGTGCTTATAGGCTCCTAACCGCTGACAACAAGGTTCTTGGAACATTTAATATCTATAGCCTTCGCAGATATAAGAGATAGGATCTGCACCTTGGATGTATATATTATCATTTATGAGTAATGTGTACAGTAGTAAGAAGGGATTGTATTCAATGGTATATGAAACAATCGGAGTTGTGTGTATATAGCCATATTATTATTATTATTGTTTGGACAAATTGTATTTCGTGTGTGCGAATACAATGCAGTAGACGCAATGTATATGTCATTATTACAGTAAATTATGTGTTCAGTTATGTCATTATAAGGTTATGTATGAAGTTTTGTTTTATGGTGAATCATAATATATGATATCATCGATTCACCAAGGGGGCGTTATGTGATAGTACATATATCACACCCCCGAATTATATGTAGAAGTTAGAGATATTATTGTCAGTATTCGATTTATTATTATTATTATTATTATTATTATTATTATTATTATTATTATTATCATTATGATTATCAGAATTTCATTTGTATATTTTGCCATTTATATTGGTAAGCTGGAAGATATCCACATATGTAGGTATGAGTAATTTGTTTTGCACGAGTGGGAAAACATTGCTTTAATAACTCTGGTAATTTGGATTAGTCATGTGGCTACCCCAGTATTTGTTGTGGTCGTCGGAAAGTTCGTATGAGTCATGTATATATCCCAGCATGATGAGATGAGCTTGTTGTTGTACCAGGGAAATTTGATGATTCATGTAAAACTCCCGAGTGTTTGTTTATAACTTGGGAGAAAGAAGAGGTTCACTCATGATTGGCTGGCAAGCACCAATCCAGACGTATCATCTGAGAGGCGGGGGATGTTGATGTCTATAAAGGTTGATCATACGGCAGCAACCAAGGAGACATGGTAAAGGAACATTGTAAGGGTGATTGAAGAGGTGATTGTAAAGGAACGAGAAGGAAGATAACTACAACTACAACTGAGGCACTGTACGGGAAGGAAGTAGTGCTGATACACGGTACTGGAGTGACACGGCTGCAATGGACTGGACTTCAAACGTTCGTGGAGCGTAGTCTAGTTATGTTCGTGGAAAGTGACTGATTGTGGAGAGTGCTTGCGCATTAAGTATTGTAGCACTTGTGGCGGCCTAGCATTATATGTTGGTGAAAGCTATCTCAGACTTTCCATAAATTAATATGTTGAGGATCGACAGACGTGTGTATATATCTTTACAACAAGTGTTAAAATATGTGAACACAGTAGTACAAGGTACAGTATCTGTGTGATGTGATAACTGCCGATTATGAGAATCGGTAAGTCGAATTGATATAGAGACAGTGAAGGGTATTTGACTTCATACATGTACATTGTTCATCGGACTATTTACAAATGGTAACTTAGTTCTCACTTTCGTTTTCCCACGGTTTTCATTATTGTTGTTGTTGTAAATATGGAGTCTTCCAGCAATATTTTATGTGTGTATTATATGTATAATGTTGTATGTTGATGAGGTGCTCATGCACGGAATTTGTTCAGAATATAGTTAGCTATTTTAGAATCAGTGTTATTGATGAACCTAGGTGCAGTTCCTACCTAATTAGTCGTTTTCAGGAGGTTAGGTAAGGCCTGCAGCAGATGTACCAGTACGCAGCATTATGTACACGCCCTGGGATATAAAGTTTATCATGCTCTTATCTAAATTCGAGGGATCCACTCCGGTGAACTCTGGCGCCCATACTACGGACATTTCGGTTAATTATGCTTATTAATTTTATTAAGTTTTTGAGTAATTTTATTTATATATATTTTTATTTATGATTTTATTTATTAGTATTCATCAATTAGTTACAACACATCATTATTATTCATTTTCCTTAACTTTGGATTAGAAGAAATTTCGGGAGACCTGGTAACGCTGCCGCCGCTAGTTTTATGCAACCCATTACATTTGCTACAATTTGAAATACACTCCCTGGCACGTAAGCCACTGAGGGTACAACCTTACTCTTTTTCCCCTGTTAACACTGAAGGTAGTGATTTATAGTTATTTTTCTTACTGTTGGGTTCGATTCAGTGTCGCCAACCATACAGCTTAGGAACCCTAATTGCCGATACGACGTCTTACAGTTACTGTTACTCTAGCACGTTGGCACTATGGTTTATTTCGTGATTTGCGAGAATTACGTACGTCCACTGCCGCATTGTTAAAATCTCTATAGTTCGTTCCATGTTAAGAAAACAGTTTTGCTCGTATGACAACTGGGTTGCCATATCGAACGGCTCTGCCCAACACCATCACTGGAAAACGGCGGCACATACATTTGTGAAATTCATTATTTAAGTTCCAGATAAAAAAACGGAAGAAATTGAGCTGCAAATAATTTTTACGAATTAAAGGGGATGGGGGTTTTCAGGGGCAATTTTTGGTTTTTACAGAATCAGAGGTAAACTACGGCTCAAAAGGAAGCTCAACATTGAAGTGTAAGGCAAACTGGGGAAGAAAATAATACGTTTATGGACTCGAGAGGTGAGGATGCACTTAATTAATTTCCCCAGGAAACGCGGGGTACTCCTGTGCAGTCGTATCGCTCACAAAAGCAATAGAAAAAATTAAATGCAGTCGTAGAAATAGTGGTAAAATTAAAATGCCCTCAAGAAAGAACAGATAAAGAAGAAAACCAAGCTCAAATAAAAAACACGACAATTTTTTTTATCAGTACGAGTTATACCGTGACGTATCGCTGCACACCACAACACCAAAATCTTCAGTAACAACTTCTGTACAGTACGAAAATAACAGAACACGCAAATAGCGTGCAATACACAACCAACTCTCACTTAACACAAGTACGCATTCATTTAAATCCTAAAAACACACACGCAACAAACAAATACTGTAGATGACTTACGTACAGAAGTGAACTGCCGCCGGCGCTTCACAGAGTGAGGGACTACACGAGACTTGTATCAGAGCAGCGCAGAAGAAGGAAAATGAACGAAGGCAACGAAGCGATGGCTGTTCCTGCCCGCGAGGAACTATAAGTGTCTCAGAGGGGAGTTGTGTTCATTCCTTGTAGGGCCATAAGAACAGTACTGTTTTCTTAACGTGGAATGGACTATAGTGCTACAAAGCACATTTTATTTTTGTGTGGCATTGTAAATCTGTTTGGGTAATCTTTCTTTCATTCTTACTCTGCATACCCTCCAGGGTTGGTTTTTCCCTCGGACTCAGCGAGGGATCCAACCTCTACCGCCTCAAGGGCAGTGTCCTGGAGCGTGAGACATTGGGTCGGGGATACAACTGAGGAGGATGACCAGTACCTCGCCCAGGTGGCCTCACCTGCTATGCTGAACAGGGGCCTTGTCGGGGCATGGAAAGATTGGAAGGGATAGACAAGGAAGAGGGAAGGAAGCGGCCGTGGCCTTAAGTTAGGTACCATCCCGGCATTTGCCTGGAGGAGAAGTGGGAAAGCACGGAAAACCACTTCCAGGATGGCTAAGGTGGGAATCGAACCCACCTCTACTCAGTTGACCTCCCGAGGCTGAGTGGACCCCGATCCAGCCCTCGTACCACTTTTCAAATTTCGTGGCAGAGCCGGGAATCGAACCCGGGCCTCTGGGGGTGGCAGCTAATCACACTAACCACTACACCACAGAGGCGGACATGAATATCTTAATTGATCATTTATTATCATTTACCTGGGTAAGGGAACCTCCATTATTAATACTTACATTGAGGTTAGTTTGTTGATGGTTATGTCTCGTGATTTTTCCGGCTTCATGGCTAAATATTTAGCGTGCTGGCCTTTGGTCACAGGGGTCCCGGGTTCGATTCCCGGCATGGTAGAGAATTTTAACCATCATTGCTTTATTTCGCTGGCACGGGAGCTGGGTGTGTGTCGTCTTCATCATGCAATTAGAAAAGCGGCATAAGCGTCGAGTTCGCAAGCTGTTGATTTAAAGTTCGGTGGTGTTCACGCAACATTAGTACCATGGTTACCGCTTGCATCGCCAATATCTACGCGCGGTATGACTGTCCTATGTTTGTTTCTCGCAGATGACGTGATGGAGCGAAGCACAACGCTACCAACTACTCTACTTAGGAACTAGACCATCAGTGAGCAAAGGGGGTCTAGTTACCTGAGGAAACACCATTGGTCTGCACTGGTTATGGTAGGGCCTGGACAAGACCATTGGTCTGGATTCGTTAGGGTAGCGAGACCTGGACCAAAATTACCATCTTCCTCACCTTACTGTACCAGGGCATTCTATGTGGGTTAGTGGTCAACAAATGAAACGACTGATAGTAGCAAAGCCTACTACGTTGTTCTTGGTACACGGCGCTTGCAGATCTGGGCACCAGTGCATCAGTCCATTGTTGATACAGAATATGTACCTGTATGTAATTCTAATTCTATTGATATGGATTCGTGCAGTGGATACGTCATTAATGTTACCAGTTTTTTTATCTAATTACAACAATTTCAATGATTTAGTGCAATTGTATCTACGTCAAGATTTGTTTTCAGATAGCAGAGTATGTGAAAAGTGTGGCCGTGAGTTAGTGAATAAGAAGCTCAATCGCGTAGCTTTTTCATGTCGTCGACGAGTACAAGGGGGTCGAGTCGGCAGGAGAAGGCACCATTTTGTTGGATACCTCACCGAATTCCTGTTCAAAATCACTTCTCCCTTGGAAACGAGGGTGCACGAATTCTTCAAGGCTACAAGTGCACTGTTTATATGTGTTCTTTGTGTTGTTTACTTCCTTGAACTTGGTTATGTACGGTACTCATTAGAAATGGGGAACTCTGGGAGTGTGTAAAAAGGAAAATTGTGTGATTGTTTGTGGTTTGTAGATGTCTGGAGAATTAAACCTCGTGTGAAAGTATGTTCTGTGTTTTGAACTGTGTTTACATGCGTAGATGACGTCCTGTAGTTATTAATGTTGGTGCAAGGATGAGTGTCTAACCCAACAACAAACATTCTTCTTCTGCGTTATACATTCTTTAACATTCAGGTTACCGAGCTCGATAGCTGCAGTCGCTTAAGTGCGGCCAGTATCCAGTATTCGGGAGATAGTGGGGTCGAACCCCACTGTCGGTAGCCCTGAAGATGGTTTTCCGTGGTTTCCCCATTTTCACACCAGGCAAATGCTGGGGCTGTACCTTAATTAAGGCCACGGCCGCTTCCTTCCCACTCCTAGGCCTTTCCTGTCCCATCGTCGCCATAAGACCTAGTGTGTCGGTGCGACGTAAAGCCAATAGCAAAAAAAAACCATTCAGGTTATATTTATTTGTGCTTATTTACTTCGCGGGTTGGCAACGCTATGTGCTTATAACCATTCATAGCAATGACGTAACAACGCGTTTCATGACAGCCAATAGCAATGTGTGTAGCCATTGCAGCAATGGAAAATGGTGTCCGCTACTCTTCGTTAGGTTATAAATGTAAATGTACTTCTTGAGGTGGGCTCATGGTTCCCTGGCCATGGAAACGGGCACATATATTATCTAAAAGCAATTCCACGTAAGTTTAGTATGCTTTCTTCTACATCACCTCCTTATAAAACTTGCGTGAACACGGCTAAACTTTTAGCAGCCGTTGCCTCGTCACATTTCGGAATGTCGCACTAACGCAAGAACGTAAGAAGGCTGTATGAGGGCTGTCTGGCAGACGACAGATGGAAAAAAGTGGTGACATTAGACGAAGCATATGTGTACCTTAGTGACTGTAACAAACCCCGCTTGATTTACTACCACCCTAGAGAGGAAAAATGTTTATCAAACATTGTACAAAGAATGCAAGGGAAGTTTTCCAAGGGGTTCCATGACCATCGCTGGATACTGCTACATTGGCAAGTTGACCATTCGCCGTGTCGCTAATAACGTGAAGGTGAACTCAGCATACTATCAGTAAGGGGTTTTACTACCCGTTTACAACACAGATATCCCAGCACTGTATGGGAGGGCGAAAAATCAGGTATGGGTATGTACCGGGCGGTACACCTCTACTCTGTTTATTTAAAAGTTGCGCCAGTTGAAACTCCTCTTCTGGAGGAAGTCTGAACTTTATCTACACTATTAATCTACTAATTTCTCAGAAGATGTCACTACCTGGAAATTTTTGAGTTTGTGAACTGTGTCATTTTTGATGTGTTTTTGTTTCGCTTGAAGTAAGAAGTGTGAACTTTCTCTTCTAGAGGACACTACTGAAGATCAACAATAGTGCGACCTAGTGCGAAATCAAAGAACTATTTTGTTGGAGAAATTTTTATTTCAAGAGTTTGTTCTTTGTTAAATTTCTTTCTGTCATGGTTTAAGTTGGCTGTATACCCCTCTTTTTCCCCTTATTTTGGATCTAGCCAATCCCGAATTTCTTTAATTAATTTCCCACCAATAATGTGTTTCTTTTTCCTCTATGTAGGGGTTTCCTTTCCCTAGCCAATAAAAACTTTGAGGGAGGGTGTTTTATTTCCCCTAACGCCTAGAATCTTCCGCGAGAGGTTATAAACTGCTGATTTTGGGGTCTCCGGGCCACTTCTGTTCCATCTTTCAGTGTATTAAGTACATAGCAGGAGGCGGGAAGCGCCTCTTTCTTCTTCAGCCGTTCAACACCAGGTAATGGCCTATTAATAACTTCTTTTCTTGCTAGGTCGGCAGTTTAACACTCGCGGCGGGTTCGAAGCATTTCCATCATGTAACCTTTTCCTAAAATGTAATTACTCTTTTCATCTTTTTCTTGTAAAGCTACATATTGGGATAGAGAGTGCTAACCCTCTCGAGCTCCCACTCACATTTGTTTTGAGGTGAACTTATTTTCTCAAACTATTCTTCGTTTATGTAATGTAAAGTGTTCTTCTCTAAGTCACCTCTGTAGTATGGGATTAGCCCTTGCGTTAGTGGCCCAGAGCCAGATTAGGTTTTAAAAACAAGGTGTATTAGGAGTGCAAGTTCGCCTCCTCTCAAATTGTTATTTTAGAGGTCATGTAATCAACCTTCTTTTCATGTAATAGACCTCTGTAGGTTGGGTATTTTACCCCTGTGAATACGTCCTTAAAGGACAGCTTGAAGGTAGAGTTTGGTGTGGCCTTTGAGAGGCTTAAATTTTAAGAGCGGATCGCTCTTTTGAAAATGGAGTGTCATATGCCTCGTGGAGGCTTTTCTGTGTAATTCGGAGCCAGGGGCTCCTAGGGATGAATGGGGTTTTCTGCCCCTCTGTTAAAACTTGTGTTTGTGGTAAAACTGAGCTGATCGCTGAAGTCAGGGCGTGAAGCCCAAAACCTGTAAATATTGTAACTCCCCTTGTTTTGCTACATTGTACCTGCCATGTCTGTTATTGCTTTGTTTTTGAAAAGAAAATATAAACTTGTTAAATTTTAAATTAATTTTACATGCACTATAATTTCGTAGCTTGAAACCCATTCACACCCGCACCTTCTTTTACGCATAACTACCGCTAAAACACGGTAACAAGTGGTAGCAGAGCGTGGTTGAATGGGTCTCAATTTAGCCCCTTTTGACGGCTAAACATTGCTTTGACTCGAACTCTAACAATTGTCTCAGTTGCTGGAATTTTTTGAGTTTTTCAAAATTGTTCTGTCATCATGCCCGGCCCTCGCGATGTTCTCCTCCTTAACTATTTGCGCAAAGAGGAGTTGATATACGAGTTAACTATCAGAAATGTGCAATCTGGAGGCACGGTTGCAATCGACACCAACAAGCCTAGAGAGTCCCTTGATTTGCCCATTTCCATCCCCAATTTGGGAGAGAAAGAAATTGATGACTCTCTTTCCACGATTGTCGAGAATATTACTGGGCTAGCATCGGTAGTCAGCTTTTTTGATGAAAACGATCCATCTCCTAATCAAATTAAGCGTGTGCAAGGCAGGCTGTATCACTTTGCAAATAGAGTTAATGATCTATTGTCTCTAAAGGTGAATGACGTTCAGAGGAAGCAAGCTAATACGCTCCTTGAAACTATCTCTGAATTGTCTAGTAAGGTCACTCAATTGCTAACCGGCGAAGCTCCTCCCAAAACTGATCAACCCGCCACGGTGAATGTAGGTAACGAGGAAGAGCCTCCTCAGGGAGAAGTCAATAGGATAACCGTTGCTGCTCAAACTATCTCTGCCCCATCGAACAACGAATCTGAACGCCGTGCGTCATTGAGTAACATCCGCTCTGAATTAACTTCTTTGCCCTTGAAACCTTTAACGACTATGTCACCTGGGTTCAGCAGCTTGCCTCATCCATTGGCAATGTTGCTTAGAGGTATCTCTAAGTTTTCCGTCAACACCACCAGTGACGTAATTTCATTTTTAAGATTTCTAGTGGAATTTCAGGATCATGCCCTTGTGTTTTCTCTTTCCCCATGTCAAATTTTGCAAATTATCTATCCGTATGCTATTGGTATTCTCTCTGATAAAATAGTAAGAGCCATTGCCGAGCAATCATCTATTGAGGATTTCCATGCCCATTTGCTAGCTAACTTCATCCCGGCTAGGGCCAGGTCCTCCCTGATTCAGAAGTACTATTACCGTGTACAGCGCTTGGATGAAAACTTGGCTGATTTCATTCAAGATATCAAATTCTACACTAGGGTGTTTGCTCTGCACTTTCCTGAAGATCAGATTGTGCAGGCTATTGTAGAAGGTATTTCGCCATCCTACAGGTCATATTTGTGTTTCGCGGCGTGTCCGCAAACCTTCTCTGAACTTGAAGCATTGGCCGTCTCAGCGGAAGGAGTTAGATACGCCGATTCTTTGCGTGTCGCGAAAGAACCCCCGCCTTCCTTTAGTAACACTCGGCCTCCACCTCGCCGACCAGTCAATCTCCGTAAATGTTATGCTTGCGGGTCGCCTGACCATCTGCGCAACAAGTGTCCACTGATCAAGCCAAGTGGGACTAGGAATGGAGCTGGTTCATCACAAGGCTGCTTTAAATGTGGGGCTTTCTCACATATCGCCAAGAATTGCCCAAACTCAAATAGCACCCCCTCCTGCTCTGGTGCAAATTCCACCCATGCCAATAATAAAAAGTGACTAGCGGCTTCGGCTGAGTCGACTAATTCTGCTTTCCAAGGCTCAGCCCCGGGCAAAAGGGTCGAGAATTCAGGGAATGAGCAATCTTCAAATTCTTTTTTTGAATGCCCCAGAGAGTGTCTTAGGATTGCGGCGGATACCCCCGCACCGGTTCCTTTTCTTAGGATTGAGTTGAATAACGAGCCTATAACAGCTCTCTTAGATTCAGGCAGCGTTTGTTCCATTATTTCGGCTGATTGGTATTCTAAATTGAAATCTGTTTGTAAACTCCCTGACTATGACTCATCTCCTGTTAAATATGTTTCGGCTAATTCATCTCCATTAGAAATTCTAGGTTCCTTACATGTCAAAATTCGTGTTTTTAAATTTACATGGAAAATCAAATTGTTTGTGGCCAAGCATTTGTCTTGCCCCATCATACTGGGAGCGGACTTCATGTCTCACACTGGTCTTGTGCTCGATCTCCAGAGTAGGTCGTGCACATTCAAATTTGCGTCCAATTGTAGAATTCCCTTGTTAAAGTGTAATTCTGTATCATGTTCATCTATTTCGCCTACCCAGGATGAGATGTTGTTAGACCTTAGACATCTACCTGAGGAGCAGGCTGATAGTATTCGGAAACTGTGTCAGTCGTTTCCCGAGGTGTTCTCTGATACTCTTGGTGTTACTGACCTTATTGAATACAAAATTGAGGTCACGGATTCGATTCCTGTTCGCTTTCCACCGTATAGGCTATCTCCACCTAAAATGAAGGCTCTGAAAGAAATCATCGATCAGATGTTGAAGGACGGTATTATTAGGCCCTCTAAGTCTGCGTATTCTTCGCCTATTTTTCTAGTACCGAAACCTCAAGGAGGTTTCAGGCCTGTCATTGATTACAGGGCTCTCAATCGGAAGGTGGTGTTACAATCTGTGCCCCTTCCCGACCTTCATTCTTGTTTTTCATGGTTTCGTAAGGCCAAGTTCTTCACCATCTTGGACTTAAATCAGGCCTATAATCAAATTCCCCTTGCCGAAGAGTCTAAACACCTTACAGCGTTTGCCACGGACTGGAATTTATACGAATACAACCGCGTGCCTTTCGGGCTCCCCACGGGGGCAGCTGTGCTCACTAGGCTACTAGATAGGGTCTTTTCCGACATCAAATTTGAGTACTTATATCACTACTTAGATGATGTCGTCGTATTTTCAGAGACCTTTGAAGAACATCTGGATCATCTGCGAGAAGTTCTCGATCGCCTTCGTAAGGCTGGGTTAACTGTTAAGTTGTCCAAGGTTGCCTTTGCTAAGCCCTCTATGTCATTCCTAGGGCATATTGTGTCACCCGATGGAGTAGCAGTCGATCATTCTAGAACACAGGCCATCCGTGATTTTAAACCTCCCAAGGACATCAAAGGTATCGCCAGGTTCATTGGTATGGTGAATTTCTTCAGGAAGTTCATTCCTAACTTTGCTAATAGAGCGGCGCCCTTAAACCTTCTTCGTAGGAAAGGCATCAAATTCGAGTGGGGACCTTCTCAACAAGCCGCTTTTGAAGATCTGAAATTAGCTCTCTGTAATGCCCCTGTTCTTGCTATGCCTGATTTCTCGAAGAAATTCATCGTCCAAACCGACGCATCGTCGTCAGCAGTAGCTGCAGTTCTTCTTCAAGAGACTGAACTAGGGAGGCGACCCATCGCCTATGCGTCTAGGACATTGTCAGCTCAAGAAGCAAAGTACTCCATATATGAGCTTGAAGGTTTGGCAGTCTTATTCGCCTTAGAAAAGTTCCGTCTCTATCTGGAACACGTCAAATTCGATCTGGAGACAGATAATCAAGCCTTAAGCTGGGTCTTAGGTAGGCCGCGTCGTACAGGTCGTATAGCCCGTTGGGCCATCCGTATTTCTGCCTTCCAATTCGATGTACGGCATATCAGAGGTACTGAAAATGTTGTTGCCGATGGACTCAGCCGTATGTTTCATAACGACGTAGAGACCCACGAACCGGTCGACAGTTCATCACCTTCCGAGTCCATACTATCTGGTGTTAATGCCATCTTAACAGATGCTCCCATGCTTTTTAGGGATATTGAGAAATACCAACGTGAAGATCCGACGCTGGCTCCGATAATGGAAACCCTTTCTTCTGGGGAACATGCTGTCCCTTATGTTCTAAGGAATGGTGTTCTATGTTGCCCTTCGAGGCATGATAAGTTGATGAAAGTTGTTGTTCCAGCGGTTCTTGTACCTATGATCTTCAAATACTATCATGAGACCCCATTGGGGGGGCACCTGGGTATCTTTAAAACTCGTGAAAAGATTCGTGAAATGTTCATATGGAAAGGTATGGACGGTGAAATTCGGGAACTTGTAAAAGCTTGTAAATCTTGTTTGATCAGTAAACCCACCATGTCCACTAAAGTAGGCCTTTTGTCTTCTCATCAAGCGTCGCGCCCCATGGAACGCCTGTATATCGATTATGTGGGACCCTTCCCCCAGTCAAAGGGTAATGCCAACAAGTTCATCTTTGTGTGTGTAGATGGTTTTACAAGATTTTCCTGGTTATTTCCGACTAAGCTGGCTACCGCTCAGTCCACCATTACTTGCCTAAATTCTATTTTTGCTTCTTTTGGTCCGTGCCAATACATTGTATCTGATAATGCTAAAGCTTTTACATCAAATCTGTTTCGTAAATTCTGTTTTGACTTGTCCATCTCTCATGTAACTACATCTGCTTATTACCCTCAACCATCTCTGGCTGAACGGGTTAACCGTAATCTCAGGTCCGCACTTATTGCCTATCATCATGAAGATCATTCTAGGTGGGACACGTCCCTGCATTGGTTAGCTTTTGCTTTGAATTCGGCGGTTCATGAATCTCACAAATTTACTCCAGCTTCTTTGATGTTTAAGTTCGTTCCCAACTCGCCGCTCTCTAACCTCTGGTCTCTGAATGACATTCTGCCCGAGACAATAGATCCGGACAACATTAAAGATCTTTGGAAGAAGGCTAAAGCTAATCTTAAAGTATCTCATGAAAAGGTTAGGGAAAGGTATGATCGTGGACGGAGACCCACCACCTTGAAGGTAGGTGACCAGGTTATGGTCAAAAATTTTGTTCCCGCGGGCAAGCTTGCCCCCAGATTTCATGGGCCTTGTATCATTCTCGATTTTCTTACGCCGGTTACCTTATTGCTAAGTAATCCAGCCACCGAGAGGATATTTAGGGTTCACCTGTCCCAGGTGAAACCGGTGTAATTTCTGTGTTAACTTGCTTCATATTATTTTGAAAGGATATGAAGGTTATATTTTTTTTTTTGAGTTTCACTTTTAAGGCATTCTGCCCCTTCTATAGGATTTTGTTTCTTATCTAAGCATGTTTGTGAAACCTGCCCCGACCCATTAAACTGCCATCCTGTCTTTGCCACGGCCATTACCACGCTCCCGTCTCCTGCTCCACTCTACACAGTGGCTTAATGAATACCATGAATATCTGCACGCCGCTGGCCCCTCACTCTCTCTACAAGCCTGTACCCTCAAAGAAAATGATTGTCCAACACAATTCTGCCGCCTAGCTTTAATGTTTCAGCGCCCCCGCAGCCGCGCAGCGCCGTGCAGCGACTGGGGAGGGGGATGGGCCCCCTCCTCTCCAGCGAGGACGACATGTGCACGGCGAGCCGGAACTCTCCTCCCGGCCAAGGCTGATGTGCGGCGCACGACCTGCTACATGCCCGCAGCCTGTATATCTTCACCGCGGGCGCGGCGTACTTCAACACCTCTGCTCCCCTCATAGTGCGGGCGAGCGGTATCTCAGGGTACTTGAGGGGTCCGAGCGGCCTCCGTTGGACGCAAGCTGCAACGGCCGGTCTGGCCATCCGACTCAATCTACATCAACTACATGGACAGTCACCATAAGTAATGATTACACTTGGGAATTCAACACCGTATTTGGTGGACATTGCCAAATTTTTCATCACCTTCAAGTATTAAAAGTTTATCTTCAGAAATTCAACTTCTAAAAACAGAAAGACTTTACTTCACCTGCAACAACAAATTGTGAAACTGAATCACACAACATTCTGAAAATCTTGTAATCTATTTTCATATTCACTTTATAACTTGGAACTTGTTTCAAACTGATTTCATGTGTCACCCCTGGAGGAACTTTTGGGGGGGGAGGTCTGTACCGGGCGGTACACCTCTACTCTGTTTATTTAAAAGTTGCGCCAGTTGAAACTCCTCTTCTGGAGGAAGTCTGAACTTTATCTACACTATTAATCTACTAATTTCTCAGAAGATGTCACTACCTGGAAATTTTTGAGTTTGTGAACTGTGTCATTTTTGATGTGTTTTTGTTTCGCTTGAAGTAAGAAGTGTGAACTTTCTCTTCTAGAGGACACTACTGAAGATCAACAATAGTGCGACCTAGTGCGAAATCAAAGAACTATTTTGTTGGAGAAATTTTTATTTCAAGAGTTTGTTCTTTGTTAAATTTCTTTCTGTCATGGTTTAAGTTGGCTGTATACCCCTCTTTTTCCCCTTATTTTGGATCTAGCCAATCCCGAATTTCTTTAATTAATTTCCCACCAATAATGTGTTTCTTTTTCCTCTATGTAGGGGTTTCCTTTCCCTAGCCAATAAAAACTTTGAGGGAGGGTGTTTTATTTCCCCTAACGCCTAGAATCTTCCGCGAGAGGTTATAAACTGCTGATTTTGGGGTCTCCGGGCCACTTCTGTTCCATCTTTCAGTGTATTAAGTACATAGCAGGAGGCGGGAAGCGCCTCTTTCTTCTTCAGCCGTTCAACACCAGGTAATGGCCTATTAATAACTTCTTTTCTTGCTAGGTCGGCAGTTTAACACTCGCGGCGGGTTCGAAGCATTTCCATCATGTAACCTTTTCCTAAAATGTAATTACTCTTTTCATCTTTTTCTTGTAAAGCTACATATTGGGATAGAGAGTGCTAACCCTCTCGAGCTCCCACTCACATTTGTTTTGAGGTGAACTTATTTTCTCAAACTATTCTTCGTTTATGTAATGTAAAGTGTTCTTCTCTAAGTCACCTCTGTAGTATGGGATTAGCCCTTGCGTTAGTGGCCCAGAGCCAGATTAGGTTTTAAAAACAAGGTGTATTAGGAGTGCAAGTTCGCCTCCTCTCAAATTGTTATTTTAGAGGTCATGTAATCAACCTTCTTTTCATGTAATAGACCTCTGTAGGTTGGGTATTTTACCCCTGTGAATACGTCCTTAAAGGACAGCTTGAAGGTAGAGTTTGGTGTGGCCTTTGAGAGGCTTAAATTTTAAGAGCGGATCGCTCTTTTGAAAATGGAGTGTCATATGCCTCGTGGAGGCTTTTCTGTGTAATTCGGAGCCAGGGGCTCCTAGGGATGAATGGGGTTTTCTGCCCCTCTGTTAAAACTTGTGTTTGTGGTAAAACTGAGCTGATCGCTGAAGTCAGGGCGTGAAGCCCAAAACCTGTAAATATTGTAACTCCCCTTGTTTTGCTACATTGTACCTGCCATGTCTGTTATTGCTTTGTTTTTGAAAAGAAAATATAACCTTGTTAAATTTTAAATTAATTTTACATGCACTATAATTTCGTAGCTTGAAACCCATTCACACCCGCACCTTCTTTTACGCATAACTACCGCTAAAACACGGTAACAGGGTATATCAAGATAAAGCCTCCAGCCACATCTCTCGTTCCACTCGTCTGTTCTTAGAGAGAATGGAATCCGTGCAATTCCTTTCACCAGCATTCAGGTGAAGGCACCCGATGGGTAATCCATGGACTTATGTGCATATGCATTTGGACTCCTAAAAATTGCCTTACGAAACAGACGCTCACGCACTGTCAATGGCCTCTTGAAGGCCCGTCAGAAGGACTGGGATCAAATAGACATGCAAGCTCTGCAAGAAAGTCAGCTGCAATTGAAATTACATTTTCTGGCTATAGCTAGAAATGCTGGCTTTCCAGCTGAGCATGGTCGGGTTTTTTAGTGCTATTTGTTCGGGGCGTCGACCTATAGAGAACTTTTGCCCCTACTTGCAAAATGTGATATGAACCTGCGTGTAATTGGAATGGAGGAAGTGTAGAGTGTTGAATGTGAGGAAAGGAACATTAAGAACAACACAAACACCCAGTTCCCAGGCCAGGAATATTTATCATTTGCAATTAAAAACCCCTGGCCCAGCCAGGAATCGAACTCAGGGCCCCCGGGTTACAGGCGGACGTGTTGTCCCTACACCGCGGGGCCGGACCGAGCATGATCGATGGTGGAGACATGGATTTTCATAAGCTAATTACCCATCAAACATCGTCCCCAGGGATCCCGAACGACCTTCTGTATGTGATGGGAATAATTACAGACAGGAAAATGAGTCAAAGTCTTTCTATAGATTTCCGAAAAATAAAGAAATGTAAGTGTGAGTTGTTGACCGCCTCTGTGGTGTAGTGCTTAGAGTGATAAGCTGCCACCCCCGGAGGCCCGGCTTCGATTCCCGGCTGTGCCACGAAATTTGAAAAAGTGGTACGAGGGCTGGAACGGGGTCCACTCAGCCTCCGGAGGTCAAATGAGTATAGGTGGGTTCAATTCCCATCTCAGCCGTCCTGGAAGTGGTTTTCCGTGGATTCCCACTTCTCCTCCAGGCAAATGCCAGGATGGTACCTAACTTAAGGCCACGGCCGCTTCCTTCCCTCTTACTTGCCTGCCCATTCCAATCTTCCCATCCTCCCACAAGGCCCCTGTTCAGCATAGCAGGTGAGGCCGCCTGGGCGAGGTACTGGTCATTCTCCCCAGTTGTACCCCCGATCAAATGTCTAACGCTCCAGGACACTGCCCTTGAGGCGGTAGAGGTGGGATCCCTCGCTGAGTCCGAGGGGAAAACCAACTCCGGACGGTAAACAGATTAAGAAGAAGTGTGAGTTGTAACGTTAGCAGCACTCATGATTTTATTATTATTATTCTTAATCACAAACAGTCGTATCAGCATGCTATTTTAAATCCAAAACTGGTTACTGTTTGCAATATTTAAATTCACATGGGTGTGTCGTTAAAATGAGTTAAAATACGTTTAAAAAAGTTAAAATAGAGCCCTTTTGAGATTAACATAGGAAGGGCTGTTGATGAAGTATATTCTGTTACTCGAGTATACTGATGCTCGACCTTAGAGTTCGAAAACCGGTTTTGGATTTAAAATAGCGTGCTGATACGATTGTTTGTGATTAATAATAAGTACTATCATCAGCGCTGTTTACTAAAATGGCTTTGATATTTCATAATGCTTATAGCACTCATGCTGTCGAACATAAGTTAGTGAAATCCTCCATGAATGAATATGTTAGTGTTAGTATAGGTCTTGGCCCATATACTTTGTTGTCCTTGATAAACCTTTGTAAATAAAACAAATGATTACACCTAAACAGAAAAGAAAAATGTCAAATTACAGAAAGTAACACATATGAGATTTCATGTTAATGTGCATGTGGATCTACATAATACCGTATTTATATAATTACTAGTATGTAATCCTGTCTTGGACAGTAACAATTAGTATTTAAAATTCAAAATGAAATGTGAAATGAATATGCTAATATATCTTAGGAATAACATTTACGCGTCCTGTGTTTCGTACATGACAATTGTGTAGAAACGTAACAGGACTGATGAAATTCCTTCATGAACCATATTGAGTGAAGTTGTAGATGGAGTTGTACTTTGACGTTTATGGATCTGCGAACTCTTGACTTACTCCGTAAGCCTATAGTTGCCCGTAGGTAAACATTACGTTGTCTCCATTTAATTCGGTCTCGGGCCATGTCTGGATATAGTCTTACAGCTTTCAGGTCTTTGTGCACTGTATCAATCAATCATGTAACTGTTCGACCCTACGCTTCTCACTAGAGGAAACGAAAGTTAATACCTTGGGACACATGAATATCAAATGAACTATATGTGGCTTGCCCGCAAATTGCCACGCAAATAGAAACAATTAACATTCCATGGTTTCCCATTTCTCTATGTGATGTATGGGCGCCAGCGTTATAGTTTTAAACACAACTGTAAAGCAAAATTTATATTTACTAGCATAGAGACTTATACTTAAATCACAGTGGTAGGATTTTAAATAATTAACCATTAAGTATCGTTTGAGAAAGAAAATTAACGCAATATAAAATACAAATGAATTTATTATACATAAAAATGAGATGAATCGGAAAAGTTCCTTAAAGCGTGGAGGGATTTAGAATTTACGTTACTCAAATTACTATTGCTTGCTTTATCTAATTGAAGGTCACCAATTGCAGTTTCCGTTGAAGTCATCTGGTTTCCGTGGTTACTCGTTCTCTTCTTCTCGATGTAGAATTGGCTCCATGGACATCCTTCCTTCTCTGA
The DNA here is from genome assembly GCF_040414725.1 of Anabrus simplex. NCBI lineage: Eukaryota > Metazoa > Arthropoda > Insecta > Orthoptera > Tettigoniidae > Anabrus > Anabrus simplex. Next base: position 488,795,493 of record NC_090267.1, read on the forward strand.
TGTGGTACGGGCTATCTGAACCAGCACTCCCTAATTGCCTAGTCTTTAAATTAGACATTGGCCCTATACTTGTAAAAACTGATCAGCGTTGACCGTATGAGGAGAAAATTCAGAGATATGAATTTTTCCATGTTAGTAGAAATCTCAGTCCAACTGAGCTATACTATTTATATGGTACAGACTTGTACCAAATTCCATGGACTTGAACTAAACGTAGTCCTTCGTCCAGAAGATTTACTGAATATAACACAAGCCGTAAGCTTGTTTCGTCTCACGCAGATCCGATAACATAACCGCAGCTAAGTACTGTATCGAAGCGACAACATACTGTACAAAAATAACTATGTCTCGGAGAGACCACACACTGTCTCAAAATCAATAACGTCGTTCAAAGTAGATGTTCACAGTTGAAGTTCTAATAGTAGTTAGGTTCTCAGCAGAAGTAGCTGTGTGAATCAGTATCCGAGACTCCGTGAATCGAGGAATGCTCCGTGCGACATAATATATCACCGGGCTCTCCCCACTCTTGATAATAGCTCAATATCAATTCTCTATATAACGAAGTATCTGATTCGTAGATCGCATTATCGTCTCCCTCTCTTCTTTTTTCTTGACAAGTCCAGTAGGCGTGGCGATGATGTAGTCTGCTGGTATGCAAGCCTCGCGCGCGGGTCGCTGTTTACTGCCTTTGCTCATGAGTTTAACCCAATGACTCATGTAATTTTCCCCCGCTATAAGAATAACCTTCCCATTTTCACACCAGGCAAATGCCGGGGCTGTACCTTAATTAAGGCCACGGCCGCTTCCTTCCCACTCCTAGCCCTTTCCTATCCCATCGTCTCCATAAGACCTAACTGTGTCGGTGCGACGTAAAGCAACTACCAAAAAAAAAAAGAATAACCTTTTCCGTATACACAAATATGAGATGAAATGACAACAACTAAGTCTCAACATATTGACCATATTTACAGTACATAATGAATTCCAATCCTACCTAATATAATAATTTAAATAATAAATGATGTTATAATTATATAATATGATTCCTTGTTTACAAATGATTGACGTAAAATAAATATGTTATTTATTACGAATAATTGCCGATGGCGGATAAACTTGATATCAAATGATATCGCGTAAAATGATAGTATATTAAATTAGTCTGGCTGGAGAAGCCTGGACGGTTACAATCAATCACTACTGATCTGCATTTAGGGCAGTCGTCCAGGTGGCAGATTCCCTATCTGTTGTTTTCCTAGCCTTTTCTTAAATTATTTCAAAGAAATTGGAAATTTATTGAACATCTCCCTTGGTAAGTTATTCCAATCCCTAACTCTCCTTCCTATAAACGAATATTTGCCCCAATTTGTCCTCTTGAATTCCAACTTTATCTTCATATTGTGATCTTTCCTACTTTTAAAGACACAACTCAAACGTATACGTCTACTGATGTCCTCCCACGCCACCTCTCCACTGACAGCTCGGAATATACCACTTAGTCGAGCAGCTCGTCTTCTTTCTCCCAAGTCTTCCCAGCCCAAACTTTGCAATATTTTTGTAACGGTACTCTTTTGTCGGAAATCGCCCAGAACAAATAGAGCTGCATTTCTTTGGATTTTTTCCAGTTCCTGAATCAAGTAATCCTGGTGAGGGTCCCATACACTGGAACCATACTCTAGTTGGGCTCTCACCAGAGAAAAATATCCTTTCCCCTACTTCCACAGTTCTCGGCAACAGTTCCCTGTTCCTCATCTTCCCTCGGTTGTTCTACCTGCAGTGACTCGTACCGACTTCTCACCGACACCTGTCCTGAATTCTGATTCTGAATGGAGCCCTTAGCCTGCAATCTCCTTCCCCTTAGAGCATTAGACCACCTGTCTTCTACAATTCCCCCCTTTCCTTCTCATCCCTCTATTACACCTACTGTATCCTGTATATTGTTTGAGGGAGGCCTACTTTCCTTTCTGTCCTCTGAGAGAATCCTAATTATCTCCCTCAAGCTCTCCAACTCCTCCCTCGTACTCCTTAATGCCTGGCCACACCCACAGTTCCTACACTCGTATTCCTTAGCCATTCTTTACTAAATAATGAAAATTAAATTAAAAATAAGATAACTACTTCTGTGCAAAATAAAAATGAAAGGAAAGAAATATTGTCTAGGTTAGTTCACATAGATCACACGACAGTAAGTTAATTAATATAGGCTACTACTACACTACAATACTACTTAATTGTACGATTTTTTTTATTCCTACAACACGCTAACAGGATGAGAATTGCTGTTAATTACTGGAAACAGAGAATAATACACTAGAATTACACAATTCTTAACTGCAGTTAAGTCTACCCTAATTACAAGAACAGAATTCTAGTAAGAGAGTTACTACAGATACCACACAAACGGTACTATACTACACAAATATTTCACAGTAATAGAATAAACACACGGCACTATAATACAGCGCAATAATTTTAAACTACGTTCAGACTAAGTACAGATACTACATTATACGACAATAATTTTAAACTACGTTCAGACGTATTCCTATTACAACAGGTTATTACCAAGCACAAACAGAAAAGAAATTTACCATTAAAGTTCGAAATACGCAAAACTACTCAAAATTATAGAATAGGCACTCTAATAAGTTACTATACTACACTACAATAATGTTTAAACTACGTTCAGATGTATCCTAGCGTATTACTAAGCACAAATAGAAATGAAAATTCCAATTAGGCCTAAATTAGATATTCCCAAGAACTGCCGGTAGGCACTCAAAGATTACCAACAAAGTTAAACACGTAGACAGATTAATATTAGTACTACTTTGTCCTACTATGCTGTAATAGAAATGAAACCTGCCGTTTGCATAAAAATACACACAAATAAAACAGGCAAGATACTATCTAATACACTGACTGACAGAGCAAATGCAACACCAAGAAGGAGTGGTCAGAACTTTATGCCAATTGCAGGGTAGACTGACGTCACCGAGATATGCTCATGATGTGAAATGCGCCGCTGTGCTGCGCACGTAGCGAACGATAAATGGGACACGGCGTTGGCGAATGGCCCACTTCGTACCATGATTTCTCAGCCGATAGTCATTGTAGAACGTGTTGTCGTGTGCCACAGGACACGTGTATAGCTAAGAATGCCAAGCCGCCGTCAACGGAGGCATTTCCAGCAGACAGACGACTTTACGAGGGGTATGGTGATCGGGCTGAGAAGGGCAGGTTGGTCGATTCGTCAAATCGCAGCCGATACCCATAGGGATGTGTCCACGGTGCAGCGCCTGTGGCGAAGATGGTTGGCGCAGGGACATGTGGCACGTGCGAGGGGTCTAGGCGCAGCTCGAGTGACGTCAACACGCGAGGATCGGCGCATCCGCCGCCAAGCGGTGGCAGCCCCGCACGCCACGTCAACCGCCATTCTTCAGCATGGGCAAGACACCCTGGCTGTTCCAATATCGACCAGAACAATTTCCCGTCGATTGGTTGAAGGAGGCCTGCACTCCCGGCGTCCGCTCAGAAGACTACCATTGACTCCACAGCATAGACGTGCACGCCTGGCATGGTGCCGGGCTAGAGCGACTTGGATGAGGGAATGGCGGAACGTCGTGTTCTCCGATGAGTCACGCTTCTGTTCTGTCAGTGATAGTCACCGCAGACGAGTGTGGCGTCGGCGTGGAGAAAGGTCAAATCCGGCAGTAACTGTGGAGCGCCCTACCGCTAGACAATGATTCCACGTCACCTCTAGTGCGTATTCAAGGCACGTTAAATGCCCACCGCTACGTGCAGCATGTGCTGCGGCCGGTGGCACTCTCGTACCTTCAGGGGCTGCCCAATGCTCTGTTTCAGCAGGATAATGCCCGCCCACACACTGCTCGCATCTCCCAACAGGCTCTACGAGGTGTACAGATGCTTCCGTGGCCAGCGTACTCTCCGGATCTCTCACCAATCGAACACGTGTGGGATCTCATTGGACGCCGTTTGCAAACTCTGCCCCAGCCTCGTACGGACGACCAACTGCGGCAAATGGTTGACAGAGAATGGAGAACCATCCCTCAGGACACCATCCGCACTCTTATTGACTCTGTACCTCGACGTGTTTCTGCGTGCATCGCCGCTCGCGGTGGTCCTACATCCTACTGAGTCGATGCCGTGCGCATTGTGTAACCTGCATATCGGTTTGAAATAAACATCAATTATTCGTCCGTGCCGTCTCTGTTTTTTTCCCAACTTTCATCCCTTTCGAACCACTCCTTCTTGGTGTTGCATTTGCTCTGTCAGTCAGTGTATATCGTATCTACATTACAATTCTCAACTGAAATGTGGTTATGTGATCTTTACAAATGGTGGATTACTATTATTTTCCCTACTCCTCGGGACGGAGAAAAGAAGTGTCTTTAAATGCTGAAAAATATGAGGTTGTTTACAATAACTTCTCAAAAGTATTTGTCTAAACTACGCCAGGGACTTGGATTGCAATTATTGGAATGTAGGAACTTGATTATTATCTAACCGCTCATAAATACTGAAATGTCGAGGGTGTGAAATATAAATTACGGATACTTTAACTACCTACTCAGAACTACAAATGATCGGAATACAAGAATCAGCTGATATTTATTTATATTTCCTTGATATCGGCTCATTGCTGTCTAGGTCGTCCCTTGGGCCTCTTTCCAGCGACTTCCAATGTAATGTCTTCTGCATGCAACACATGCCCAAACCAGCGCGGACGGTTTTCCTACATTTCCTTCTGGATCGGTGCAACGCCAAAACGTTTCCTAATATGATCCAGTCTAGACTTGCCATCTGTCCACATAAGCACCTTTGTCTCCATGACGCTTAGTCGACATTCTACCTCCTTTTGTAGCTGGCCAACACTCGGTACCGTAGAGAGCGACAGGACGGATACAGTCCGGTAGATCTTAGATTTCAGATGGTCTTTCATCCGACGGTCGCAGGTGACGCCCGTTGTCATTCGCCACTTCAGCCCATCGTCAGAGATTGTGGAGCCAAGATATTTAAATTTCTCTACTTGTGCTAGATTTTCACCGTCAACGTGGATGGTTCCAATGTATAATACCGCTCATTATTTATTTATTTATTTATTTACTTTGGCAATGGCGAAGCCAGGGCTCGTTGCCCTCTCTTAAACTTAACCATATAATTAATTTACAGATGATACATATAGAGTATAAAAGAAATGTACTATTCTATTATAAAATCAAAGATAAGCTAAAAATTACAGATTTGGACAACATATAATGAAGAAAGAGAGCAGAGTTCAACAAATAAAATATAATAAAATAATAAATTCGGGGTGTAAAGATAATAAGAAAGAGACAAAGTCATAATGAAAAAGTAAGATACAAGCTGAAAAAATAAGCAATGCATAAAGAGAACACAATAAGTAATAAAGTAAATGGAAATATAAGTATGGCAATAAAAAATAAAAGTGATCTATGTACATGAGTAAGAAGCTAAATATTATGTGCATTACACTAAAATAATAATAATAATAATAATAATAATAATAATAATAATAATAATAATAATAATAATAATAATAATCACACAACCTATCATCCGTCATCATACACACGAAACAATTAGCGGTATTCAACAGGTAATCTCTACATGCAGTCTTAAATTTTGATATTGAGTTTCAGTTCCTGACAGCAGCTGGGAGTGAATTACAAAGTCGTGACCCAGTCACAACGAAGGATCTGTTATACATTGAAGAATGGTTGACGGGAATAGCGAGGGAAGGGCCAGATCATGTGTTACAATTATGGAATGAGGATAATAAATGGAATTTTGAAGAGATGTATTTGGGTAGATGTTCCTTCTGAGTTCGATATATCAACGTAAGTACGTGGAATTACTGGCAAGGCCTAGTGTTTACAGTGCACTATGTCTTCTGGTACGGGCAAGAACAAATTTGTTACTTTAATTGTCCTGTCTCAGTCTCATCCTTGGCTTTGACAACATGAAAGTGACCGAGGTATGAGTGATGCTAGTAATGCCATCCCGTATGTAGCCAGTCCCTGATATGAATGGTGTAGAAATGTCACCCATTGGGTCGGTTGGTGCGGGCATTTCAATGTGCTTGGCATACTGAGATGTAATAGCAACTTCTGGCTCAGTGAGGAAAGCAATGGGAAACTGCCTCACTCCTCATTTCCCTAGTACGTCTCTTCAGTGACGCCTAGGCCACATATGACGGCTGATGGCGGAGTTGTTGAGGTCCAAACCAACTTCCGGGCTGAGCACTCGACATACATACATGCTTTTTACGCATTAAGCATTGAGTGCAGTAAGTGTTCCTTGTACATAGAGGATGGCCAAATGTTGTACCAACAAAGGTCATTTAAATAAATTTAAAAAAAAATTCTAGGCCGTGCGATGTCTTACTGCGGGCACTGTTTGACATGTCTGGTCTAAGCCATTTAGACCTGCATTCTTTATTATTATTATTATTATTATTATTATTATTATTATTATTATTATTATTATTATTATTATTATTATTATTATTATTATTGTTTTAGAATTTGTTTCACGTCGCACCGACACAGATAGGTCTTATGGCGACGGTGGGATAGTAAAGGGCTAGAAATGGGAAGGAAGCGGCCGTGGCCTTGATTAAGGTACAGCCCCAGCATTTGCCTGGTGTGAAAATGGGTAACGAAGGAAAACCATCTTCGGTTATGTAGACGAAAGTTATCCACGAAATGTCACTGTAATATTTGTCCCAAATGGAATATAATAATTCATTTTACTCAAATAAAGTGTATAATCTGCGGTAGATTAAGAAATAGTACGAAATATTTTACTTGTAGAGAACGATATTGATACATACTTCACTATCTTACAACTATTTTTTTCTGCTACGTCGCAGCGCTTCCGTATGTGTTTTGTTTGTCTAACACTTTCGTGTGTGATGCCTTTGCTCACTGAAGTTGTTTGAATTAATTAGGTGTCTTTTTCTTCATGTTGCTCATTCGTTTTGTTCCCTAACTCATTCATTAAACGATATATTTATTGGTCCCGGGATCATGCTATTTTGTTGTTTGAACTGTCCGCGCTAGTCATATGGACAAAGATAATGACAGTTCACAGACATAGCGCTCCCATTCTTCGGTGCAAGCCCTGGACCTCAAGAAAGAAACAAAAGAGGGCACGAACAGCGAAATACAACATAAAGGAGTCCTGTCTACGGCCCGTAAGTACGTATGCATATTTCTCTAGATATTCCTCTACTAACGACGGTATTTCTTAATTTACCGGGGATTTTTCACTTTATTGGTGTAAAAGCAATATTTTTTTGTTCCATTTGGGACAAATATTACAGTGACATTTCGTGGATACCGTACCTTTGGTCTACATAACTCCATCTTCAAGGCTGCCGATAGTGTGGTTCGAACAGACTATCTCCCGGATACAAGCTCACAGCTGCGCGCCCCTTACCGCACGGCCAACTCGCCCGGTTAGCCCTGCATTATTATTATTATTATTATTATTATTATTATTATTATTATTATTATTATTATTATTATTATTATTATTATTATTATTATTATTATTATTATTATTATTATTATTATTATTATTATTATTAAGATATGTTCATTATGCTCGTCCTTCCTGTAGCACTCTGTGAGAGAGGAGAGGATGTTCCCCCAAATAGGCCAGGAGTCGATGGCCGCGCAAGCTGGCCACAGCGGTACAAAAAGCTACCCAGTTTCCGCTGATTTGCGGTTGTCTTGACAACTCTCAATGGGGGAGAAACGGAAGCCAGAGGTAATGTCACGTGCCTCTCGCTATGGTCTACAAAGTATCGAAGTCAGGGTGCGAGTGATGGTGCCACAAAACATAGCCCGCGCCCATTCAACTGTGACGCTGCTGCTAGCTACGGCGAGATTCTTCTTGCAGCCTTAATGATGAGAACGTTCAAACATTTCGTTATCTTCCACCTATAGACTATGCTCCACGCTAAGAAAACAGTAACTTATAGCCCTTAATGGACCTACAAGGAGCGAACACACTCCCTCTTATAGACCCATAATTCCTCCTGATTAAGGAATATTATAATCTACTTTATATTGTACCAGCCCGTGGTTGTAGGGGTAACATCCGGAGGCCCCTGGTTCGATTCCCGGCCAGATCAGGGATTTTTACCTGGATCTGAGGGCTGGTTCGAGGTCCACTCAGCCTACGTGATTATAATTGAGGTGAGATAGCGGCCCCGGCTTAGAAAGCCAAGAATAACGGCCGAGACGATTCGTCGTGCTGCCCACACGACATCTCGTACTCTGCAGGCCTTTGGGCTCAGCAGCGGTCGCTTGGTAGGCCAAGGCCCTTCAGGGCGGTGATGCCATGGGGTTAAAGAGGGAGGTTACTTTGTATTGTACTAGCTGTTATCCGCGGATCCGCTCGCTTGGATTTCGTAATTTGATAAAAGTAATCGTTCCTTGGTACTGCACCAAGACACTATCTGAAAATGCCTGAAGTATAAAGACTCGCCGAAAAATGGGGTTTCATTAACCCCAGTTCCTCTTTGAAACCACGTTTGTAGTTTTGCCTTTTCGGCCTAAGATGACCAGGCTACTGGCAGAGGTAACTCTGGAACTTGCGACAGAACTCGACTTGTGAAAAACAGTCCTCTCTCAATTCGAAAACAAAAAATATACGTGTTTCTTCATTTTTAAAGGAGATTCGAAATACCTATTTTATCGTCTGTAACATCTTCCGCTTTTGAGATATAAGTACATACATCATCATTATAGACCGTTATGCTTTTCAACGTTCAGTCTGCAAGCCTCTGTGAATTTACTAAACGTCGCTACAATCCTCTATTTCTAACTAGTTCTGCAGCCTCATTTAGTTCTATACCTCTTATCTTTAAATCGTTAGAAACTGAGGCTAACCATCGTCGTCTTGGTTTCCCTCTACTTCTCTTACCCTCCGTAACACAGCCCATTATTCTCCTAGGTAACCTATCCTCCTCCATTCGCCTCACATTACACCACCACCGAACCGGTTTATGCGTACAACTTCATTCATCGATTTCATTCCTAACTTAGCCGCAATCTCCTCATTCCAAGTATCCTCCTACCATTGTACCCACCTATTTGTACCAGCCATCATTCTCGCTACTTCTATGTTTGTTTCTAACTTATCAATAATATATCCAGAGTCCACCCAACTTTCACTCCCGTAAAGCAAAGTTGGTCTGAAAACAGACCAATTTAAAGATGGTTTCTTCGGGGGACCGATTTCCTTCTTTCAGAATACTGTTGATCACAACTGCGAGCTCATTGCATTAGCTTTACGACACCTTGATTCAATCTCACTTATTATATTACCATACTGGGAGAACACACATCCAAAATAATTGAAAGTATCTACCTGTTCCAGCTTTGTATGACGAATCTGATATTCAGTTCTCTTGGCTTTCTTACCTACTGACATCAATTAAATCTTCGAAAGACTAATTTTCATACTATACTCATTGCACCAATTTTCAAGTTCCAAGATATATTGCAGGCCTTCGGCACAATATGCCATTAAGACCAAATAGTCAGCATAGGCCAGACTGCATACCATATTTTCACCTAACTGTATCCCTCCCTGCCACTTTATACCTTTCAGCAGATGATCCATGTAAACTACGAACAACATAAGCTTTCTCTAGATCTAAGAAACATAAACATAACTGTCTATTCCTCGGATAGCATTTTTCAATTACTGGCGCATACTGAAAATCTGATCCTGACAGCCCTTCTGTGGTCTGAAACCACACTGGTTTTCATTCACCTTCCTCTCAACCACTGATCACACCCTCCTTTCCAAAATGTCAGTAGGTAAGAAAGCCAAGAGAACTTTGCCTGGTATACTAATCAATGAGATACCTCGCAAGTTGTTGAAATCCTTCCTGTTCCCTTGCTTAAACATAGGTGCAATTACTGCTTTTGTCCAATCTAAAGGTACCTTACCAACACTCCGTGCTAATCTTATTACTTTGTGAAGTTATTTCATCCCTGCCTTTCCATTACACTTCACCCCATTTCAAGTCTAATTTCATCTATTCCTGCTGCTTTATGACAATGGAGTTTATTTACCACCTTTTCCACTTCCTCAAGCGTAATTTCACTAACATCATTTTTCTCCTCCCCATGAGCTCGGCTGTTCGTGACACAACCAGGAAGATTTCCTTTTAAGCTGAGAAGATTTTCCAAATATTCCCTCCCTCTGTCCGATCATTCCCTGGGATCTATTATGAGTTCACCTGAATTACTAAAAATACTGTTCATTTCCTTTTTCTCTTCCTTCCTAAGATTCTTTATTACTGTCCAGAAAGGTTTCCCTGCTTTTTGACCTAACCTTTCCAGGTTATTACCAAAATACGACTTCCTTTTGGATTCAGCTAATTGTTTCGCTCTGTTTCTTTCATCTACGTACAATTCCCTGTCTACCCCGGCCCTTGTTTGGAGCCATTTCTGACAAGCCTTCCTTTTACGTTTACAAGCTGCTCTCACTTCATCATTCCACCAAGATGTTCGCTACGTTTCCTCGTCCTGGAGATTTTCTACCCTTATTCGTTTGCAGACAGATTTCATTTTCTCTACCCTATGCCTAGAGATACTTAGTTCACTACAGATCAGATAGTGGTCCGTATCATCGAAAAATCAGCGGAAAACTCGTACATTCCTAACAGATTTCCTGAATTCGAAGTCTGTTAAGATATAGTGAACCCATAATTCTACGGAGAGAAAAATACTTTTTTTCTCAATATTTATTTGATATCAAGAAGCTACATTTATGTTTGAGGGCAGCCATGTTGCGCTCCTAAGAGCCCCGATGTCGCGTGGGAAGGATCTCACTCACGGCAAGCTCGTGAAATACCGGGACACCTCGGCGGAACTCGAGTGCCCGACAATTCTTTAAATTCATGGAATACTATACAACGAGGGATTTTGGCAATACAGTAAATAAAGAAATAAATAAGTTAAATTATTCGTACACCCTACGTGAAGACAGAGCCCCCAGGGAAAAACATAAATGTAGTTAAGCCTAAGTACATGTTAGCGTCAGATCAGTGAACCAGCTACACGTGCCAAGGTCAGGGGATGAAGAAAACGCGCGAAACGCACGGGCAGAAATAATTTATTTCCCCTGTTGTGAGTGTGGTAAAATTATAAGATTAACATCTAAAATAAGTACAAGCCTGTCCGGAATTCTGGGACAAGTCTCATCAAAATCGGTCTATAGGACCCAAAATTGGCAGATTACACAATCAAGCTTAATAGTGGGGATAGCGTCCCTCCTGAGATTATAAAAGAAACCCCCCCACCGTATATTTTGGAGTGTCGATCTGGAACTTGAAGCCGCGGGAGCTAGTGCCCGTCGTCATTGGAAATTCGCGCCAGATTGATCGACAAATAATTAAATACATGTCCGTGGCTAAGGTCCACATACTCGGTTAAGAAGAGAAGGTGATTGGAAAAGTTCTGAACGTTTGCCGATGACCTAGGAAAGTGTAGGCGTTGGTTAAAATATACACAGCAGATTTTATTTATATCATCTCATGTACGTTTGAAAGTGAAGAGGGTTGGGGAAGCTATGAAGAGTAGTTCTGCTCCCTTTATCTGTTGAACACCTGTTTTATTGGAGTAACGGAGAGAGACAACTCTGGGAACGAACCAGACAGTCGTAGCCGACTGCAGAACGAGGAAAGTTCGTGGTGCCAATTACAGAGAAAAGTGCGTGATTCATGTGGTAATTTTAATATCGTGTGTGAGAAGGGTAGTGTTTGTAAGAGTGAGATGTTGGAAATGATAATGTTCTTTGTGAAAATGTACGGCTAAGGAGCGAGGTCAGCTGGTGACGATGTAACCAGAATACTGGGAATGGTGCCATGTGCAGGTCTGTCTATATTTATATTATGTTGTAGTTAGTTTTATTTGTTCTGTCCCAACAAATTTTTCAAGATGATTGTCGGGTTGATATTCGTAATTATCAGGCGAAAGGTGTTGTAATTTTTGGTCAGCGTGTGAAACTTTCAGTGTGTAAATTTCATGACAAGAAACGGTAAAATGCGACGCTTAAAAATTTGGTGTTAATGTTCGATGAGATATTGTCCAAAGCGTGGATTTTTGGAAAGTTATAAGTGTAAATTAGCCGTGGCGAATATCTAAATTTCAAATATCAGTTGAATTCGGAAATATTTGTCGATAATAATAATAATAATAATAATAATAATAATAATAATAATAATAATAATAATGTCTACCGCGGGATAAAGAAATTTTTCTATGTTAAAAGTGCATTTAACCAGTATATTTTTACAAGGATCGCAGGCACATTTAGATAATTTCAGTGAAATTTGGTAGCGTTACAGTTATTAATGGGAAGGAAAATTTTGAGACATCGTGTATATCAATGATATGAAAAGTCGCGGTGTGTTCTTGGATTCTCGAGGTCTGAAAGTCGTAATAACAGTAAAGTAAGAGATGTGTTTTACAGTGGTTGTTGTTTTCACCAGGGGATTGAATTATGAAAAGGGGTCTTGGAAATATAAGAAAAGGGGATTGAGAGCGACGAATGTATATGAGAGAGATGGATGAAATGAAGCCTGGATTTTAAGTGATACCGCTGGAATAAAGCGAGGAGAGAGTTTGAGACAGGCTATATTTTTGCAGAGGAAGTATTTAGGAAACAGGCTGTATTGAGGCAGGCTGTATTGTTTTCCGCTACCAATAAGAAATTTGAGACGACTACTGTGTGAAGCACCGTAGATTTCTAGTAAGATCCCAAGTGAAAACGACTCTAGCAAAAGGTTAAAAATCTTGGTAGTAAACGTCCTGCGATTTGCTACTTAAAACCCGTATGAATAGTAAGATAATGCGACCTCAAGGATAAAATAGCATTTTAGACCCATGGTTGGGGTGTATTGAATTTGTTCACTGGGATATGTCATTGATATAAAATGTTGGAATTGACGATAGGCGATTTTGAGTTTCGAATGCGGTAGTGATGATTATTATTTTGAAGGCATCCACTATGGCAAACATGTGTTGGGAATTGTCATTGCTTCCCTAAAACTTCAGTGCACAGGCTGAGATTGTGTTTGAGGTGGAGAATAGTTCGTCACGTATATTTATTTTTTTGAGTTCACGTATTGTAATGGTAGAGACTTACTGTGTTTTTCGACTTGCATTCATTTGATAGTAAGAGACGTGGTTCCGTCGTGCGTATTTTGTCTGACCAGATTTAGTATTAAATGTCGGAGGTGTTTGAAATTGCTAGTTCGCCTGATATGTTAAGGGATGCGTAGTACGACCCACTTTGACGCCCGACGATAGATTTAGGACGTCACATGTTATCCTTGGAGTCACTGATGATGAGACGTCCTAGTTCACTCCCGACGATAGAATTTGGAAGGTATCATGTATATACAGATTAGTGTTAGGATGTACAGATTTCAAGTGAGCCCGACGATAGGTCTGGGATGTCAGCTGTACACACTCAAGTCTCAGATTAGATGTTTCTTTTTTTTTTTTTGAAGTGGCCTGGACGAAGGTAGCATCTACAGTAAATATAAATTATGAAGAGGGTTAGTGCGTAGCTCTCCTTGAGATAACGGGACCGCTAGTGAGTGAGGGTTGCCCAAATGTTGGATATCAACCTGATCTAGATTAATTATATTTTACTGTAATTCTCCGCTCCTGTTGAGCTTTAATGACTTCGATATGTTAATTTATTTTACGGACTTTATTGTTTTATCGTTTTGACGTCCGTTTCGTTTGATAGTGTGCATATTGACACTCAGTGTATTAGTGTGAGACTTGAGTTGCGAATGCGGTTTCGATTCGTCAGCCAGTAACAATATTTTATTTTCAATCTTGTCGTACTTTCATTTTTATTCATAGTTGAAGTAATTAAGTAATCACTGTATAGTAGTGCGTTGGGACAGACAATAAATAAATAGATCTGTACTGGTAGCATTGTTTTTCAAGGGAAAGAATTCCTTAAAGTTGTAATAATTTTTAACGTGGACTGGTAATTTTATTTAGCGTAGCAAAACCATTTCTAACCTGAAAATCGGTTCGATAATAATACTTTTCAAGTAACTTTCCATTTTTTAATTAACTTCAGTGTTTGGCATTTCTTCTAAATGCATGATGAATAAGTGTTTCCTGCATTTCGCAGTTTTGTTCCTTTAGAACGACATAACGTAGGATCCTCACGGATCATGTTGTTGTTGGTTCCTTCCGAACAGCTGTTTTGGGTGATGCACATTTAGCATCGGGATTACCTTATCACTTAAGGGTGTCATGAATGACAAATACATGGTGGAATTTTATTTCAATTGTGAATGATGCTGTTAACTCGTAGTGAACACCATGCTTTCCCATAATATTCGCAACCTATCCAAAGCAACTGATAGTCAGTTTGGTTCGATTAAGGGTCCATTCGGCGGGTGTTCCGTATCCGTAAAGGGTACTCGACTGGTGGATAACCTTAATTGAGAGAAAATCAGGCGTTCTACTTGTTGAAAGTCAGATTTTCCACGGATCGTGTGGATTAACTCTCAGTTCTCGTTTGAAATAATAGGTGTCCGGTTTTCAGGTCTTCCCTTTTTCAGTTTTTTCAGTTTCGCTGTCCACTAATATATTAACCTCTCCGAAGCAACTCTTCGATATTGTAAGAAACAAATCAACGTTATGTAATGTGACTGTGTTTGAAACATTCAAAAATCAATAATTTATAAATTTGTTTATTTCAAGAATGCATATTAAATTCATAATGTTATCGTGCTATTTCAATTTAATAAAAGTTAGTAAGCACATTTTGCTCCTCATTTCAAGTAGTTAGGCTCTCTTCTGAACCCCATCGTTTGGTTAAGATCGTGACCGAATTTATTGCCGCAACGACCCATGATTTAAGAGTTCTAGATTGTTCTACTGTAGCAGCCGTGGCCGACCAACGATGGAATGGTGAGTTCAAGGGTTCAATAGTCTATTATGGATCTTGTACCCCTAGCCTCCCATGTGTAGCGGTGAATAGCCTTATGCTTCAAGAATATATTCGTAACAGCTAAACCCATACTAGCATAGAAGTCCAGCAAACGCTTCCCATTCCCATTAGCTTCCATATCTTCCCCACATTTACCAATCACCCTTTCGTATCCTTCAGTTCTATTCCCAACTCTCGCATTGAAATCGCCCATTAGCACTATTCTATCCTTGCTGTTGACCCTGACCACGATATCATTCAACGCTTCATAAAACTTGTCTACTTCATCCTCATCTACACCATCACATGGTGAATACACGGACACAGTTCTAGTCTTAATTCCTCCAACTGACAAATCTACCCACATCATTCGCTCATTTACGTGCCTAACAGAAACTATGTTGCGTGCAATGGTATTCCTGATAAAGAGCCCTACCCCAGACTCTGCCCTTCCCTTTCTAACACGCGTCAAGTACACTTTATAATCTCCTATCTCTTCCTCGTTATCTCCCCTTACCCGAATATCACTTACTCCTAGCACATCCAGATGCACCCTCTTTGCTGACTCAGCCAGTTCTACTTTCTTTCTTCCATAAGCCCCATTAATATTGATAGCTCCCCATCGAATTCCATTTCGTTCGCCAAGTTGTTTCCAAGGAGTCCCTCGCCTGTCAA
Organism: Anabrus simplex; assembly: GCF_040414725.1. Lineage (NCBI taxonomy): Eukaryota > Metazoa > Arthropoda > Insecta > Orthoptera > Tettigoniidae > Anabrus > Anabrus simplex. The sequence continues at coordinate 488,811,204 of NC_090267.1, forward strand.
ATGGGAGTGGGACTCCGTTACTCCCATAGGTCCGAGGCTTGCTTACAATGTTCTGAGCTCGGTAAATTCATGAAGCAGGATGGTACCCTACGTGCACATAGTCCAAGTGAGGATCTCTCCTCTAACGGGTTATGGACCACCGGTGAATTGTATAGTCCTATCCGCGTGAGCACAAGGAGAGCCATGACTCAGAATATGTCCGAGATGCCCACTCCCATTCCATACCAACTGGTATCCCGACTCTCAGGACCACTTACTAGGCCACTCAGCTGTTGCCCATGGTTCACGAACTAGGACGTGACTACAGTAACCTACAAACATGAACCATGTAGATTATGAAATAGAGAAAAAAGATCAGACATTTTTTGCCCGGGCGTTATTAAAATAACTACTGAAGCTTTTCTGTTTCATAAATACATTCGCTGGGAGGATGCGCAATGGCTGAACAACCATCTCTGAACATCGTTATGAGAGTATTTAGGGGTTGTAGTAAGGATGTAAAGGAGAGGGCATGTAAGTCTCTGGTAAGACCCCAACTAAAGTTTAGTTCCAGTGTATGGGACCCACACTAGGATTATTTGAATCGAGAACTGGAGAAATCCGAAGAAAAGCAGCTTGATTTGTTCTGGGTGATTTCCGACAAAAGAGTAGGCTAGCGTTACCAAATTGTTGGAAAGTTTGGGATAGAAAGCCTTGGGAGAAAGGAGGCTAGCTGATCGACTAAGTGGTATGTTCCGAGCTGTCAGTTTGGAGGTGGCGTGGAAAAAAAATTACATTGGCTGAAGAATAAGTTTGAGTGTGGTTTTTAAAGCAAGAAAGAATACAATATGAAGGTAAAGTAGGAATTCAAGAGGAGGAACCATGTTTCAGCCCATCTAAAGGCCATCCTCAGTAGAAGCTCAAATATTACATTTATGCAAACAAATAAATCAGTAATGAAGTGTGTGGAATTAAAACACAATGATCATGTCAAAGTGACATGTGACCGACAAGGTGGTACCATTTGAGACGACAGCCTTTTAACGAATGATGCACACTTATTATTCCCTTTATTGACGGTCTCACTACACTTGCCAACACACTGTTCCATTTTTTTCAAAGATGAGCAAATTTTATCTCAACAAAACCAGTTTGTAGACGGGAGGATTTTCTACTTCAACATGTTTTTACTTTGTCAATCATGATCACTGTATTTTAATTCCACACACACTTCATCATTTTGTTTTTATTTGTTTGCATAAATCTAATATCTGAGCTTCTACTGATGGTAGCCTTTTGATAGGTTGAAACATGTATAGATATCGTCCCATCTAATATAGATGATTGTTTTTTATTGAAAAGGAGGATTATACAAAACTTTTTATTTGTAAAGTGATAACCGTCAATACGGAATGAGATTTATAACATGCAAACATGTATTTCTTGTAATATTTTCTTTCCGTGGAATTGCTTGTTGTACTCCTGTTGCTTTAGTTATTGTTGCTGGGTAGTTATGTTTCAAGTTTACTTTATTATCACTTGTAAGATTAAGCTGAACCTATAGTACTGTAAGCCGTAGTTTTATGCGCTGGAAATACTTAAGGTGTGTGAAATTGTGTAGGATGATGATGATGATGATGATGATGATGATGATGATGGATTTAGAAAGTTATGCTAAGAGTATTTCTAGTAATATATTCTTTCCATTAAATCGCTTGTATACTCTTGTTGCTGCTGTGTGATTATATTTTAACTTTATTTAAAATTCACAGACTGTTTCCAGTCATTTGACCGGGTCAGGAATGGAATGAATGAAGCCCCATCTAGCGGCTAGGATGGGAATTGTGCCGGCTGCCGAAGCGTGTAGTACTCCTCTGAGGCGATGATTAATTAATTACAGATGAAATTAAATGATATTGGAGAGTGTTTCTGGAATGAAACATGACAGGAAAAACCGGAGTACCCGGAGAAAACCCTATCCCGCCTCCGCCTTGTTCAGCACAAATCACAATTGGAGGACCTATAGTATTGTAAGCCGTAGGTGTAGTTACTACTCCTACCACTACAATTACTATTACTTTCCTTCACACAATATACTTTAAATTGGTTGAGCGCCAGTTGCTGTAATAAGCAACAAAATTCGGATAGCATGCCTCTTATCTCAAGTATTCTCAAGGCGTAAGGTGATAAACTCACACATCTGGCAATATGCAGGAATATGGATCAGGACAATGGTAGATTACGGTTACATTTCCACAATTGAGGATTGTACCTGGATATATAATTACATTATTATTGAAAAAACTGAATTCATGACTATAGTTTATATCACAATGAACTTGCATTGCCGTACTTTAATTTAATATTATGAAAAATATCTGTGAGATATGTTGTTACATAAATCTTAATCTGAATTTAAAAAGCTATAGACATACAGCGTGAATTGATTGTAAGATCGCCGCTGATTAAATTCTTCTTCGTGTTATTTATGCATAATATGTCTGATGCTGTAATTACCTGATGTATGCACACACCACTGTTGAACTTCAAATTCTTGGATAAAACCATTGAGTTGAAGTTGGAAGCCGTTTGCTTATCTTCTTATGTAATCTGGATTTGACCTACTATCTAGTTTCACACGTCCTGATAGCTAATATAGAGACTGTTGAAATAAATACAACAGTTCTATGTGATGTTAAATATATCTACGTTAGATTCAATTCTCGAACAAAGTTCGCGAATTGTATCGTAGAATTCAAAAAAGAATTCGAAGTTCCATGACGACTGTTAACTGCATATATCGGTTAAATTCAATATGTATATTTCCTATACCTCTGAAGACCACGGCACTAAATCTCTGGTGAATCTACTGAAATAAACGTACATTGCGAAGTTCTACCTCGCAATTAGATGCTGCTGCTTCACTATCAGTCCAGTACAGTCTCTCCCCAGATCAAACCACCACTCTTACACTTCTTCGACGATTCTTAGACCACCTCTTAGCTCTGACCACCACTCTTAGAACACCTCTTGAACGACACAACTATCCTTTCATCGGCTTGTAAAAACTCGTGATGACCACTCAGATCCTTTCCACTCCGTCATCCCTTCCAGACCGACACATGGTAGCTAGCGAATACAGACACTCGATAGAAACCACGTGACCACGCACTATATAAAAGTAGTCATGTGTCTTAATAGCTTCCCCACGCGTACAAACGATGACGACATAGATGTGTCAGCGGAAGATTTACTTGCCTAATACAGCATTGGTTAAACATAGCCTCGGTTTGCAAAATATCCTGCCAGCTCACCTACCGACAGTTACAAGTCACAGCATGACCATTTCAAATCAACAAATCTTACTTATTTATGTACAGAATTATTACAAACAAAATTCCCTTATCCTATGACTAAATGACATAATATGCGTGGTACCTAATTATATTACAGTCTAAATGATGAAAATCAGAATATAAAATCTAACGAATCGGGTCAATTAATGATCTTTTGAGGCTTGGTTTGCGTTTTATATTAAAATTCATAGATGTTGCGGTTTTTCTTTCAAAGTTCCAGCTATCAACGCATCTTCAACATTCAGTTCAGGTTATTCTTTCTCTGTTCAATTTCTAATTATCTGTGTTTATATTAATATTCATTGAATGTTCCATTTAATAACACAATTTCAATAGTTATTTCAGGTTACTCTTTATAATTTTGTATACTGCATGTATCACAAATTATGAAACGATTACAATAAACAATACCCTCTCCCTAATCTATGGTTTTCAAGATTAGGGGAGACGGGTATCTTTGACTTTGGATGAAAATTATCGTATTGGTCCTTCTTAGTTCTAATTTTGACCTGGATATCGTTGCATAATTCCAATTGTTGTGCTTCTTATTCAGCTAGAAGTGCAAAACGAATAGCGTCTACATTCATCATGTCTAAAAGTGATGGGTTGAATATTTCTTTGTTTCTCTCTCGAAGTGAACTCGTCTTTTGGCGCGCTTTGTGAAGGGCCCGTTGCAGCCGGCCGGCCGGCCCAAGGAGAGGCGCTTTGTGATGTGTGAGAGTCTGAGCGGTCCTTTTCCCTTTGTTGCTCACATAAGAAGATGCTCGCTATTCTTCCCTCCCTCTCGACACGCCCACGACCTGCCAGCCCGTATAATTAGCTTCAGGTGAACAGAGAACTGGTCCACACACCCTCGCCTACCGTATCAATACACTACTATACATAACGTCGTGCCTCTGTCCTATTTGATGTTCCCATGGCTCATATTAAACTGAACAGGCGTAATTCTAGCTAGCGATGAGTACAATCTCCGACAACTAAATATAGGTCAGTCGAAAATAAATTCCATGGAAGCTAACAGACAACTGTCCGTAGGATTTACAAACCGAGCGAGTTGGCCACGCGGTTAGGGTCGCACAACTGTGCTCTTTCAGTTGGGAGAGAGAGGTTTCGAATCGCTCTGTCGACAGACCTGAATATGTTTTTTCCGTGTTTTTGTTTTCTTTTTTATACTTTCTAGAATCTGCTCTACGTTGCACTGACACAGATAAGTCTTATGGGGACGATGGGATGGAAAAGGACTAGGAATGGGAAGGAAGCGGCCGTGGCCTTAATTAAGGTACAGAGCCCCAGCATTTGCCTGGTGTGAAAAAAGGCACTTTTATACGACGCAAATGCTGGGGCTGTGTACCTTAATTAAGGCCACGGCCGCTTCCGTCCCACTCCTAGCCCTTTCCAATTCCATCGTCACCATAAGACCGTCCGGTTCCATCGCTAAATGGTTGGCGTTCTGCCCTTTGGTCACAGGGGTCTCGCCTATGGACGTCAAATCAAAAGACCTGCATCTGGCAAGCCAAAGTTGTCCTCGGACACTCCCGGCACTAAAAGCCATACGCCATTCATTGTTTAACCATAAGACTGTGCCGGTGTGACGTAGAGCAAATTACCAAAAAAAAAAACCCTGATTATATAACATTACATTAGGGTAGAGGCGTGGCTGGGAATTTCCTGAGTGTTGCCGATTCAAAATTGGTGGAGTCGAAGAGAGGATGAAGTTCTTTCGAAGGTTCTACTAGTATTTTCTTCCTTTCTTTCTTTCTTTCTTTCTTAATCTGTTTACTCTTCAGTGTTGGTTTATCCCTCGGACTCGGCGAGGGATCCCACCTCTACCGCCTCAAGGGTAGTGTCCTGGAGCGTGAGACTTTGAGTCGCGGAGGATACAACTGGGGAGGACGACCGGTACCTCACCCAGGCGGCCTCACCTGCTATGCAGAACAGAGGTCTTGTGGGGGATGGGAAAATCAGAAGGGATAGACAAGGAAGAGGGAAGGAAGTGGCTATGGCCTTAAGTTAGGTACCATCTCGGCATTTGCCTGGAAGAGACGTGGGGAAACGACGGAAAACCACTTCGAGGATGGCTGAGGTGGGAATCGAATCCCCCTCTACTCAGTTGACCTGCCGAGGCTAAGTGGACCCCGTTCCAGCCCTCGTACCACTTTTCAAATTTCGGGCAGAGACGGAAATCGAACCCGGGTCTCCGGGGAGTGCAGCTAATCACACTAACCACTACACCACCTACTAGCATTTTAGGGGGACAAAAAATTCTCCAAAGACAATATGCAATGTATGGAATTATAAAAACAGTAACAAATGAGAGTATTTATCATTTTGGAAGATATGACTAAAATATAAGCACAGCCACTGTGAATCTGTACGCCATGATACCGTTACGAATAAAACAGCGTTTGTTTCATTACTCTCATTTATTTCAGAAAGACGCAATAAATGTACACACGCACTGGACCATACGCTCAGGTTCATTAAGGGTGGCAATTCTATTTAACCGTGATGACCACGCTTAATAATTGCTGGCTATTTACAAGTCTCTGCTCTTCTCACACAGCGGGTGGTCCGGCTCGTTACAACCTGAGAGGGTTTTAATCCTGTTCACAGGTTCGCCTTGCTTTCAAGTCCAGTCACTCCGCACAGCAACTGCGTGCAGACAGCTGGGGTTGAACACAGTGCTACCGGCTACACAACACACGATGGCTGTTCCTTGGTTCGACTCAAGAGACAGTCCGGTAATTTGCACGGTCACACGCAGTGAACAACTAAACAGCGTCAGCTCAACAGTATTCAACAGCAGGGCAATACTCACAACAGCGACTATGAACATAGATCCAATTGCACTCACCACAGCAGCTTCAATCGGTCATTCACGGCGGTACACAGTCCACACAAGTTCACACACACACACACAGTCTTCTGTCCCGTATGCCATCTTGAATCAAACTACTCGCTGGACACTCTGACAAAACAACAACCACAACTCCTCGTTCAGACCTTGATGGGACACTAGCGACAGCCAAAACGCCTGTCACCCTCATCCCAGCCGCCGAACCACAACTCACTGAGTTTCACACTGACTCCAACACTGAGTCCCACAGTGAGTCTAACCCTGACTCCACCACGGAGTCCAACACTGACCGACCGCCCGCGGCCAGGCTCCCTTTTTATAGCTCGGGTGATGTGTGCCAGAATATTCGCGACGTGGCTAGAGACGGATCATTCTCGTCGCATCTCCCAGAAACTCACAGATAAACCGACCGACGAGAACAAAACACGGAAAGGCTGGCGGGTGATCTCCAAACGTCTGACTCATGCACCCCTTGAAGGAAGTACCAAAAGGGACTACCACGGGGCTGGCACGTAACAATACATTAAAATGTCTTTTAATTTAGGTTTTAGTCTGTCATTCAACATACTATTACTCTTCTACGGATCCTAAGGAGCGGTATAAAAGGCTCTCTAGGGTGCCACTTCACTGTCCTAAATTCAGTGGAGTTAAGATGGTCGCAATTGCCGATATCAAATTTAAACATAACGCCTAAACTCAATCACTCATATCAAGGAGATACGATATAGCGCGAGATGGGAATAGTAAAAATCAACATGGCAGTGGCTGAAACAAAACAAGACTCAGAATTGTTAAACACCGTTCTATTGCAAAATGATAAGTGAACAAGCGATCTAAAAGAGCGGACGTGCTAATTTGAAGAGGCTAGAAACGCATATATAAATTCAAGATTTAGAAGGAAATCAATAGAAGAATAAAGATTCGCAACGTCAGAAGTAACTAAAGAATATATAATTACAATAGCAGCTATTGAATCTACAAAATAAGAACATTATAAAGGAAATTCATATACTGAAGTTTCATCACAGCGAAGACTAGGTCTTGACTCGATTAGAAAGAAAGGAATGCAATATAACGCGGCAATAGCTAACTGAACTTCTAAAACAGTTTTTACGATATATAAAGCTGGAAAAAGTGTAGACATATTGGTGATCTGCAAACTTTATTACGATTAAATTCGAGATGAAAGAATTATCAATGAAATTGTAATGTTAGAAGGCTTTGAATTCAACGTAATGTCACAACTAACTTCATAGCCTATATGTATCCTTGTATCCCAATTGCCCAAGATCTGGCTGCCATGCAATTCTAAGTGTACCGGGCGGTACACCTCCACGCCGCGAATTCAAATATTGCGCCAGTTGAAACCTCTCTACAGGAGAAACTCTGAACTTTAAAATCTGTATTAAATCAAAGGTTTCTCGGAAGATGTCTCTACTGTAAATTTTGAAGTGTTCTGAACTATGTCTACTTCGATTTGTATTTGTTTGCTCTGTAGCAAGAAGTGTGGACATTCTCTTCTAGATGGCACTACTTAAGAACTATAATTGTGCACCCTAGTGCGAAGTGAAGGAACTGCTTTTTTTGAAGAAGTTTTGTGTTTATAAGTTTTTGACCTTACTAAATTTTGTTCTGTGGTTTGTGGGTTGGCAACATTAATCATTTCTACCCGCTTGTTTTGAATTTAGCCAATCCCGAATTTCTCTAATTAATTTTTGACAAATAATGTATGTCTTCTCCGATATGGATATGTTGCTTTAAGCTATCCAATAAAGTTGAGGGGGGTGTGGGTACTCATTCTTGAAAGGTCTCGAATGTTCCACGAGGGTATTTAAACTGCTGATTTTCTTGTCTCGGTGCCACTTCATCGACATCTTGCTTAGTGGGTGATTATGTAGCAGGGGGCGGGAAGCGCCTCTTTCTTCGGGCAGCGGTTCATCCACAAGGTAATGGCCGTTTAATAACTTTATTTCTTGCTAGCTCAGCAGTTTAACCCTCGGGGCAGGTTCGAAACTTTTCTCATGTAACCGATCTTTAAAATGTAATAGACACTTGGTAAAATTTCGTCTCTTTAACTATAAATTGGGATAGAGAGTGCCTAACCCTCTCGAGCTCCCACTCATATTGTTTTGAGGTGACTACGTTTTCATAACCGTTTTTCTTCTCTTCGTAATGTAATAAAGTTTTCTTATCGTGTCACCTCCTTAGTATGGGATTAGCCCTTGCGTAAGCGGCCTAGTGCCAAGTAGGTTTCAAAAGTGTATTAGGAGTGCAAGCTTCGCCTCCATTCTATTTTGTATTATGTGCCAGTAACTTAACCTGATGTTTTATTTTCCTCATGTAAAGGCCCTGTAGGTTGGGTGTCAAATACCCCTGTTTCTTGGTGTGCCTTAAGGGCAGATAGAAATGAAGTTTGTTGTCGCCTTTGATAGGCTTGTCAAATTGAGAGCGGGTCTGCTCTTTTTCTTAACGTTGTAATTAGGAGCAAGTGCTCCTTGTACTTAGGGGTTTTCTGCCCTTTAGCTATTGTGGTGGTGAACTGAGAGCTCAGAAATTAATCTTGGGGCTCGAAGCCCAAATCTTGTAACTATTGTAATTTCTTAAATTGTTTTCCTGCTACTTGGTACCTATTACTCTGTTGTTGTTATCTGTTGATTTTGAAAAGAAAATATAACCTTTGTTAAAGTTTTAAATTAACTTTAATTTCGTAAGTTGAGACCTATTCCACCCAGCACCTTCTTTCACCTCTGCAAATCCACAAAACATCGTAACACTAAGAAGACTATGGTGAGATTGTCCGGAGGAGGCTAAGCTGAGATGATGGCAACGAAGGACCACATATCCCAGAGCATCCCGATGACCAGTGGCAGGATGTGAACGCCAAACCCGAGTCGCAGATGTCGAGGCATTCATAATCCAATCTCGGAGCCGGAGGAAAAAGATAACTTTTTAATTAAAGTAAGGTAAATAAGTGTTATAAATTCGAATGTAGTCATCTCAATTGTTTGTGAATAGATGTTAGATCGTTATTATCTTCGAGATGATTCAATTATGTTAGATTCTCGCGAAATAATTTTACATTTGTGTCAAAATACATGGATATGAGTATAGTCATCTCAAAGATATAACCAATCCTAGTTAGGGAGTGTGAAGTGAATTATACATTAATGCCATTTTTATGAAATCAAAGAATATTGGAAGGTTATACTATGTGAATTGCGAAGTGTATATTGGTAGAATATTTAAGGTTATATGTGAAATGATGATTGATATTTTGGAATATGAAGGTTAGATAGTGCCATGGGAAGTCAGAGTAGGATAATATATGGATATGAGAATAATTCGAAGTCGTGATGAAAATAGATATCAAGAGATATAATCAATAAAGTGAATAATTGGGAATGAAATGATTTTAAGCGTCAAAATGAGGTACATATGATAATTATTGGAAATAAATGGAAGATATATGATATGATATAAATGAGAAGAAATTGATATTGTAAGCTTATAGCAGTATAATGAAGGATAGATACGTTGATAAAGAAGAAAATGATTGTTTTTGAAGAGAAAGATTGAGCATATATGACGCCATCCAGGATCATTTATATTCGTGACAAGAAATCCATATCCTACCATAGTAACAACATGTTGAGGTAGTTATAATAGATAGATAGATAGATAGATAGATAGATAAAAGCCTTTATTTTCTATGGCATAAGTAGATCATCGCAATGAATCTTTCTAGGAAGTGTTGAGTAGTAATTTGATTAATTTTAACCTAATATCTCTATAATAAAGTTGAATTTTCCTTTAAAATGAGAATGGCATACATCGAGTCACATTCATAAGCATTAGTATTTCCTTATAAATAATTCCAGGAGGTTAGATAATTTCTAGAATCTTCATGAAAGACGTCCCTTACATATTTTAATAAATGACACAAGGTAATGTGTTAGAATTCAGACACTCGTGTGAAAATATGTTTCGTTAGTTAGGTACATTTTATGGTCAAACTGAATCGAAGATTAATGCGATGAATGAGATATATAAGGTAATTGAGGGATATCTTGACACGCTAAGCAAAAACCTGTAATTTTGATCAGGCTTTATGTGTAAAATATTTCAATTATTTCTCTGGTGATTTTGTACACAATTAGTTTATGTTTTCTATTATTTATGGCAAAAAATAACATTTCATAACATGTTAAATTATCAAATAAATAAAAGATGCAATAATGTCCACTTCTCCTGCACTTAGGGAGAACCTGACACTAGGTAAGACCTCCGAATAGTTACACAACTATTGTACACAGTGGGTACATATAAAATGTTCATCGTTTCCGTTTTCCACACGCATCACGTGGAACCATTTCCTGCATTTCCCACATGCCTCATTACGGTTGTCGTCACACACTGCGCAGTAATTCTCTGAACGAAGAAGACTGCTTGAGAAACTAGCTTCCCCGTTGCTCACGCCGAGTTCTCGTTGTTGTCCTTCGATTTGAAGGATTCTTTTCATTTTCGCGTTTCCTATTCTTTAAATTTTTCCGATAATCCTGTGAATTCACCGTGGCGGATTCTTGCACTCTTATTCCTCTTCCTTTTCCAGATGGGAGTCTTAATATCGGAACAGGAGACAATTCCTGGACTGAGCAACTGAGAGGGGTTGATGCATGTTCCTGTGGTTATGTAGGGCTATTGGTATTATCTTCTACAGTAATATTTTCTCCAACATGTACATGATTTGAAACATTTTCGTCCAGCACAAGGTCATATCGGGATTGTACGGATAAATGTCATATTTCCGAAATCCGCCGGTAAAATTTCCTGACGTTGCCGATTTGTCCCATGCCAGCTTCAGAAGGTCTCCAAAATTATCTTTAGTGATCCCTTTTCCCGGATGTGCGCGAACACAGTTCCTGGTGGTCTCGTGGTAAAAAAAAATAAGAAGCTCTTGAAGTTAGACACATCTAGAGGCTGGCAACGGGGAGTACTGGTGGGGGGGGGGGGGGGGGAAACAACACATCTCTATTCATAAAGCTGATGCCTTCTCAAGCACATACGGATCTTTGCAGTGCGTTGAGTATCCGTCGATTAAAAACCGAATCCTGCCCCGAGGTTTGTAACGGTTTAGGTGATCAAGGAATAATGAAAATACCGCAATGGTCATATACACTGATTCGGGCATTTTAACAACTGATCCACTGGGTATTTTGAGTGTCTCTTTGCCTTACCCCTTTCATTATAACAAAGAGTGGTATAGCATTACCTCTCACCATTACTGTTACCGTAGATCCCTTTTCTGCCGTGATGCTGTGAAACACGTTTTCCTTTCCTTTTTCACTGATAATCTTCTTTGCCTTAAATATGAGCTGAACACCAGTTTCATTGGCATTGAAAATAGTACCAGACTCTTGAAAAACACAGTCATATCCAACCATTGCCTTTTTTTAAATATGTTTCTTAACACCATTCCTCTGAGTGAACCTAAAAGCCAGTTCTCGTAAGTCGGTCACTGTTCACCCAAACCTTTAGAATCGAGATAAAAAAGATGGTTGACTAACTGGTCCTCCATAGCTTTGTCAATTGTTGCTCCTTTTTCCAGTTTTCTATTGGTAGATATACCAGATAGTACTCTGGATCTGAGTGTATTCCTTGGAACACTGAAATACTTCGCAGCTGTTGCCAAAGTAGTTCCATTTTCTTTCACGTCCTTAATAGTAGCAGTCATATCTTCTGCATTCTATCGTCCAAGCAGACCTTTGTACACGTATTTCCGTGGCATCCTCCATCTATAACCATTTGAATGCAAAACTATTAACGCAAAACTTCTACTTTATCATCAGTCTCCAACCTTCGCAATTTGCGTTTAACTTAACAAAACAATGCAAATATCATTACAAAAATATCGCATTACACAAATATTTTAAATACCCTAATACACTACATTGTCGTCATTTATTACTCCTACTAAACTGTAGTATTAACGCACCATTAAACCCTGTCCCCAAACATTTATCCCGGTTTAGAGATTCAGGGAGATCTCCTCCCAGCTTGTCGTGTCTAGATATCCCCGAGTTTCATTGGCAAGCAAGAGGTCGCAGCACTTACCAAGCTGAAGGTTTGGCGATTTGAAAATGACACGACCGCTTCTCCGAAACTTGCTTTGTGCGTCTAACCTAAAACATTATCTTAAAAGTATCGCATATCTACCCATTTCCTTACTCAAGCTACTCATCATATTATAGCAAGTTACTTTTAAATCATATATCACTTACTTACTCAGCTTCAACTATTCATATGCCTTGTATTTATAGTGGCAATCATCAGCTAACAGGATGACCATGAGCACAAAACCACACGGCTCCAGTAAATGTAGTTGTGCTGTGCAGTACTGTGGTTACCAGTGGCGATAACCTTAAAAGTGTCGAGTTCTGCCAAATACTTTAATACATATTAAATATTTAATACATATTTAATACATATTAAAGTATTTGGTTCTCCCTCGTGTCGGGATCTCCCTAAGTTACCTTATATATATTGATAAATGATGTTAGAAGTTAAGATGAATATTAGCATATGTTTTGCTAACCAGATATACTTTTTTCCTGTCGCGTATAAATAATTTGATAATCCTACAACAAACGAAGCCTAATTCTCATCCTAAATTATCACGTGAAGAAAAGTGAAATATGATGCTGATAAAGACTAAACAAGTTAACATTATCCTATACTCTCCAAGTTGATTTGTAATTAATTTAAAGAGACTTTAACTTTGATTTATTTACAGTTTCATAATTTGATTGATGATGTGAAGATGATAGGGCTACATGAGTTCACTTCGAATTTTAATAATTTTTATCGTACATAATTAACATATTTTTGAACAACATTCAGATTTAATACATCGAAACAGATTTAATGAATTTAATATGAGATAATAATTTTCCTTTAGATTTCATTTGCTTTTCTCAATTTTAAGACTTTGAGTAAATGATTATGATTAAGGTACATAGCGATTCCTATTCATCAACTAGCTTAAGCATTCTGAATATATTTAGAATTAAGGTGTAATATAAATTATATTCTTGCGGAAACCAACGATTCGTAGGTAGGTAATGCACTCGTCGAAAAGCTCTTCTCACCTTTCTCAGAACTCACGTTAAAGACATTAATCGTCGCACCCTGAGATTATGCTGGCCTGGATTTCTTTCGCGAACAGCCCTGGACGCAGGAAAGGCGCACTATGAATAGTAATAATAAGAAGAAGAAGTAAAGAAAGATTTTAAAAGAAATAATATAAGAGAAGAAGAAATTGTGGACAGAGAGATTTTTAGAAAGAGGGTGGTATGTATGGAAGGATTCCAAGGAAGACTGAAGAAGAAACCTCGTGCGAAGTGGTCCGGGGACAGAAGGAAACAGCATAGTGAAAGAATGAAAGAATATTGGAAGGAACGGAAGAGAAAACAACAAAGTATGAAGAAGTGAACTGACATTGGCACGTGGTCCTTATCAGGCCTCATCGGAAATAATAATAATAATAATAATAATAATAATAATAATAATAATAATAATAATAATAATAATAATGTCTGTTAGGTCATCAGCCCAGAGGCTGGTTGGATCCTCAAATAGCATTACCAAAGGCCATGCAGTTATAGCGAAACCACAAAAACCAATGGCAGTACCAAAATGAGGCGTACTAAGCAAGGTGAGGAGTGAGGTAGTTTGCCATTGCTTTCCTCACTGGGCCAAACAGTGCTATTGTAGCACAACTAACCATATGAGCAACACCTTCCATGACACTCAGACACACTGATTGTGCTCTCAATGTCATTAATCAGCACCATCCATTCCACAGCAGCTTCCATATTGTCACAGCCATGGATGAGACTGGGACTTCAGTGGAAGCTACACTTTGCTCTGGCCTGTGCCAAAAGATGGATGTAAAAGTACTGTAACCATCAAGAAATGGCAGCAGGCAGATAATAATAATAATAATAATAATAATAATAATAATAATAATAATAATAATAATAATAATAATAATAATGTCCACCTCTGTGGTGTAGTGATTAGCGTGTTTAGCTGCCCCACCCCCGAGGCCCGGGTTCGATTACCGGCTCTGCCATGACAATTTGAAAAGTGGTACGAGGGCTGGAATGGAGTCCACTTAGCCTCGGAAGGTCAGCTGAGTAGAAGAAGGTTCGATTCCCACCTCAGCCATACTTGAAGTGGTATTCCATGGTTTCCTAACTTAAAGCCACGGCTGCTTCCTTCCCACTTCCTCGCCTATGCCTTCCAATCCCCCCCCCCCCTCAAGACCCCTGTTCAGAATAGAAGGTGTGGGCGGCCGGTCGAGGTACGGGTACTCCTCCCCAGTTGTATCCCGACTCAAAGTCCCCACGCTCCAGAACACTGCCCTTGAGATGGTAGAGGTCGGATCCCTCTCTGAGTCCGAGGGAAAACCAACCCTGGAGGGTAAAAAAGATTAAGAAAGAAAGAAATAATAATCGTAAGGCTTGTGTGCACACTTTTTAGTTTGACGCATCTGGCTGTCTGCTCGTCAATTTCGATGTTCCGTTTCACTCGAGGCCTACTACATGGCAGCGTGGCATTGTACGGAAGTGAAACATCGACAATTACAATTCAGAAAGAGAATAGAAGCCTGTGAAATGTGGTCTTACAAGAAGATGTTAAAGGTGAGATGGGTAGATCATATCACGAAATAAGAGATACTGAATCGAATTGGTTAGCGAAATTTGACGCTGAGATAGGACACATCTTAAGGCACCCAGGACTTTTTCAGTTGGTTTTTGATGGAAGTGTAGGCGGTAAGGACGGCAAGGGTAGACCAAAGTATGAATATGACAAACAAATTAGCGTAGATGTCGCGTGCAGTAGTTGCCTAGAAATGAAAAGTTTAGCACAGGATAGGGTGGCATGGACAGCTGCATCAAACCAGTCTATGGATTAATGACTCAAACAACAACAACAACTGCATCTTGACAAGATGGGCAAGGTGGACATCCCTAGTTGAATTATCATTCTCTGTGAAGAGTTCAGAATGTGCCTATAGTTGTATCAGTGTTAATTAAAGGACGTAGTCTAGTGAAATAGAGCGGATATATTCTAATTACAATTTGTATAGCTACTGTGTTGCATTAATTACTAAATTAATATTTAATCATTTAGGATATTTCAATATTGAATCAGTGGCATGAAATTCATATTTGTTATGGTTTAAACAGGGGATGTAATTGCATTAGAAAAGAGGATCTCGTTAGCAGTTGTTTCCAACAAAACCTGCCAAGAGTTCGTTCCTTCTTTTATTCAAAATCTGTTTACCCTCCAGGGTTGGTGTATCCCACCTCTACTGCCTCACGGGCAGTGTCCTGGAGCGTGAGACATTAGGCCGGAGGATATGAATGGAAAGGAGGACTAGTACCTCGTCCAGACGGCGTCACCTGCTATGCTGAACAGGGGTCTTGTTGGGGGATGGGAAGATTGGAAGGATAGAGAAGGAAGATGGAAGGAAGCGGTCGTGGCCTTAAGATAGATACCATCCCGGGATTCACCTGTAGAAGAAGTGGGAAACCACAGAAAACCACTTCGAGGATGGCTGGGGGGGGGGGGGGCAATCGAACCCCCCTCTACTCAGTTGACCTCCCGAGGCTGAGTGGAGCCCGTTCCAGCCCTCGTACTACTTTTCAAATTTCGTGGCAGAGCTGGGAATCGAACCCGGACCTCCGAGGGTGGCAGCTAATCACTACACCAAAAAGACGAACTGTTCAAGGTTTTATTCTCAAGAATTATTTTAATTGGTTTATTTGGACAATAATGATACCACTGAAATCAGCAGTCTGTCTTGAAGCTTGTAGTAGGCTATAATTTGTTTTGCAACATTATAAGAGGTAATATCAGGAGCTTGGGAGAGAACAAACTACCTCACGCTCCGAAATTATGTGTTCAACTAGGCATTGCTTCGCCAGTTGATACATAAACTTGGCAACAGCGCAATTTATCTGACCCTCCTAATTTGGTGGGCGCGAATTTAGTATAATTGTAACGGCATCTAAATTAACTTTAGAGTTCGACTCATTCACTGAATGGCCAGCATTGAGGCCTTCGGTCCAGAGGGTCCCGGGTTCGATTCCCGGGTGGATCAGGTTATGTGAATCGCCTCTGATTAATTCTTCTGGCCCGGGGACTGGGCGTTTGTGTTTGTGTTTGTTCCAACACTTTCCCATTCATACTACCAACCACCACAGAAACACGCAATAGTTATTACATCCCTCCATATATATATATATATATATATATATATATATATATATATATATATATATGGCGTCAGGAAGGGTATCCGGCCGCAAAACAGGGCCAAATCCACATGTGCGACGCAGTTCGCACCCACGACCCCACAGGTGTGGTATAAACGGTAGAAAAAAGAAGAAAGAAAAAGATCTAAATTAACTTTAGAAAAAAAAATACAGTACTCTTGCCTGTAATTCCGTCTAAAGCTGATGTTTTGGACTTCACTGTGAGTTGTACAGCTGAAGTTGGCAGTAGCTCCACAGTAGCGACGTGCAAGGAAGACAGCCTGCGTCACAAAAAGTGGCGCTTCGTGTCCTATCTTGTCAGTTCTCATGTTACAGTGCGGCTGTTGCTGTCCATCTCTCAGTCTGCAGTGGCGGGCTATTTACATCTCCAGCATTCCTATCTTCCGGTCTCTGAGCGCCATTACCATACAGCTTCCGATTATTATTATTATTATTATTATTATTATTATTATTATTATTATTATTATTATTATTATTATTATTATTATTATTATTATTATTATTATTATTATTATTATTATTATTATTATTTCTTATAATCACTACTGCCTGCCTCTGTGGTGTAGTGGTTAGTGTGATTAGCTGCCACCCCCGGAGGCCCGGGTTCGATTCCCGGCTCTGCCACGAAATATGAAAAGTGATACTAGGGCTGGAACAGTGTCCACTCAGCCTCGGGAGGTCTACTGAGTAGAGGTGGGTTCTATTCCCACCTCAGCCATCCTGGAAGTGTTTTTTCTGTGGTTTCCCACTTCTCCTCCAGGTAAATATCCGGATTGTACCTAACTTAAGGCCGCGGCCGCTTCCTTCCCTCTTCCTTGTCTATCCCTTCCATTCTTCCCATCCCCCGCAAGGCCCCTGTTCAGCATAGCAGATGAGGCCGCCTGGGCGATGTACTGGTCTTCCTCCTCAGTTGTATCCGCCGACCCAGAGTCTGAAGCTCCAGGACACTGCCCTCGAGGCGGTAGAGGTGGGATCTCTCGCTGAGTCCCAGGGGAAAACCAACCCTGGAGGGTAAGAAGAAGAAGAAGGTAATCACTATTTCATGGGGGCATATTATTCACAGTGGAGGGAGATCATTATAACTCAATTCTTGAATATATCTTATAATCTCTGCTTCATGGGGCCACATTGCTCACAGGGAAAGATCACTATAACTCAATTCTTGGATATCTCTTATGATTACTGCTTCATGGGAGAGCATTGCTCACAGGAAAATATCACTGTAAATCTATTTTTTGATAACTCTCATAATCACTACTTCATAGGAACACATTGGTCACAGGGAACGAAGATCGCTATAACTATATTCCTGGATAGAATAGTATATTTTTTTCCATCAAATCAAATACATGTATACAAAGTATATTTTGATATTGGATACGTCTTAAAGCTATATGATATAAAACAAATAAATCATCATGTACAACAAATAAATCATTATGAACAAATAAAACATTCCGTATAACAAATCGCTATGCACATTTTATATTCTAATCTTGCAATTACAGCATTGAATAAACTTTACTACTTATTTAGATATTCTTCCTCCAGAATAACAACAATGGCATGACAGATATACATTTAACAAACTTTCAGGTCTTTTTATTTTGGGGCAAATTTGGTGCCCTATGGTAGTTTTCTGTATAATTTTATTCCTATGTGAAATATTCCTTTTTGGCATGTACTTCTATTTGCATATAAGATATGAATGATTTTTATTGCGCCTTTTGTTATGGTCATGAATAAAGCTATTAATTTTCAGGGAACTGCCTTTATTCATAACATTCCTTGTAAAAAAAAAAACTGAATACTTTCAAAGATATAGATACAGGGTAATGGGAAGAAGCTGAAAGTCTTGAATGGTAGTCTGCAAGATTCTCTGATTTCAACATTCATCATCATTCTAAGTTCTCTGCTTTGAATCCTAAAAGTACTTAAAACATGTGGCGACATACCCCGAAAAAGTGTATGCCTTTGATGGTGAGACTTAATGTTTGCAGTGCGCTATGTCTTATGGTGTGGGCTAGAAAAAATTTGTCACTTTCATTGACCTGCCTGAGTCTCATCCTTGGCTTTGGCAATGTGAGAGCGACTGAGGTATGAGAGATGCTGGTAATGCCATTCATTATGCAGCCAGTCCCGGTTATAGTGTTAAAGTGTCGCTCAAGGGGTCGGCTGGTGCATGCATTTCAATGGGCTTGGCACTTCTTAATATATATATATAAAATAACTTGTCCTGACTGACTGACTGCCTGACTGACTCATCATCGCCGAGCCAAAACTAAGGGGGTGAAAAGGGGGGTGAAATTTTAAAATTAGTGTATCTATATTTCAAAACTTTAAAAGTTTACAGATGTAAAAAATTGTTATTTAGAATCTTCTTTAAAAATAAGGAAACAAGTATATATTTGTTTTCGGAAAATCCCAATAGCAGAGGTGAAAGAGTGGTTGAATGCCTTTAATCAGGATACCGGTACTTATATCTCAGAAACTGAAGATATTACAGACCTGAAAATTGGTACTTTTGATCTCTTTTAAAAATAAAGAAACACGTACTTTTTGTTTTTGGAAAATCCAATTAATCGGAGGGTGAAAAAGGGGTTAATTTTTCAAATGAGTGCATCTACATCTAAAAACTTTTAAAGTTTACAGATGTAAAAATTGGTATTTACAATATTAATAAAAAATAAAAAACACGTATTTTTTTGTTTTCGGAAAATCCCAATAGGAGGGGTGAAAAGGGGTGAAAAGGGGGTTGAATGCCTTTAATGAGGATACTTACATCTCAGAAACTGAAGATATTAGAGACCTGAAAATTGGTGTTTGGGATCTCCTTTAAAAATCAACATACTTCTTGTTTTTGGAAAATCCAATTAACGGGGGGGGGGGTGAAAAGGGGGTTAATTTTTAAAATGGATGTATCTATATCTCAAAACTTTTCAAGTTTATAGATGTAAAAATTGGTATTTAGAATCTCCTTTAAAAATAAAGAAACACGTATCTTTTTGTTTTCGTAAAATCCCAATAGCAAGGGTGGAAAAGGGTGAAAAGGGGGTTGAATGCCTTTAAAGAGGCTACTTATATTTCAAAACTTGAAGATATTGCAGTCCTGAAAATTGGTATTTGGGATCTACTTTAAAAATAAAGAAAAAGGTATATTTTCGTTTTTGGAAATTCCAAATAATGGGGGGGGGGGTGGAGTGAAAATGGGGGTGAATTTTTAAAATGTGTGTGTCTACATCTTAAAATTTTAAAAAGTTCACAGATGTAAAAACTGGTATTTAGAATCTCCTTTAAAAATAAAGGAACACGTATTATTTTGTTTTCTGTAAATCCCAATAGGAGGGGTGTAAAAGGGTGAATAATGGGTTGAATGCCTTTAATAAGGACACATATATCTCAGAAACTGAAGATATTACAGAACTGAATATTAGTATATGGGATCTCCTTTAAAAATAAAGAAACACTTTTTTTTTTTTTTTTTTTTTTTTTTTTTTTTTGGAAAATCCTATTTATGGCGGTTAAACAGGAGTGACAAATTGGGGTGAATTTTTTGAAAGACTATATCTACAGAATATCTGAGAAACGTAAAATGTTACAGACGTAGAAAGTGGGTATTTGGAATCTCCTGTAAATGTAAAGAAACGTAGGTGATTTGTTTTTGGAAACTCCACTTAAGGGGAACTAAAAAGGGCTGACATTTTAAAATGAGAATTTCTACAGTATATCTCAAAAAACTTTACATGTTACAGAATTGAAAAATGGCATTTTTATCTCTATTAAAAATACCACTTGAGTGGAGGCGGGGGGTAAAAGTGACTGAAAATGGTGTTGAATTATTTTAATTAGGCTACTGATATCTCAAAAATGAAGATGTTACAGACGTGAAATTCGATATTTGGAATCTGCTTTAGAAGTAAAGAAACACGTATTCTCGTAAAATCCAATGAAAGTGGGGGGGGGGTGAAAAAATTGGAAAAATTGACTTAATTGTATGAGAATACATACATCTAATAAAAACTAAAGTTGTTACAGACATGAAAATTGGTATTTGGATCTCCTTTAAAACAAAGAAAAACGCGTTTAGAGGGGGGGGGGGCAATCTTGGGGGGCGGGAGTGAAAAAGGAGTTGAATTCCTTTCATGAGGACACATAAATCAAAAACTGAAGCTGAAGAAGTTAGAGTCGTGATAATTGGTATTTAGAAGATCCTTTACTATTAAAGAAACAAGTATTTTTTGCCGGAAAATTCACTTAGGGGGGTGGGGGAGGAGTGTGAAAGGAAGTGAAAAAAGTGAATTATTTTTATGGGGATACTTATATCTCATAACTGAAGGTAATAGACATGAACATTGGTGTTTGGAATCTCCTTTAAACATAAAGAAACACGCCTTCTTTTAATTATTTTTTTGGGGGGGGTAAATAAACTTAAGGGCGGTGGGGTGTAAAAGGAGGTGAGACCAATTGATTTTACTGTTCATAATGTACTTATAAGGAGCCTCCGTTGCTCAGGTGGCAGCGCGCCGGCCTCTCACAGCTGGGTTCCGTGGTTCAAATCTCGGTCACTCCATGTGACATTCGTGCTGGACAAAACGGAGGCGGGACAGGTTTTTCTCCGGATACTCCGGTTTTCCCTGTCATCATTCATTCCAGCAACACTGGCCAATATTTCAGTTCATTTGTCATTCATCGATCACTGCCCCAGAGGAGTGCTTCGGCAGCCGGCACAATTCCTATTGTCACCGCTAGATGGGGCTTTATTCATTCCATTCCTGACCCTGTCGAATGACTGGAAACAGGCTGTAGATTTTCGATGTACTTATTCTGATCATAAACCGAACATTTTTAATCTTTCCTGGGTTCGTTTTCAAGAGCCATCTTTTCCTTCGGAGAACGTTCTTAGATTACAGTAGATTCTCCTGGCATATAAATAAAAATTTAAACACATCTATACATATAAAATAAGAGTTTAGTCTGTACATTGCTCAGAATTTGAAAAGAATGGTATTTCTGTATCGGTCATGTCCATAGTAACAAGAAAATGTACTTGTCTGTCTGTCTGTCTGTCTGTCTGTCTGTCTGTCTGTCTGTCTGTCTGTCTGTCTGTACACGCATCACGAGAAAACGGCTGAAGAGAATTTAATGAAAATCGGTATGTAAAGTCGAGGGATGATCCGCTACAATCTAGGCTATAAATCATTTTATTCACGCTGAGTGAAATGGTAGTTTAGGGGAAGGCCTTAAATTTAAATATCGAATATTTATATTATTAGTGGTCCTATCGATAAATACTATATAACTAAAGTTATATAGAATTCAATTTCCAATCATTTATGTCTTATACATTTTTATCATACCGGCTCTGATAACACAGATATTAATGAATTTGTATTTTTGTTGCTAAGTCCATATCAACGCCGAGCCACGAGAAAATGGGTTAACAGAATTTAATGAAAACCGCTATAGAGAGTCGGGGATAACAAACTACAGTCTAGGGTGTAAATAATTTTATTTTCTCCGAGATGAAATGGTAGTCTAGGGGAAGGCGCCTAAAATTTCATTTTCAATACCGGTACCTATGTTATTGGTGCTATCGAAAAGTACGGTACTACATAACAAAAGTTATAGACAATACAATTTCCGATCATTTATGTTTCATTCAGTTTTAATTTACCGACTATGATAAGAGTGGTATTTCAGAAGGCGCACAATATCCAAAGCGCTTAACACTGATCAACAATAACTTTACATTGACCATTGTTTGTTGTGATGTTCTTCGTTTCTTATGGTGCCGCTCAACTCCGATAGAGTATAACAGCCTGACTGAACATTGGCGGGAAATAGCTGGGGAGTTGGAAAACTTTCTTCTTTAGCATGACATTCCTCTGGTTCATACATTTTCTGATACTACTGGTACGTAACACACTGGTTCATCATAGCATTCGAGCTATTCAGTCCCTACTCTGAGGCACTGATTGGAATGAGTAGTGTGCATGTTTAACGGAATAATGACAGAGGAGTGTTCATGGCAGTCTGCGACCTGATTGTTCCAGCTCTGGAACTTTGGGACTGTTAGATCGGCACCGTAGTACTGTTCGTTGAAAGTGAGAAAGTGTGCGGTTATTCATTTGATCGAGTATTTTATATGATAACATTGCTTTTAATCGCTACATTCCTACTGACGTTTTTGTAATGACCTATGTTGAATTCAGTTATGAAAACCACCAAGTCAGTCTTTCTGAGAATCCCGTAACGAAGCACGGGTACATCAGCTAGTTTGAAATAAACGATAGGAATGAGATTTACCGTCAAATTGTTCACCTCTATAATAAGGTGAATAATTCACGGAAGTATGTCATTCGTATCGCCAGAAATCCCGCACACTTGCCTACGCGCGACAATGGTGTGCTGGTCACATTGTCAACAATGACAATGGCAGCAGATGTAATTTACCGCCAAGTAGCGGTCTTGCATCTTGCTGTGGGGTCTAGAATATCTATAATAATAATAATAATAATAATAATAATAATAATAATAATAATAATAATAATAATAATAATAATAATAATAATAATAATAATAATAATAATAATAATAATAATAATAATAATAATAATTTCTGGACCGTCGTCGCTGGAGGCGGGTCCTGGACGGGTAATGATTAAGAATGCAGTCCGGCCGCGGGTTCAGTACCGCCAAGGCACCCAAGACTACACCACGCCGGATCTCCTGAAGGATTTGATCCATATTAAAAATGCTAATAGGAAAAGATGGCAAAATTTAGCGACCCAACTGACCAGGTGGAATACCTGGACCTAGCCCGGGAAGTACGATATCGATTGCTGGAAAGAAAGATTGAAAAATGGGAGGAAACTTGACGTAATCTATTAGAAAACGAGTCAGATCGCGAATTTTGGCGGATTCTCTCAGAAAACGAATCAGATCGCGAATTTCGGCGGATTATATATATAAAACAATAAGCATTCAATTATAAATTTCAGTAAAATACCGTAGCGAAGCACGGGTATCATGCTAGTATTATCATACTTGTGCAAGACTTAAAAATACGTAAAGCAAAACACATAGTGCTCAGTTTTGAATTTATATGCAACAGCAACTTCTGGCTCAGTGAGGAAATCAACGGGAAACTATCTCACTCCTCATTTCCTAATTCGCCTTTTCAGTGACGCGTAAGTCGTCTGTGCCCGCTGATGGCGGAGCTGTTGAGGATCAAACCAACCTTCGGACTGATTACTCAACATACAAATAATAATAATAATAATAATAATAATTATTATTATTATTATTATTATTATTATTATTATTATTATTACTATTATTATTGTACGGGGAGGTACACCCCAAAGCCGCGCATTCAAATTCAGCGCCTAAATGAACTCCTCTATTGGTAAAACAGTGAAACTGAAACTACACCAACTTAGAACTTTACTCAGAAGATGTCACCACAGGAATATGATGTAATTGTTATGGTGCAGTTGCCTAAACTGAGTGAATTTCTCCTTGTTTTGTTTGCTCTTCAACAAGAAGTTTGGACATTTCTCCACAGATGACATTACCCAAAAACTATGATCACGTACCCTGGTGCAAAGTGTAAGAAGTTATAATTTAAAGAAGTTTTGTATTTCTGGGTTTTTGTAACTGATTGATGTTTTTTTTTTTTTTTTTTTTTTTTTTTGCTATTTGTTTTACGTCGCACCGACACAAATATGTCTTATGGCGACGATGGGATGGGAAGGCCTAGGAAGTGGAAGGAAGCGGCCGTGGCCTTAATTAAGGTACAGTCCCAGCATTTGCCTGGTGTGAAAATGGGAAACCACGGAAAACCATCTTCAGGGCTGCCGACAGTGGCGCTCGAATCCACGATCTCCCGATTACTGGATACTGACCGCACTTAAGCGACTGCAGCTATCGAGCTCGGTTTCATTTTTTTTTGGGTTGGCAATATTTCCTTTTACTTTCCGCCAGTTTTTGAATCTAGCCAATCCCTAATTTCTGTAATTAATTTTCCACCTATCACAGGCTTCTTGTTCGATTTTGAGTGTTACTTTTGAATTTAACCAATAAAATTGAGAGGGTGTGGCTGTTTTAGTCTTGAATGATCTCGAACCTTCCCTGAGGGTTTATAAACTGCGGCTTTTCACGTTCCTTGACCAATTGATCGTCATATTACTGAGTGTGTGTGTCAAAGCTGGAAGCGGGTGGCCTCTTTCATCGGTCAACCGAACATCTACAAGGTAATGGCCGCAAAACTTCTTTCTTTCTTGCTACCTCCGCAGTTTAACCCGAGGGAAAGATCCGACTCTTTAGTTATGTAACAAGCTTTTCTCAAATGTAACTTTCTTCCGGATAATGTAAAAAACTTCATAAAATCGTTAACTGTAAACCGGGGATAGAGAGTGATGTACCCTCTCGAGCTCCCCTTCATCTTGGTTTGAGGTGACTACGTTTTGTAACTTTTCTTCTGTAAGGTGTTAAAGCATTTCCTATACGAGTCACCTCAGTAGTTTGGGAATAACCCCTGTTTCATCGGCCTTGAGCCCTTTCGGTTTTTAAGTGTTCATTATATTGGAACGCCGTGTGCTTCCATTCACCTCTTGTTTGGGCCAGTTATTTACCCTGTTCTTTTCCATGAAGGCCCGTTAGGTTGGGTATTAAATAACCCTCTAAGTTCAATTTGTAAATGGTGGTTTGAGAGACCAGAGATTGATGTAATGTTGCCTTGAGTAGGCAGTAAGAAATTGAGAGCCTGTTAGCTCCTTTTCAAATTTTGTAATTGTAACGAGCGCCTCTGAAAAGCTAGATATTGTACTTTGGAGAGCAAGTGCTCTTGAATTAGGGGATTTCTGCCCTTGAATAATTTGTGCTCTTTTGTAAATTTGAGCTGGGGGCTCAAGAATTGTAAAGCGAGGGGCTTGAAGCCCAGGACCTGTTGAATTCACTAATATTGTATTTTCCTTTTTTTTTTTGCTAGGGGCTTTACGTCGCACCGACACAGATAGGTCTTATGGCGACGATGGGATAGGAAAGGCCTAGGAGTTGGAAGGAAGCGGCCGTGGCCTTAATTAAGGTACAGCCCCAGCATTTGCCTGGTGTGAAAATGGGAAACCACGGAAAACCATCTTCAGGGCTGCCGATAGTGGGATTCGAACCTACTATCTCCCGGATGCAAGCTCACAGCCACGCGCCTCTACGCGCACGGCCAACTCGCCCGGTTGTATTTTCCTTGACTTGTTTCAAAATCGCTAATTGTACCTGTTATGTTATTTGTTGATTTTTGAAATTCTAAAGAAATATAACCTTTGTTAAAGTTTTAAATTAATTTTGAGACTGTAGTTAGACCCATTCAAGTCCGCACCTTCTTGCATCACCTCTGCGTTCCACAGATACCCCGGAACAATTATTATTATTATTATTATTATTATTATTTTACAAGTTGCTTTACGTCGCACTGACACAGATAAGTCTTATGGCGACGATGGGATAGGAAAGGCCTAGGAGTAGGAAGGAAGCGGCCTTGGCCTTAATTAAGGTACGGCCCGAGAATGTGCCTGGTGTGAAAATGGTAAACCACGGAAAACCATCTTCAGGGCTGCCGAAAGTGGAGTTCGAACCCACTATCTCCCGGATGCAAGCTCACAGCCAGTGTTGCCAGGTCTACAAATACAATATCGGTAGATTACATGTAAAAATTTCCGGAGTTTTAATGAAAATGTTGGTAGTTTCTCAATCTTCTTCTTCTTCTTCTTCTTCTTCTTCTTCTTCTTCTTCCCAATCTTCCTACATTCATCAGGCGTAGGAATTGTGTGTCAATTTCGAAGTTGCAGCAGGATGCGGGTTTTGTATTTTATTTGAGGATCGGTGATTTCCCTTCGAATCATGCAGTCAAGCTTGAGTTGTGGGTTCAAAAAGAGGGGAGTGATGAAATTCGAATCTAAAATGAATGCCGGGAAGTACCTAACGAGTTTTTATTTACTGTACAAGTCGCTTTACGTCGCACCGACACAGGTAGGTCTTATGGCGACGATGAGATAGGAAAGGGCACAAGTTAGTGGAAGCAATGCCAGGACTCAGCTGAGGACCCTGTGGTCGCCAGCCCATGCTGCCAGGTTAAGAGCACCTGGGGCCCCTTTCAGCCGCCTCTTACGACAGGCAGGGGATACCGTGGGTATTATTCTACCGTCCCTACCAACAGAGGAGTTCATAAGGTTAGAACAGACAGATTACGGCCATATCAATGAACACTGTCGCCAGTGAAAAGGACAGTTTTCGCACTAGTTGGCATCAGTTCAGGAACTGCCCTTAACGATGTCTTACGTAAGCTTCCATCAGATGAAGTTTGCGAGTGAATAATGACCACCGGAGGCTGTTCAAACAGAAAGTAATGTCCCAGGAGGATAAGACAATATCTGAGCGCGGCGTTCAAAAGGATGTCACTTGAATAATTCAGCCGGCAGATGACTAACCGCGTGGGCGTGGTCGCAACAATTTGATCAAATCACACGAAACTCGACACACCATAAATTCAGATCGGTTAGGGTAACAGTGGTTCGGGTTATCTCCTCCAGACGAAGGTTAATATATTCCACTGCCCTCAACTATTCTGCAAGCGATTACACGAAAATGTTTCTATCAAGCAATGTATCTCACAGACGTGGTTCGCATCGCACGCACTCGCAATGGCGACTACTGCAATCTGATTGTCACAATTTGCTGTCCTTCGCTACCGCAAAGGCCTGAGTTCAGAATCTGTATTTTGTTATTCAATGTGTTAAAAAAATCCTGGAGGATGAGTACGTTATGTTAAGTGATGTTCAATTGTGCTCTTTGCGACAATGAAAAAAGCTGCGTGTTGCATCTACAAGGTTATATCCGGTCAGCAGGACCAGTTATTCTTCTTCTATTACGACCGAATATTTGATATTGAACATTTTCCTTTGATAATCCCTTACTTCTCGTCCTATGAATGAATATTTACCCCAATATGTCTTCTTGAATTCTAACTTTATCTTAATATTATAATCTTTTCTACTTTTAAAAGCTGCACTCAAACGTATTCTTCTACTTATGTCATTCCACGCCAACTCACCACTGACAGCTCGAAAAATGCCTCATTTTGGTAACACTACTCTTTTGTTGAACATCACCCAGAACAAATCGTGCTTTCCTTTGATTTTTTTCAGTTATCGTAAAGTAGTCCTGATGAGGGTCCCATACACTGGAGCCATACTCTAACTGCAGTCTTACCATAGACTTATATACCCTCTCCTTTTACATCCTTACTACAACCTCTAAATACTCTCATAACCATGTGAAGAGATCTGTAACCTTTCTCTACCTCGTTAATATGATTACCCCAGTGAAGATCATTCCTTATATTAACACCTACATAGATACTTACACTGTTCCCCATGATGTACCATCAACACATCAACTGAGAGGACTTTTCCTGCTGGTGAAACTTACAACGTGACGTTTCATCCTATTTAGATTCATACCATTGTCAGGTGTCCATCTCACTATATTGTTTAAGTCCCCCTGCAGTCGCTCCAATCCTGCAACTCATTTACTACTCTATACAGTATAACAACATCAGCAAATATCCTTATCTGTGATTCGAGACCTTTACTTATATCATTTATATTGTACCAGGAAATTATTTGATAATAAGGCACGACTAGATATTTCGTAGAGTAATTATATTTTATCGCAGGGCTCATTGGGTGTAGACCTGGGGCTGGGTACAGAGAGAGGTCCTGACTACTATGAGTTCCAAATTCTTTAAACGGAATTTATTCACATAAGGTTCATCTTACAATTTTGTTGGTTACAGTGAAGTTGTTTCCATAGATCCCCCTTGATGGACAGCGACCCAGCCATGGAACAACGACCCCTCGTGTGCAACAGCCAAACCATGGAACCACGACCCCTCGTAGGCAGCAACCAAACCATGGAACCACGACCCCTCGTAGGCAGCAACCAAACCATGGAACCACGATCCCTTGTAGGCAGCAACCAAACCATGGAACCACGATCCCTCGTAGACAGAAATCGGTCGTCGTTGACTGTTGAAGGTCCCGGCGTGGTGTAAGCACTGATTATGTTACGCGAGTGTCCACATTTAACTGTCCCCCAAGTATCGGAATGATTCACATAAAGCACAGCACTTTTGAATTGTAATCGTTGTCTCGGTTCTGACTTACAACCCAAAACGTGATATTTGAAAAATAAGTTTCACTTCCTTTCCGCTCCTTCATTCCCTTACCCCCCACCAACAGCGCGTGGCAACCCATCCTACTCCTGACCACGCCCAATGTTGCTTAACTTCGGAGATCTCACGGGACCCGGTGTTTCAACACGGCTACGGCCGTTGGGTTATTTTCGTAATATATGTCTTATAAATACTTTGGTTGCATTTTTAAGTATGTAAGTTTAGAGAATACATAAAATTACTCGTAAAAATATATATAATAACCTCTCATCGTAACGCACTTCTTCAATAAATATTATTAGATATAACAGTTAACAATACTAATATTGCTAATGGTAAAAGTAAAATATCGTTCTCACATTTAGTACCCACGTCATTTATATTAGGTTCATAACTTCTTGTCTTCAGTAACAAACAAGAAGCTCTTAGGTCTGAATCAAGACGGCTTCTAACTGTTGACTTCACAACGTTCATTGTAGGAAATAGCTGTTCGTAGGCATATGATGGCCCAAACAAAGTAAGCAATGCTGTAACAAGTTTCTTCATCACCGAAAACATTTGTGGTAGGCTGTCCCATTGTTCACGTATTAAGTTATTTGGCTTCTGGAGAGAGTATGCGCCATCAACAGCAGTCTATTTTCACCCATGCTTCACGGAGCTGTCCGAATTTGTTCACCTATGTACTGCTTTGTTCACATTCAGTCAACTCCATTTCTAAATGGTCAGTAAAGATTTGACCTTAATGTCACTCATTTATGCAATATGGGGTTTTCTAATAAAGTGCATTGTTTTCTCCAAATCTCGAAATTGGGAATACTTTTTGGAAATTATTTGTTTTCATTTTGTGAGACGTCCACATACTTTTTACAAATACTTTTTGTGCCTTCAAAAGTTAATTGATTTGCAAAATTTGACATCAGTTCAAGTTGTTTTTTAAGTGAAGAAACATACTTAAAGGTCTTTGTTTCAATATCCCTGACAGAGACACGTTTTCTCTGGAATGATTTTATGATCTCAAACAATCTATTTGCAGTGTGTCCCTTTCCTTGTAGTTACTTATACATATCATTGTATACTGTTGTAAAACCACGGAGGAACATTCATTCGCGCAGCCATTTAGGGTCCGTGAGTTCTGGGAATTCTTCGTGCTTTTCTATCATGAAGAAGCGAATTTCGTCCAAGAGCTCGACAAACCTCTGGAGTACTTGTCCACGACTCAGCCAGCGAACCTTATTGTACATTACAAGTACGCCACAGTGAGATTCCACTTCGTGTAACATTTTAAAGAACTGGGGATTATTTAGAGCACGTGCAGGTATGAAGTTCACAATTTTAGTTACCACAGAGAGTACTCTTTGAAATGACTGCATACCTTCTTTCGCACATAGGGCTTCCTGATGTAACATACGTTGGAACTGTAAAATAGAGTGTTTAACTTTTTCTTTAAGAATTACACAAACCTATTATCAATACCCACCATACTTGAGGCAATATGCTGTAAGTCAAACCCCATTTTTAATACAAGTTCTTACTTCTCAACCTTCATTATATCTTTACCTATTGTCGTATTTCGTAAACTCAACACGTTAACTAATTCCTCCTTCATCACATTTCCACAAGGAAATCAGACAAAACCAGCAATCCTTCCTTGAAAGGTCACATACTTGCTTGAATCAAGACATACTGAATACATCTGGGAGTTATTCGAATCAGCTTTCAATTGCTCCGAACCATCTTCACTCATTCTTATTATTTACCCTTGACAGTATTTCGGCTGGCTGGCATTTCTTTAATTCTGTTAATTATTTGTTCTTTGTTAGGAAAGTCTTCAATTAATGTATCGGACGTCAATAAGAAATTCACTTTCAAAAACTCACCGTCAGAAATCGGATTCTCATGCTCTAACATGCAGTAAGACAGATGAAAACAACCGCACTGAAATATTCCTTGGCCTGAAAGATGATACAAACACCTAGTTTGTTTTGTGTATTGTTCGATTTTCTGTGAAACGAGCTCTCTTCCTTCTTCATTCAGCATGGAACGAACATTTAAATGATTCGTCTGTAAATGGCGCTTTAGACCTACATTAAATGTGCGAGACACAACGGTTTTCAAGCACAGGCAACACAAAGCTTTATTGCTTCTTTCTATCACTCCGAATTCCCTTGTCCACTGTTCTTGAAGAATCCGGTCACTACCTTTGTTAAGTTTCTGTTTTTTCGCCACCGAAAACATGTTTCTGAGGTCCGTACACAAACGACATTCAATAAACAGTAACACAACGAATAATTACGCGCTACTGGCTACGCACACACAAGTCAAACTTCACTCACTGACTGCCTGACGGCCAGGTTTTCGATATTTATTCCTTACACGTGAAACACTATGACTATACGATCCAAGAGATATGTATAGTCTGTAGCACAAGCCAGACCGATTTAGGGCCGGTATAATAATGAAGGTTTAAACTGAAGATTGAGTTAAATTGTAACTTGAGTTTAAACCGATGTTGAGTCTTAATCGGCGGCCTAAGTTAAACTGAGGTGAAGAAGGAAATATACGATCTTGGTAGCAGTGACTTGCAAGAAAAGATGACTATCGATAATTTTTTGTTTACTTCTTGTAGGTAAAATGGCGAATAAAAACAACAAACGTTGTCCTAATTTTACTTGTAAGGAAATATAATGGCTTGTGCAATTAGTACAGAAATATTTATATAATCCGTGAAACAGTGGCCTTATGAATTCCTCCGAAATCTCCCATTGTAATACATATACTACCGGAGGCATAAAACCGCAATGCTATTAGTAGGTGACTGAGGGGTTCTACAGCATGATTTCTGAAATAAAAAGAAGTTACTTTATTTTCTAAAATTTACACTTTTGACATTCAAACAGTTCAAAAAGTTTTTTTACATTCTTACCTTTTCGTTGCATGTTTTATTCTAGCACCAATTTGCTAAACTAGGGTTATGACAGTCTGTTTTGTAAGCCTAAACCTATTTAAAAACTCTGTTTCGTTCCATACATGAAAGTGACGTGGCCTTGCTCGAAAACTCGTGGTGTCCGTGGTCGTTCAATAATTTGAACCACTTCATCATCGCGTGGTATTTCTTTAAACACCTCAAAAATATCTTCGAGATCCATTTGTCCTGCCATGTTGTAAGTTTATGCATTCTTAAACTTCAGTTTAAACGATAGATGAATGGCAGTAAAAATAATCTCTAGGTAAACTTCAGATTTTTTTAATACGCGACTAACAGATGAACGGAAGTTTAAACTGAACCAACAGTTTAAACCTCTATTATAATACCGGCCCTTAATATGTTGATGTGGCGTACCACCGAAATCGTGTTCGCGTGTCGCGTGGCATAGGTTCGCCATCCCTGGTCTATGGAGTGACAAGACCATTGGTCAGCTTTGAATGGGTCTAGTGAGTGACAGCACACGCCATAAAAATTTCGAACGGCACGGTTTTCTTGTTTTTAGGCGGGAAAGATGCGGAAGCGTCACCATATGCTGCTCCTTTCTTTTTTTTTTTTTTTAATGTCGGATTGCTCTACACACAAAACACAAAATAAGGGAATTTGCAGAAAGGCTGTTCCTATTCCGTTCTAAAGGTACGTTCTAAAGGCTGGTTGCCCCCTACAATGGAAAGGAAGACGAAGAAGGTGCTGTAGGAATACACCTGACTCCCAAGTGCAATGGGTTCATTTATACACTTGGTGTAGTATTGTGGATCCACATCCATGAAAGATTATGAATAAAAAAAGAAACAAACCATAAGATATGGAACATAAAAAATAGCGGATGAAACTGTGAACGGTGTTATTGAGACCATCAATTAGAGTGAATTTATTACGCAATAACAGTTTAGCATACGTCACGAGGAAGAGGATAAGATAGGTGAAGTGGGAAAGGTACCAGATAACCTAATGCCGTTCTGAAGAGTGCTAATGAAGCCATCGCCGATTAGATTAGAACTGGTGTTCGATTAGGAGGCCCATCAACGTGATTCTAGTTTTTAAATCGACCGCACCTAGGAGTCACTGCAATGTGTGTCAAATTAAATTACATAATAGTGTATTTACTGACGATATCTGACAAGATTCCTTCATGGAAGAAACATGTTACCTCTAGAGATACGCCGGAAATGAACTACTGTGGGCTAGCTGAGAGATAAAAATGTGAGCCTAGGACAGTGCTGTACATAAAAAGTTAAGCACCAAAAAAGCACATCTTTCTTAATCTGCTTACCCTCCAGGGTTGGCTTTTCGCTCGGACTCAGCGAGGCATCCCACCTCTACCGCCTCAAGGGCAGTGTTCTGGAGCTTCAGACTCTGGGTCGGGGGATACAACTGGAGAGAATGACCAATACCTCGCCCAGGTGGCCTCACCTGCTATGCTGAACAGGGGCCTTTGTGGGGGATGGGAAATAGGAAGAGGTGGACAAGGAAGAAGGAAGGAAGCGGCCGTGGCCTTTAGTTAGGTACCATCCAGGCATTTGCCTGGAGGAGAAGTGGTAAACCACGGAAAACCACTTCCAGGATGGCTGAGGTGGGAATCGAACCCACCTCTACTCAGTTGACCTCCCGAGGCTGAGTGGACCCCGTTCCAGCCCCCGTACCACTTTTCAAATTTCGTGGCAGAGCCGGGAATCGAACCTGAGCCTCCGGGGTGGCAGCTAATCACACTAACCAGTACACCACAGAGGCGGACGAAAACACATCTATTATATAAAATAAGAATTTTGTCTGTACATTGCTCGGAATTTAAAAAGAATTGTATTTCTGTATCCGTCATGTCCACAGCAACAAGGAAATGTACTTTTTACGTTTCCGTACTGTCTGTCTGTCTGTCTGTCTGTCTGTCTGTCTGTCTGTCTGTCTGTCTGTCTGTCTGTCTGTCTGTCTGTCTGTCTGTCTGTCTGTCTGTCTGTCTGTCTGTCTGTCTGTCCGTTGTACGCGCATCTTGAGAAAATGGCTGAAGAGAATTTAATGAAAATCAGTAGGCCTATTTATAGTCGAAGAAAGAGGCGCTACAAACTAGGCTATAACTAACTTGATTCACGCTGAGCGAAAAGGTAGTTTAGAGGAAGGGCTAAAATTCAGTTCTCAAATATCTGTGTTATTAATGGTCCTATCGATTAATTCCACATAATTAAGTTACACACGATTAAATTTTCGATCATTTACGTCTTCTACATTTTTACCATACCGGCTACGATGATAGAGATATTCATGAATTTCGATTTTTGTTGCTTAGTCCAAAGCAACGCCATACCATGAGAAAATGGGAGAAGAGAATGTCATGAAAATCGGTATGTAAAGTCAGGGAATAAGACACTACAGTCTAGGCTATAAATGCGTTTATTCGTGTTGGATAAAATGGTAGTTTAGGGGTAGGTGCCTAAAATGTACTTTCAAGTACCTATTTTATTGGTCCTATCGAAAAGTACTACATAACAAAAGTTATAGGGAATAAAATTTCCCATCACTTATGTCGTTATACAGTTTTACCATACCGACTATGATAATAGAATTAATTTAGACTTTTCCGCCTCTGCCCTTTTTAAATTTATTTTTTAGATATTTCACATCTCTCACAATTTGTGTCTAATCACGCTAACCACTACACCACAGAGGCAGACATTTTCGAATCAATTCCAATTACTTATTTCTGTTTTTGTGAGAAAAGGGTTCTGAAAAATCCTACAGGAGCTGTTTGAGAATTTTTCCTCTTATTCCCAGTATTTTGTACAACTTATTCTACCCTCTTTTTTTATTCACTATCGTGCTGTGCGCGCGACCAATTACTGCACTAACTAGGATGATATTGGTCATAGAAGCAGGGAAAACAATAATTATTGCGGCATCTTGAGCAAAGTGATAAGGTGATTTTCCGCTGAAAAAAAATTACTGGAATTGATTCGAAAATAAACATTACTGAGAGATGTGAAATATTTGAAGGAATCTTCCGTCGGCGGGACTCGATCAAGCGATCCCGCGCTTACTAAGCGGAACTATCGCCGCTGCGTCACGAGCGCGTTATCTTCTCCGCAAACATAGCTTGGACATAAGCGCTGCGGAATTTTTCACTAATTAATTTCTCGAAAACGGCTGAGAATTGCGTCTTACTACTCGCACCTGTAATCTTCCCGCTCGTGCCCCGCACATGCATCAAAGGTGCATCGAATCAATCACCCATGCGCCATAGCCTCACATTGTTAAAGGGTGAAACCGCGTGGGCCTCGGTCAATATCCACACCGGCCGCCTC
This sequence comes from Anabrus simplex, assembly GCF_040414725.1. NCBI lineage: Eukaryota > Metazoa > Arthropoda > Insecta > Orthoptera > Tettigoniidae > Anabrus > Anabrus simplex. The sequence continues at coordinate 488,846,244 of NC_090267.1, forward strand.
TGTGGTGTATTAGTTAGTGTGATTAGGTGCCACCCCCGGAGGCTCGGGTTCGATTCCCGGCTCTGCCACGAAATTTGAAAAGTGGTACGAAGGCTGGAACGAGGTCCACTCAGCCTCGAGAGGTCAACTGAGTAGAGGTGGGTTCGATTCCCACCTCAGCCATCCTGGAAGTGGTTTTCCGTGGTTTCCCACTTCTCTAGGCAAATGCCGGGATGGTACCTAACTTAAGGCTACGGCCGCTTCCTTCCCTCTTCCTTGTCTATCCCTTCCAATTTTCCCATCCCCCCGCAAGGCCCCTGTTCAGCATAGTAGGTGAGGCCACGTGGGCGAGGTACTGGTCATTATCCCCAGCTGTATCCTCCGACCCAATCTCTCACGCTCCAGGACACTATTCTTGAGGCGATAGAGGTCGAATCCCTCACTGAGTCCGAGGGAAAAAGTAACCCTGGAGGGAAAGCAGATTAAGCAAGAAAGAAAGAAAGAAAGAAAGAAAGAAAGAAAGAAAGAAAGAAAGAAAGAAAGAAAGAAAGAAAGAAAGAGAAAGAAAACCGTAAACAAAGGATCACGTGAAGAATAAGACAAGAGGGAGTCTTGAAAGGAAGGAAGGACTCCCTTTACATTAGAGTCTAACTGTGAAGGCTTGCTCTATCGAAAGCTCATAAAACTCATCACATCACAGCAATGGCCAATGTTGTGATAACATTACGTTGATCATTGTTGTGATGTGATATATGTCTTATACTGTCACTCATCTCCGATAGATAGGATTACTGTTGCATCCTAAGTAAAACAGAGTGCTTGAATATTGGCAGAAATCAGCTGGGGAGGTAGATAACTTTGCAGATGCTATGTGATTGTCAACGACGGATACTACAACTAATAGTGCACCCGTCCACCTCCCGAGTCCCAGACTAGCATTTATCTCAGGGGTGTCGGTTCATTATTTAAGTCATCAAATATAAATATAGCGGCATCAATGAACACGGGAATGAACGGAGCAATTTAAAATTAAAATGGGGAAGGCTCGGTTGTAAACTTGAATTTAAGGACTCCATGATAGGACTAGGAAGTGACTGTTAACTTTAAAAAGGGCATCATCTAACTACAATAAAAAGATTATGAGAATGGTTTCCTTTGAAATAATTGCCAGAAAGAGCAGTTTATTACGCCATCCGACGTACGAAACTTTGATACATTTGGCAACGATATTTAAATTCCCACACATGTTACATAAACAAATCACTTGCTATACCGCAAGTGGTATCAATATCTTGCTGGGTTGCTTCTGAAAGAAATTACAAGTGGAGTATAACTTACGGGTCGATTCCATTTGAATCGAACCGTTGTTCAAGGATATAGCTTCCTTCTATCGGGAGCCCGAGCATAACCCATGTTACGGTCGACTTCTCGATTTAACTAAGATGATGTACTCCGGCTATATACATTTTTCCGAGACCGGTACTCGGACTGGGTAATGTTTCTCGTGAATTACGAAAAATGGATTACACGGACAGTTCCTATCTTACGATGTCCAGCTGATGCCATACCACTGAATTAGCATTTATATTTTATTTACACATAATTTGAAATGTTACAAAGTAGCCTCAGTAGACTACTGCCACAGATGAGATAACGAGAAGCGGTGGGAAATATCGTGCGGAAACCGTACGATAACGAGGTCACAAATGACTAATATTTATCATTTTTATTATTCAAACATACGAATCGAGGGATGTTGTCACCAATTAATTAATTAACTATCGTCAGAAATATTCATTTATCCATGAAATTATCATCCTCGAAATTATTATTATTATTATTATTATTATTATTATTATTATTATTATTATTATTATTATTATTATTATTATTATTATACTCAACGGTTCCTGGCACTGTCACGTTTGATTAATATCGTCATTATTATGCGGGATGCAAACACAAATGGTTATTAATGTTATTATTATTATATCCCTCTTGTGGTTATTATTATTATTATTAAATAGGTGACTCCAGATTTTATTATTATTATTCACGTCACTCAAGAGGTTATTATTATTTATGAACCGGTCACTTCCGCCAAATATATTAAGATATCGGTCGCAATTATAATTATTTCACTGATCAACCAACGGCATCATTACTGTTATTATTATGACAATTATTATTAAGCTGACCACGATGATTTAACATCGTCCTTACATTATTATTATTATTATTATCGGTTGCATATTATCATTTAGATTCCCGTTTAACATCTTTATCAACGCTCAATTAATTAAAGCGGTCCAATCCTTTATCTGCAATATTTATTATTATTATTATCACGACATCATGATTGACATCACTCGTCATTACAATGATTATAATATACGATCATTTATGTGGAATCTGAACTCTCACTATCCTTAGATCCGTAGTATCTCGACGAATAGCTGTGCAGTCTATTTATTTCGTACATGCTGTCACGGGTTCGAATTCTACCCACTACGTAACTCAGTATTTCTCTGTGACACTGCCCGTACATTTTACACTCATTTCAATATCCTAAGTGTCTCTCGTACGGAATTTATTTCCTTTTCTATCTCAATATTCCTTGATTCATTTATTTCTCACAGAATTATCAACTGACTTATTTATTCCACTTTTGACATCGTACGACCTTTTATTATCTGACTGCAGATTCTTTAACATTTTTCTATCTCATTTCGATCTACGCCTTAGTTCATTCTCCACAAATAATCGTAACATCTTGAAATTATATTTACCAAAATTTGACAATCATGGTTTCGTAATATTAGTCCTACGTGTTCCGGCTAATGAATTGCAACTTTAAGACACGACATTTATACGTATAAATATATTGGACCGTAATTTAAACCACACGTTCATTAACATGTACGGATTATTAGCACCGATCTACATTTCAATATTATTAATTTATCAAGTTAAATTACCACACACTTTAATTCCGAATTAAAAACGACCTCCCGTCATTAAATGATTCCTGATAAACTCAACACCTGATCACTTAAATTCCAATATCTCATGAATTATTATTATTTCCAAATTATATTTTAAAAAAATTCTTCTAAAAAAGTAGTTTTATTTTTATTTATTATTATTATTAATTTAAAAAATAATTAATTCTCGCCTGTTACACGGTAGTCCACTCTTAATATGTTTAACGCATAACCCCTTTTACAATTTCGATTTATTCTGGCACTAATCAATCCAGATATGATTTACTTAGAATATTATTATTATTATCGCTTCTCCCAAATTTAACAACTTCACTTTGAAACTGTGAACATACAAATCAACAACAAAACACAACTGGTATGACGAAGCTGGACTTTCCTTCAATGTCATTACATAGCTCGTTAAAATGACAAACAGAAAAACACATATCGGGTCTATTTAACTATAATAACCAAACTCAAATGTAAAGAAAATTATTCTTGACTACAAAGAAACTATGAATGCATGCATGACTTAACGTACTATCCTATATCTACAAAATTTACATCTACAACAAACTGAATACATAAAAAGAAACCCGATTATTTACATTGTTATTATTTACTACTGTCCGTGCTACAAATTTAGGATGGGGTCGTTAAGCGACTCATCTTGTTACAGAAGGTAACCAAGTATAATCAAATTATTCCCATTTTTCCCAATCACGCTAACATTTCCCAAATATTATATACATTATGTACTCATCTTAGTTTCTCGGTATTCCATTACAGCTTTGCAGATGAGAGGCTCCTTTCGGCCCCTCTCTGCATTTTACTCCTCCATTCTTGATGGCGTAGTTCCACAAAAGATATCCTGGCACATTACCATTTTACACTAATACCTTAATTATCACAAAACTTCACCATTGACAACGTTAACACTGAACACTTTAACTTTTATACAACAATTAATATCCTAGACCCAAAAATTTAATATTTACACTATTTTAATCTTCGTCCAATTACCGCACAATGGACCTGGACACGTACGACGAGGTGTCAAATTTTACGCCCGTCGCGATTTATGTCGTCCGACGCGATACGCCCGTTCCATACGGCACTCTTGAAGTGTTCATGATAGCGGTTCGATATTGCAAAGTACAGGCTATTATTCCCTTAAAGTACTGTTCGTCACACAGTCTGCTATTTACGTACTTATTGTGGTACAATTTATATTACTCTCTTACAGTGCAATTAATTTACTTCACTGATATTTATAACTGACAAACACTGTCCTACGTTAACTATTTCCAGTTCATGTTGCTTGAGCGCGATCACATTTTATAAACACTGGCGGATGCTCGCGCCATTAAATGTTGAGTTACTGTACGCCCGTAGAATTTGAAGTTAGCTGCGACCGATGGTTCAGCTCCAGAGATTCATTTCAAGTGTGTTGGTGAGGATCCCTTGTCCCGTATATATGGATGAAGCTTTCTCCCGCGGATTCATTGACGTCATACCCCTGAGGGAGGGGGTGGATTTTTAATATCGGTACTTGCACTCCGAATTGGACGTTAAAATTTACATCAAATTAATCCACTCCGCTAGCATATTTGCTGGATTAAATATGAACTCCTAACGATCACAGATTTAGGAGATACGGGTGGATTTAGCTCCTCACATTTCGCGCCTTTAGAAGCGTCCCTTACAACGTGGTCTTCGTCCAGCCAATGACATCCAAGCTGTCTGGTTTCCAAGAAATCCAGCCTCCAATTTATTTAATTTGCCAATAATTATTGATTATTTTTCCATGCGTGACATCTAATAAATTCATTACATCGATCCGTGTACTCACAATAATTTATTACTGATTAATTTTGAAGTTACGAGAATATCTCATCCATCATTCCTTAAGATGGTATCCCTGAGTCTTCCATCAAATTTTTACGATTGGCCGGCAAGCGGTCACGTGATTTAAATCTCCACCTGCTCGAACCTAGGCTAGCGAATGTCCTGGCAACCGCTGTAGTTTTCCATGACGGCACGGGAATCTCCGTCCTGCCAAAAATATCCCAGCGCATTACTCACGTTGCGAGTTTCCTTTGTATCACCTATCCCCTTTCTCTTTCTGACCAAGACTTATTTGTAGACTTGTATTTCCTTGTTCGCCAACTAATGAGATCCCCTGCTGTGAAGTAGCTAAATGTTGGTGTGTCGAGCTAATCCGTCAGGCTCCAGTCTGTCGTCCTTCCTTCGCTCCTATTTCGACATTACATATATGAAATGTTTTCAACTACACTTCTGTATTTCAATAAATGTACCATATATTATTTTATCAATCAAATCATGATTGACTTTGGGCCTAAGTCACTCGGGTTCAATAGAGATTAAATGGAACTTTGTTTATCGAATGCCAATGTGTATTACGCTGTTACTTCTCTCTCTTTTTGATCGGATGTACAAGGTACCGTATTTACTATCTATGTGTGTGGGTGCATTAATAGTTTTCGATGCAACTAGTACTATGATCATCTGACGAGAAGTCGCGTGGAAGGTCGGTAGATGCAGAATAGATCTCGGCCCATAAGTGGTCCAACAGCTCTGCACTCTGACCGGCCAAGCGAGCAGAGGAGGGGTGGCCACGACTTTACAACGGCTCTGCGAATGGTTTTCCATAGTTTCTCCATTCCCCTAGTATAGACCGCCAACCCCGTCATTTTCTCCGAGCATCTGTTTCACAGTAACAAATCTCCCGGCCTGAGAGGTCCGCTTCAGGGGGGGGAATGAAAACGTTTCAGTAGTAAGCCGCGGTATGAGGGGTACTGCGCATGCGCCTATCTCAAGTCTGAAGGCCTGACAATAAACATCTGTTCCGTCCGTGACTCTTGCGAATTGTGGTGTTGTTGTGGAATTGTGCTTTAGGTACAGTCGAACCTCGATAACCAGAAACTGCATCACTCGAGTTTTCAGTATCTCGAAGTAACTTCCATTTCCCGGCCGTTTGTCCTATTCTTCACGTGTATTTATTTCTCGGTTACTCGAAATTCGGTTACACGTATTTCTGGATTTCTCAAAGCAAATTTTTCCTCCCTTGTAGCAAACAATTCTTTCTAACTCGAATTTTTTTTTTACAGCGCTGACTGCAGCATTTCTACTTTGTGAGGAACAGTTGAGAAATAAAGAAAGATTTACACTGATGCTGGGAGGTAATATGACGGGAACCGGAAAACGAACTTCTAGTGATCGGAAAATCGGGGAAGCTTCCCTGTTTTCCGGGTGTGAATTCATTACCGGTCACGTACGAAAGCAACCTCAGAAGTCCTGGGTGACAAGCTCCATTTATGGAACTTGGCTGCGTGGTTTCGAACCTACATACAGAGTCAGTGGAACATACATTACAGTGTTTCGCAGAGCAATAAATGTTGTTGAAAAGTATATACAAGAAAAGGAGGTTAACAGTAAAAAAACAGGAGAGACTAACGGATTTTTTCCAAAGCTGTTAACGGAGGTATGTTGCTTGTTTCACTGCTCTATTCTATCTTCTGAAATATAACTTTAATAAGGATCATAATTAAAGCGATGCCGTAAAATACGAGTTTCTTAGTATGTTTGTAAATATTTACTGTAAAAGTACTGTATTCAGTATAAACCGGTAGATACATATGATTCAATTATGTGCTATACATGCTCAAAAACGGTATAGTCTATATCTGGAAATTTCGATAACTCGTAATAAAATTTAGCTCCCGAGGTGATTCGAGATATCGAGCTTCCACTGTACTGCATTATGAACACGCCTACAGTGTAGTACCTCGTACTCTTGCCGCAACTTCTTGTCAGATCAGTGGATTACTGGTAGTGTCGGCCTCCAGAGCTGAAGATAGCGGGTTCAATGCCGGCAGATGTAGTCGGACTTTTGGAGGGCCGAAAAAGGTCCATTCGACACTCTACGTTGTACGATGTCGGCATGTAAAAGACCCCAACAAAATGAATTAAAACTCAGCCGCAGACCCCCAAGAGAGATTCTGTTTACACTGCCATCTAGTAGGCCCAGAGTAAAACAGAACGTCGAAATTGACGAGCAGACAAGCAGATGGCGTCAAATTACAATGTCTGCACATGGTAGCTGAGGCCATCCTTGTTCTTCTTCTTCTTCTTCTTCTTCTTATTATTATTATTATTATTACTATTATTATTACCATTTTTGTGGAACAGAAAGGTGAAAGAAGGTGCGGGCATAAATGGGTGGATAGAGAAAAGATCCAATAGTAATTTAAAACTTTAAAATCAGGAATTAATTTCTTCCCTTTTTTTTTTTTTTTTTTTTTTTTTTTCAGATTTTAATTTTGCTAAGCAATAACAAGAAGTCAGGTACAAAAGTTTAGCTCGTGAGCTCGAGAATAATGTTAGACAACATGATTTAACAACCTGAGCTTGAAACTCCCCAGTTACCAATTTAACGAGAGCACCCCTGCTCAGTTCAACAAATCCACAAGGAAACTGAGCTCCACAATGTACTACCTTTTACAAGGAGCGTGTTTGCTCCACACAATTTCTCTCTAGGAGACCAGTCTCCGAAATATACAAGATCCAGGCCTCTTAAAGGCACAATCTACATTTTACCAAAAAGAAACAGTGTTCAAGGTCTTATCTGCTCGACAGTCGAATTTACATAGGGAAGAGAATAACAGTAGTTAATTTTAACAGGGGTAATAAGTACTCACTGTACACGCCTTTAGTGAAAAAAGGAAAAGGTTATAAAGTTACTGGCCGAAAATCAAAATGTTATGAGGCGAACACTTGGGCTCCTTTGGAATTCACTAGAACATCATTAAAATTCTATGTGGGCTTATGGCCTGACGTTACAGAGGCTTAGCCTATGCTACCGAGGTGACTAGAGGGACAGAAATTTTTTAGTTACAAAATTACGAGATGGATTTTAAAGATTACAAAATCATAGTCACCTCAATACCAAGTTGAAGGGGAATAAATGAGGGTTCGCACTCTGAGGTCTTAGACCTGATTTAGAAATGTATAAAGTTTCATTAAGAAAAGATTTTGAAACCTTCCCCTCGAGTTAGCTTTCTGAGATCATTACTCGATTAAAAGATGTCTGCCATTACCTTGAGCTGGAGGACCGTTCGGAGATGAGCGAGGCGCGCCCCTGCCTCCTCTATGAACACACTTTACTGCTGGACTGGAGCGATCGAAAAGAAAACATGGCCCAAAAGTTTCCAGCTTTTATAGCGGAGAGGAAGTTTCCAGAAATCTCTGGGCCGAAGCCCTAAACACACCCACAATTACCATTGGATAATCCAATACCTATCAAAAATTCCTGATTGGTGTATTAAATAAATGTACAAAATTCCCTATTGGCTACAATTTTAAGCCGGCGGGAAGAGATAAAAGTGCTGATAACCTTAGAATACCAAAAACAATCTACAAATAATTCAGTTTAGGAAACTTGATACACAAACTTAGGTACTTTGAAAATTGATTGTTCATCCTCGCACCAGAGGGCGCACATAAGTTGATAGTAGAGACTTCTGTCGATAAATGTTCAAACTTCTTCCGAAATGAGTCTCATTGTTTGTTATAGATGGCCTTCTAAAAGGTGCTTAATTTAAATGCGTGGAACGGGTGTATCTCCGGTACAAATCATCTTCTTTCTTCGTTATGCCCGTTTACAGAGCGCGTTGGAACTTGTTAGCTTGATGATGGTTTTCCTTTCTTCTTCTCCTCCCAAAATCTCTTCATGAACTTCCTATGCTGTTTCTTGCGTTCTTCCGTCCATTGTTTCCCTGTGGTTCTTTTAGCCTTTTCCGTGAACGTGTGCTTTACAATCAGATTCCCAAAAGCCTTGCGATCCCTGATGATATCTTCTGTGATGTTCATGATGTCCTGCTTTATTTCCTCTAACCAGCTTATTTTGACCTTCTTTGATTTAATTATACCAAGCAGTTTTTATTTTTTTTAATGCATATTTAGTGTCGTCCATTCTACAGATGTGGCCATAGAATTTCAATCGTCACCTGCGTACGGTATTGGTGAACTTGTCGATTGCTTTATACAAATCTACAGTTTTCCTTTTGATCCATATACCATTTACATAAACGGGGCCATATATTTTCCTAAGAATTTTTAGTTCTTGTTTATCAATTTCATCAATTTTAGAGTGGCCTCCTAGAGATGTGGTCTATTTATTTATTTATTTATTTATTTAGGTTGTGCGTTTTCCCAGGATGGCAATATAGTAAGTGACATTGAATCAAGGTACAGTAATCCTAATGCAGTGAGCTCGCAGTTGCGAACAACAGAAGGAAGTCAGCTCCAGCACGAAACGATCTTTACATCGGTCTGTTTTCAGACCAACTTTGCTTTATATGATTGAGAGCTGGGTGGATTCATAATATATCATTCTTAAGTTAGAAGTAACAGATATGAAAGTAGCGAGAATCATTGCTGGTACAAACAGGTGAGAACAATGACAGGACGATACTTACTCGGAATGAGGAGATAAAGGCTAAGTTAGGAATGAACTCGATGGATGAAGTTGTACGCACATACCGACTTCGATTGTGGGGCCATGTGCGGCAAATGGAGGGAGGATAGGTTACCTAGAAAGATAATGGCCTCTGTTCTGGAGGGTAAGAGAAGTAGAGGGAGATCAAGACGATGATGGTTAGACTCAGTTTCTAACGATTTAAAGATAAGAGGTATAGAACTAAACGAGGCTTCAGACATAATGAGGATGTTATTTATTTATTTATTTATTTATTTATTTATTTATTTATTTATTTATTTATTTATTTATTTATTTATTTATTTATTTATTTATTTATTTATTTATTTATTTATTTATTTATCGTGTAGCTTGTAGTACCGGGAGTGTCCGAGAGTATGTTCGGCTCGCCTGATGCAGGTCTTTATACTTGACGCCCATGGTCTGGATTTTGGATGATGATGATGATGATGATGAAGATGATGATTAACAGGGTGAAATCGGTGTCGGCACGTAGCCTACTCCTATAGAAAAACACAAAGGAGTCTGCTCAAAGTTTAACGTCCCCATCCGATGAACGAATCACCATCAACAGCGGCATATGCCCTCAGTCTATATGAACACTGCGAAGAGGTTGGGAATTAAACACAGGCTCTGGTACGTAATCTAGTGATTAGAAATTGTATACCACCGCCTCTCCTCCCCTGCCGATGAACACACTGATTAATTTTAATTTCGTATGGCTATCCTAGCCGAGTGCAGCCCTTGTAAGGCAGGTCCTCCGATGAGGGTGGGCGGCATCTGCCATGTGTAGGTAACTGCGTGTTATTGTGGTGGAGGATAGTGTTATGTGTGGTGTGTGAGTGGCAGGGATGTTGGGGACAGCCCAAACACCCAGCCCCCGAGCCACTGGAATTAACCAATGAAGGTTAAAATCCCCGACCCGGCGGGAATCGAACCCGGGACCCTCTGAACCGAAGGCCAGTACGCTGACCATTCAGCCAGCGAGTCAGACAACATTCTGATAATAATTTATTTTCTCCACCAGTGAGACTCAAAATGGTTAACCACCATGTCAGACTTGACGCCTTAACCATCTTGCCTACCAGTCGGGCTTATTATCAGTCACTACTGATCTGCATTTAGAACAGTCGCCCAGCTGACAGATTTCCTATCTGTTGCTTTCCTAGCCTTTTCCTAAATGATCGCAAAGAAATTGGAAATGTAGTGAACATCTCCCTTGGTAAGTTATACCAATCCCTAACTCCCCTTCCTATAAACGAATATTTTCCCCCAATTTGTCCTCTTGAATTCCAACTTTATCTTCATATTATGTTCTTTCCTACTTTTAAAGACACCCCTCAAACTTATTCGTCTACTAATGTCTTTCCACGACATCTCTCCGCTGACAGCTCGGAACATACCACTTAGTCGAGCAGCTCGTCTCCTTTCTCCCAAGTCTTCCCAGCCCAAATTTGCAACATTTTTGTAACGCTACTCTTTTGTCGGAAATCACCCAGAACAAATCGAGCTGTTTTTCTTTGGATTTTTTCCAGTTCTCAAATCAAGTAATCCTGGTGAGGGTCCCATACACTGGAACCATACTCTAGCTGGGGTCTTACCAGAGACTTATATGCCCTCTCCTTTACATCCTTACTACAAACCCTAAACACCTTCATAACCATGTGGAGAGATCTGTATCCTTTATTTACAATCCCATTTATGTGATTATCCCAATGAAGATCTTTCCTTACAGTATATCAACACCTAGGTACTTACAGTGATACCCGAAAGGAACTTTCAACCCATCGACGCAGTAATTAAAACTGAGAGGACTTTTCCTATTTGTAAAACTCACAACCTGAGTTTTAACCCCGTTTATCATCATCATACCATTGGCTACTGTCCATCTCACATTATCGAGGTCATTTTACAGTCGCTTACAATCTTGTAACTTATTTTTTACTCTATACAGAATAACATCATCTGCAAAAAGCCTTATCTCTGATTCCACTTGTTTACACATATCATTTATATATATAAGAAAACATAAAGGTCCAATGATACTGCCTTGACGAATTCTCCTCTTAATTATTACAGAGTCAGATAAAGCTTCGCCTACTTATAACAGGAAAACCGGAAGGAAGAAGGAGGAGAGGAAGACTCAGGAAGAGATGGATCGATGATGTTAAGGATGACCTTAGAAGGATGGGAGTTAAATGCTGGAGAAGGAAAGCCGAGGACCGGGACGAATGGAGGCAGGTGATTAAGTAGGCCAAGGACCTACATGGACTGTAGCACTGACCAGTAAGTAAGTACTTATAACAGTTGGTATCGTTGGTGCTTAACTTCTTGTGTTGGCTCCTGTACTTCCTAGCGTGCTTCACAAGATTTACCTAGTGCTGAGCAATTATAGTTTGTTCAAGTTATCTCAAAGCAAAGATAAGTTCCAAACACAAAATTTCTTATCCCTTGTCAAAGAATACATATCTTATAATAACAACATTCTGAGTTCATTGTAGTTGATGGACATTTTATTGCTTTCCTATTTAAACATAGTTTGATAAGAAGTTTTGCGGAGTATTAGGACGTGCTGCTGTCCTTCGTAACACAGCGGATCCTTGAAAATAGCAAACGCAGTTTTCCACGTAACAACGAAAGTTTCTGATCCCAGTGGAGCAAGACCTATTCGGAGATCTTTTCCTATCAACTTGAACCGGTAGCCGCTGCTTCCCACCTAGATGGGTGAGGTTCGAATTCCATCGATCCTATGTAGAGATTTTAGGTTGATCAGTCGTGGGTGAAGGTACATTAAAAAGTACAGCCTGACCAGTATAGTTCGTAAAATACTGGAGAGTTTAATAGCAAAGTACATCAGAGGGATATGTGATGATAAAAATTGGTTCATGAGGAGCCAGTATGGATTTAGAAAGAAATTTTCTTGCGAGGCACAACTGGTGGGATTTCAGCAGGACATATCAGATCAGTTGGATTCAGGAGGCCAGTTAGATTGCATAGCCATAGATCTTTCCAAAGCCTTTGATAGAGTGGAACATGGAATATTATTAAAGAAATTGGAGGGAATAGGATTGGACGTAAGGGGTATACGTTGGATAAGAACATTTCTAAATTCAACGGTTCAGAAAGTCAAAGTAGGAAATTATATATCACAGGAAGAGAAAGTTTGGAAGGGAATTGCACAGGGTAGTATAATCGGTCCGTTACTTTTCTTAATATACGCAAATGATTTAGGGAACAACATAACATCGAAAATAAGATTGTATGCAGATGACATAATCGTTTATAGGGAAATAAATAACATTGAGGATTGCTCAGAATTACAAAGGGACCTTGAGTGTATCCAAGAATGGGTTGAAGAAAATAATATGATTAATGGAGGCAAATCAACTGTTACAACATTTACAAACAGGAGCTTTAAAACTGAATTTGAATATACTTTGGATGAGGTAGTTATCCCTAAAAATGGCAAGTGCAAATACTTAGGTGTGAGATTTGAAAGTAATTTGCACTGGAAGGGTCATGTTGATGACATTGTTGGGAAAGCATACAGATCGTTACATGTCATAATGAGACTACTTAAAGGATGCAACAAAGAATTAAAAGAAAAAAGTTACTTAAGTATGGTTCGTCCATTATTGGAATATGCAAACAGTGTTTGGGATCCTCACCAAGAATACCTAATAAAAGAACTAGATGGTGTGCAGAGGAAAGCTGCAAGGTTTGTAACAGGGGATTTCCGGAGAAAGAATAGTGTATCAGAAATGTTAAAGGAACTTGGTTGGGAGCCTTTAAGTAAGAGAAGGGAGAAAACTAGACTTATAGGATTATATAGAGCCTATACAGGAGAAGAAGCATGGAGAGATATCCGTGAGAGGCTTCGGTTGGAAAATAATTATATTGGTAGAACTGACCACAAGTACAAAATTAGAAGGAATTTTAGCAGAAGCGATTGGGGTAAATTTTCATTCATTGGGAAGGGCGTGAAGGAGTGGAACAGTTTACCAGGGGTAGTGTTTGATCCTTTTCCAAAATCTGTACAGATATTCAAGAAGAGAATAAACAACAGAGAAAATAAATGAAATGTTAGAGGGCATTCGACCAGTGCAGGATATTGTAAATATAAAATGTGTGTGATTAAATTAATTCCATCCCCTGGTCTATGGAGTTTGGACAGCCCAAGTAGGGGACTGCCTGTAGGGGTGAAGTACAGTGGGGACTTCGAGGGCCCTGGGACCGCCACGGTAGCTGTGAAGGCCCTTCAGGAACTCTGAAAAGTGGTGGCAAAAGGGGCTCTGGTTAAGACGCAGCAGGTCGTTATGCTACTTAGGTTCCAAAATGGGTAAAATATAAATATGTAAATAAATTCAATGTTAATTTTAATCTTATACCAGTTGTATATTATTATTAGAAGTAATTTCACATACTGTATATGAGTTGACTATGTTTGTAAGATATTATAAGTAGAATTTTGTAAACAATATAAATTTATTAAGGATGATGTATGTGTTTAATAGAACAAATTATTAGCGTAAATTGTATAATATTGTATTCTAGGAAAATTTTCTTCGTCTCTTGTTAATTTAAAATTTAGTGCTTGACAATAATGTATTTTAGTGTACCATTTGCCACCGAGGTAGACACCTCATTTGCAAATAAAGAGATTTTGATTTGATTTGAAGTTGTGTGAAACGATACCCGACGTAGCGTAGAGGAGGATCATTCCTTTATGCTTGCCAGGGACCCACCAATCCACCATGAAAAGTATTCCTACAGAAGGTCGTTCGGGATTTCTGGGGGCCATGCTTGAAGGGCAATTAACTTATGAAAAGCCATTTCTCCACCAACGTTCATGCTCAATTGGACAGCCAGCTTTTCTAGCTATAGCTCGACAACGTAATTTCCATTGCAACAGACTTTCGCAGAACTAGCATGTCTATCTTATCCCACTCCTCCTGACAGGCTTTCGAGAGGCCATTGATAGTGCGTGAACGTCTATTTCTCAAGGCGCTTTTTAGGAGTCCAAATGCACAGAAGTCCATGGATGACCCATCGGGTGCCCTCACCGGAATGTCAGTAAAAGGAATTGCATGGATTCCAGTTTCCATCTCCATTCTCTCTAAGAACAGACGAGTCGAACCAGAGGTGTGGCTGGATGCTTTATCTTGATGTACCCATACCTGATTTTTCGCCCTCCCCTACAGTGCTGGCATATCTGTGTTGTAAATTGGTGTTAAAACCTCTTGCTGATAGTATGTAAAGTTCACCACATTATTAGCGACACGGCGAATGATTTTTCTTCCTTCTTTTCTCTGGGGTGGCAGTAAATCAAGCGGGGTTTCTTACAGTCACTAAGGTACGCATATGCTTCATCTTATGTCACCACATTTTTCCATCTGTGCCCTGTCACAGCCCTCATACAGCTTTCTTGCGTTAGTGCAACATTCCGGAATGTGACGAGGCAACAGCTTGTGAACTCGGAGGTTATGCCGCTTTTCTAATTGCAGGTTCGTATTATATGGTGTCAACTGTTGAAACAGACATTACGTGCGATAGTCCTTTGGGGTGCAGGGTTACCACCTTCTCACCACCTCTGGTCTACGTCTTGAGGCTGGTCGTGTATTGGCCTGTATCTTTTTCCCCCTCTGGAATTAAGTCCAGTCGGCCTTTGCCTTTTTTATTCAACACAGCAATTATCCCATTCCTTGATATCAAGAAAATTCTCAGATAAATGACTTTTTGCTAGTTGCTTTACGTCGTACCGACACAGACAGGTCTTATGGCGACGATGGGACAGGAAAGGACTAGGAGTGGGAAGGAAGCGGCCGTGGCCTTGATTAAGGTACAGCCCCAGCATTCGCCTGGTGTGAAAATGGGAAACCACGGAAAACCATCTTCAGGGCTGCCGACAGTGGGGTTCGAACCTACTACTGTATCTCCCTAATACTGGATACTGGCCGCACTTAAACGACTGCAGCTATCGAGCTCGGTAGATAAATGACTGAAAGCCGGGCTGAGTGGTTCAGGAGAAGTGGGAAACCACGAAAAACCACTTCCAGGATGGCTGAAGTGGGAATCGAACCCACCTCTACTCAGTTGACCTCTCGAGGCTGAGTGGACCACGTTCCAGCCCTCGTACCACTTTTCAAATTTCGTGGCAGTGCTGGGAATCGATGGCAGCTAATCACATTAACCAGTACACCACAGAGGATCCGACATAGATACACAGCATTAAGTTCGGTCACCTTAGTGCGCACGCACAGATGGATCGTTACGCCTGTACAGATGGTGAAGCGAACGAGTCCGTGCTCAACCGCGCGCGCACTGCATAAAGCAGTAGCGATCAGTGAGACATTGGTGTTTCAAGCGGACAATGCACGTCAACATGGGTAGATGTAAGGATGTGACAGAATGGCAAAAAGGGGCAATCGCGTTTGGCCGTGCCTGTGGCCAGACAGTGCGCGAACTTGCTGGATTTGTTGGTCTTCCACAGCGGACTGCTCATCGTTTATACAAGCACGACGACAAAATTGTGGCAGGAAAAAGACTCTGACTGAGAGGGACCGAAGACGCGTTTCACGGCTTGTGAATCAAAATCATTCCCATTCAACAGGAATTGCTGCAATCAGTGAATGAAGGTCCAACCCAACCTGTTAGTGAGAGAACATTGGGACGGTTATATAACTGGGTAGGAGGACCAGTACCTCACCCATGTGGCCTTGTGGGGGATGAAGGGATAGACAAGGAAGCGGCCGTGGCCTTAGGTTAGGTACCATCCCGACATTTGCCTGGAGGAGAAGTGAGAAACCACTTCGAGGATGACTGAGGTGGGAATTGAACCCCCCGCTGCACAGTTGACCTCCCGGGGCTGAGTGGACTCCGCCCCTCCCCTCGTACCATTTTTTTTCAAATTTTGTGTAGGGGCCGATGACCTTCGATGTTAGGCCCTTTAAAACAACAAGCATCATCATCAAATTTTGTGACAGAGCTGGAAATCGAATGCCGGCATCCGGGTGTGGCAGCTATACACCACAGAGGTGGACTATTAAAGCTATGTTGCTATATTTTCGACCCTATTTATTACATGTTAAAAGCAGAGACGCATGCCATAGGCTTGCCAACCCTCACCTAGAACACAAACTATTAGAAGTCACGTGCTCTTCCCGCGCTCTCATTCCCCACCTATGCCGTAGACAAACGGGACAAGGCTTGGACACACACTTTGCCCTTTAGTATGTCTTAAAGTATGGCAATTCAGCTGCATTACTTGCAAATAAAACGTGGTATATGACTGGCGTTCCTACTTGCGAAAGACCGAATCTCCTTTTGAACACAGAAAGAGTAATATTTTTTGCTAATGAATAGCTTTTGTATGACCGGTCTTATGCATCACTTGGGAATTAATTAGAATAATTGGAGCAATAAAAGGCAGAAGTTCATCTAAAGTAATTGTTTTAATCACGATCCTCGTTATAGATCAGTGATCTTATACATGATGATGATTAAAAATCCGTTAATTCGACATCTGAATCTTTTCTCCGGAACATCTTATGACAGAACTGCACTCTCCCGGATTCGTCTCACTTAATTCACTTCCCCATCAAGGATTTGAACACTTAATGTAACAATAGCCTGTAAAATGTTCTAACTACTCATTAAGAAGTAGTGTATGGCACAACAAGCCACTGGCCAATGGTTTCAGGCAGGTATCTTAGCCACTGAAAAGGATTTAATTGTCATTGTTTAAGTCTGTCTCCATAGCTTAGTGGTCAACGTATTGGCCTTCAGTCTTCGGTCCCCTGTGGGTTGAGACGGTAGAATAACACCTGTCGTAACAGACGACTAATTTTTCATGCTTACACTAGCAGTTACCCGCGGCTTCGCTCGCGTGGATTTCGTAATTTGTTAAAAGTAATCGTTCCTCGGTACTCTACTAAGCCTATATCTGAAAATCCATAAAGAATATAGCCTAAGCTAACCGAAAAATTGAGTCATTTACCCCAGGAACTCTTTACAAATTACGTTTGTGATATTGCTTTTTGGGGCTAATATGACCATGGGACATAGAACTGTACATGTGAGCAACAGTCTTCTCTCAAGTCGAAAACAAACAAAAAACAGGTTCCTTTATTTTTAAAAGAGATTCCAAATATGTTTTTCCACGTCTGTAACATCTTCAGTTTCTGACATATAAGTATCCTCATAAACTGAATTCAACTCCTTTACTTATTTTCACCCCCTCCCCCCCCCCCCACTCTTTAAGTCGATTATCCGAAGAAGAAAAAACGTGTTTCTTCATTTTAAAGGAGATTCGAAATATCAATTTTTACGTATGCAACATATTTAGTTTTCTTTTAGATATGAGTGTCCTCATATAAATAATTCAAATAATTTTTCAATTCTTTCGCCCTCTTAAATGATTTTCCGAAAACAAAGAATATATGTTTCTTTATTTTTAAAGGGGATTCCAAATACCAATTTCCACGTCTGCAACATCTTCAGTTTTTCAGATATAAGTATCCTCATAAAAGGTATTGCACCCCTTTCCCCCTCGTTTCACTCCCCTTAACGGGATTTTGCAAACACAAAATAATACGTGGTTTTTTTTTTTATTAAAGGGGATTCTAAATACCAATTTTTACGTCTGTAAACTTTTAAGTTTTTGAGATATAGATATGCTCGTTGAAACAATTCACCCCCACCCTCCCACATTTTCACCCCCTTAGCGACGGAATATCCAAAAATCCTCCTTTGGTGAGAATCTGCACTGTAATATAAATGTATCCCCAAAATTTCATTTCGTTCTCTCCAGTAGTTTTGGCTTGGCGATGATGAATCTGTCAGTCAGTCAGTCAGTCAATCAGCCAGAACATGTTATTATATATATAATTTTGTCACAGTTCAAGTCAGCGACCCTGAAAACTATGGATCGACACTAATACTGGTCTTTGTCGATAATCTAGAATCCTCGATTTAACGTTGCCATGGTTACGGCGGGTCACTTCTTCGGCTGATTCCTAGAGCCGGGGTACTGAGGTGCCAATATCTCGAAAACGGTTCGTTTTAGGGCCTTAAAAAGTTGTTTTTATTCCAGCAACACTCTCCATTGACATTTCATTTATCAGTCATTTATCATTGGCCCAGAGGAGTGCGACAGGCTTCGGCAGCCGGCACAATTCCTATCCTCGCCGCTAGATGGGGATTTCATTCATTCCATTCCTGACCCGGTCGAATGACTGGAAACAGGCTGTGGGTTTTCAATTGACATTTAAAAGAGGAGGCTAGCTGTTGTAAAAGAAACGTAGTTTACATGAAATAGCGCTTGAGATTAAGACATCACCCGCATACTCTGTGGTGGTGATGATTGTTTAAAGAGGCAACCATCCTCTATATGACACTAATCAGAGAGGAAAAATGGAAGAGATCCGACACTTCGAAAAATGAAGGTGTCGGCCAAAGAAAGACAAGGACCACGAAGGGCGTGAAAATAAATACTCCCTAGGCTACGATACCTAATACCGTCGGGGACAGAAAAGAACAAGAATTGACCAAGCGAGGTCGGATAGGATAGATGAAAGTGAGGAGCCTCGCACAAGTAAGTGGAAGCAATGCCAGGAGTCAGCTAAGGGCCCCGTGGTTCCCAACCCACGCTCCCAAGTTGAGAGACCCTGGGGCCCTTACAGTAGCCTCTTACGATAGGCAGGGGATACTGTGGGTGTTATTCTATCTCCCCTAGTGAGGGATACTCTGATATAAAGTTGAGCTGCGTTGACTCGAGCGCTCAGTTGGCATGCGGAATTGCCATGCCAGTGCGAGGAACACTCGTCAATGTAATGTCGGCATACTCCAGACCTAAACACCTTAACACACAAGATATAGAATCGGTATTAAGGCAAAATAGAAACACGATCCTAGGAGGCGACCTAAATTCGAAACACGCCAGCTGGGGGTGCCTGAAACCTAACGCAGACGGCGAAAGGCTGTACAACCACATGCTATCCCAGGACTATGTGGTAACAGCCCCCAGCGAACCCACGTTCCTGGCACCAAACGAGCAGGTCGACGATATATTGGACATCGCCCTACTGCGAAATATTCCTCAAAGACACACTATAAAGGTCATTAACGACCTAGGGTCGAGGCATCAACCAGTAATATTTACACGGGAAGCGAACCCGGAGGAATATGAGAATAACCCCAAGCGCCGACTAAACTATAAAGCAGCCAAATGGGGTAAATTTGAAAGAAAACTCGATTCACTCCTACAGGGGACTGAGGACATACAAATATTAAACCCAGCCCAAACGGATGAATCCCTAAAAACACTCGTAAATGCGATCCAGGCAGCCACAACTGCGAGCATCCCGGTACACAAACCTAGACAAAACACCAACATGGAAATACCGGCCCACATTAAAGATCTAATACGCCAGCGCGACTGGGCCCGACACCACCGCGATGAAGACCGGATACGTAAAAACGAACTCAGGGTCGAAATCGAAACCGAAATAATGGAGTATAGGTCTCGGATCTGGAATAACAAACTGAGTACGTTTGACACAAATACCAGACCGGTGTGGAACTTAGCGAGATATTTCACTCGAGAACCACACGTGATCCCAACAATTAAGGGACCTAACGGACCAGTATATGAAAATCAAGATAAAGCAGAGGTGATAGCCGACTCACTCGAAGAGGCCTTTAAGCCCAATGACGAACCGTCGGACCCCGCCTTCATTAGGCAAACAGAGGCCAAGGTAGCGGAATTCCTAACAAACGCACCTAAGCCCGAGGTTAAGAAGACTAATATCCACGAAATTAAGTGGATAATAGGTCACCTTAACCCGAAGAAGGCACCCGGCCCAGATGAGATTCAGAACATAATACTTAAAAAACTAACCCCGAAAGCCCTCGCACTACTCACTAAAATATACAACGCAATGCTCCAATTGCAGTATTATCCCGAACAGTGGAAAAAGGCGAGAATCCTTGTATTCGGAAAACCAGGCAAGGACAAATCTAACCCTAATAATTACAGGCCCATCAGTCTCCTGGACGCCCTCAGCAAAGTATTTGAGAAAATACTGCTGAAAAGGCTCATAGCACATATCAAGGAAAGAGGAATCATTCGAAACGTACAATTCGGTTTTAGAAATGGCCACTCCGCCCCGCAACTGCTTACCCGGGTCCTAGAACAAGCGACCAGCGGACTAAACAAGCGAAGAGACACAGGCACGGTATTCCTTGATATCCAGAAGGCATTCGATAAAGTCTGGCACGAAGGCCTATTAGCGAAATTAATAGACCTCGAATTCCACCCAGGGTACATAAGATTAATTAAATCATACCTGGAAGGCCGAGAGTTCCAAGTAGATGTTCATAACACTCTGTCAAGCACGCGACCAATCAGGGCGGGCGTAGCCCAGGGGTCACTAATAGGGCCAATCCTGTTCATTCTATTTACGAATGACATGCCGACAGCGGAACTCACTACCACGCACCTCTACGCGGATGACACTGCTATCACAGTACAACACTTTCAGCTAGCATGCGCCCGAAAGAGACTACAAGTAGCACTGCGAACTCTTGAGCCCTGGCTAACCAAATGGCGTGTCAAGGTCAACGTTGACAAATGCCAAGCTGTGATGTTTACTAGGAAGAACAGACGCACACATATGCTAGCCAATATAAAACCGCTCAAATTGTTAATCGAGATATAGCATGGCACGACAAGGTCAAATATCTAGGAGTAGTCCTAGATAGAAAACTAACCATGCTATATCACATTAAAGACATCCAGCGAAAAACAAACGCACGACTGGCACAGCTCTATCCGATACTGAATAAAAGATCCAGTATTAACAAGCGAGTAGCAATAAACATGTACAAGGCCCTAATTAGGCCGATAATAACGTACGCAGCTCCCGCATGGGGCTACACTGCTATGACGAACCTGGATAAGCTGGAACTAATACAAAACAAATGCATTCGAGCAGCGGCTAAACTCCCGTATGACACACCAATACGCCACCTACGCGCAATTGCGAAAGTCACCTCCATAAGGCAATACATACGAAAGCAAACACTCCGAATGTACAAGAAGTCATGGGGTAGTAAGGTCAACCCTCTAGTCAGTGGAATAGGACGCTATGACGTCGACCTATACACCAAATACCCCACACCGAAACACATTCTGTTCAGGCACAGGGCCAGGAGGCCGGGGGCCCAAAACCGCCCTCGCTCCTAAACTGACACCAACTCAATAGACCGCACCACTTAACACTATGCACACACACCACAACACCTGTATATATGTGCATGCTTGTTTACTACCCACATCCTTGTCCTAGATTATGTTATTACTATGTTATAGATTTAGCCAAGCGAGGGAGGATTGAGAGAAGAAATACAACACGACGAAGGCAACACAGCCATGAAAGTGACGATCCAATCCAACCCCACCCCCACCAGCGACAAAGGAGTGGACGAAAAACCCACCCCTGCTAATACCACTAACTATTAATCTATTAATTGTAATTGTACTTGTTCTACAGGACACGAGAGCGGAAAAG
Source organism: Anabrus simplex (assembly GCF_040414725.1). NCBI lineage: Eukaryota > Metazoa > Arthropoda > Insecta > Orthoptera > Tettigoniidae > Anabrus > Anabrus simplex. The sequence goes on from NC_090267.1 coordinate 488,868,296, forward strand.
CGGCCCGCACTCTACAGAAGAAAAGTAATAATGTATATATAATAGGATGTGTGTATATATGTGTATATATTTACAGAGACAAGTGTGTGACACCAACACCGCAAAGAAGGGACGTCATCAGGCGGGAAAGAAGATGCCCCTTACAACAAGTAAGGCTTGGCACTACTCCCCCTCTCCTTAAAAGGAGACTTGGCACCAGGGACTGCTGGCTGCTGGACCAAGGGACTAACCTATGGCCCAAAGCCCAGACGCCAGCGGACCCGAGCCGCACCAGGCAGTGACAAGCAGGACTGATCCCCCATAATAATTGACAAAAGCTAGGTAAATGGTTATGATTGCATGACACATATTCCTAACTAACACAACCTCTGGTCTTTATCCAGCCCACATCCTTGCATGTGCTATCAAAAGATGTCAGGTTTTACATGTAGGCTCTTTCTTCTTTCTGCCTATGTGGTTTTTCCCTGACCCTTCAATACCATATACCAATACCATATACCTAACACAATCTCGCCTGGTAACGTGTCTGACATGGAAACAGGCAGATACTCCTTGTATCACTTCCCACTCTACCCAGCTATCTCTTTTCTACTTAGAAATTAATAGCATGTCGGAGGCCATGTAGATTGAGTCGATGGTCACGGCGGGGGAGCGGGCTACGGGGGCCCCCCGTAAAAAAAAAAAAGACTCGAGCGCTCAGTTGGAGCGAAGACAGTTTAATATATAACTCTACGAAGCCCTGAAAACCCTACAGCCGTTGCAATACTGACAGCCTACCGCTGCTTTATTTATTTATTTATTTCTGGAGGCCCTCAAGCCCGCTCCCCACGCGTGGCAATCAACTCAATCTACATTGCCTCCGACATGCTATTAATTTCTAAGGAGAAAAGAGATAGCAGGGAAGAGTGGGAAGTGATACGAGGAGAATCTGCCTGTTTCCATGTCAAACATGCTACCAAGGCCACAGTTTGTGTTAGGTATTTGGTGTTGAGGCGTGGTATTAAGGGTCAGGGAAAAACCACATGGGCGGAAAGAGAAAGAGCCTACATGTAAAACCTGACATCTTTTGATAGCACATGCAAGGATGTGGGCTGGAAAAGTCCAGAGGTTGTGTTAGTTAGGAATATGTGCCATGCAATCTTAACTATATCCTTGCCATTGTCAATTATTATGAGGATCAGTCCTTTTTCTCACTGTCGGGTGCGGCTTGGGTCCACTAGCGTCTGGACTTTGGGCCATAGGTTTGTCCCATTGTCCAGCTGCCAGTGGTCCCTGGTGCCAAGTCTCCGTTTGGAGAATGGGATTAAGAGCCAAGCCTTACGTGGTGTAAGGGGCTATCTTCCTCTGCCTGGCGATGTCACTCTCGTATGGTGTTGCTGGAACGCACTTGACAATGCAGATCTGCAGCTATGCTAAGGCTATTAGGTACAATATATTAGGTCGCACCGACACAGATATAGTCCAAATACTTTGTAAACGCCCTGCGCGGGAACGGCCTGCACATGTGGGGAAGGGCTGCCACGTCTCCCACTCCTCTCGCTACCCAGTCTTCGTCTAAGCACTGTACGAGTACGCATTGCCTGAACACAACACGTCAGCAAGCGAGTTAAGATATAGCTAACCGGGAAGAGAGAGACGCGCTAATCAGACCTCCGACACTACCTACATGATGACGCCCCGCCGGTCACGCAGAAGGACGTTTACTCAGTATCTGGACTATAGTTCTTATTGCGATGATGGGAAATGAAAGGGCTAGGAATGAGAAAGAAGCTGCCGTGGCCTTAATTAAGGTACATCCCCGTCATTTGCCTGGTGTGAAAATGGGAAAACCACGGACAGTGATTTTAGGGCTGCCGACAGTGGGGGTTCGAGACGACTTAAAGGGGCCCCGAGCCCCTGAACTATGGAGCGTGGTTTGGCGACCATGGGGCCTTTAGCTGAGTCCTGGCATTGTTTCCACTTACTTGTGCCAGGCTCCTCACTTTCATCTGTCTATTTATCTCTTGGTCACCTCTTGTTCTTTTTCTTTTCATACCCCGACGCTAATTCAGCATTCGAGGCCGAGGGAATCTTTAATTTTCACGCCCTTCGTGACCCTTGCCTTTCTTTACTCGATATCTTCATTTTTCGAAACAATTTTACCTTGCTAGGACGGGAACTGGCAACCATTTGGCTTGTAGGGTAGAGAATTGCATAATATGAAAACATCGTTTATGAAAATGTTATTTTTTATTTATTCTTTCTTTCTTTCTCAATCTGTTCACCCTCCAGGATTGGTTTTCCCTCAGACTCAGCGAGGGATCGCACCTCTATCGCCTCAAGGGCAGTGTCCTAGAGCGTGAGACCTTGGGTCGGGAGATACTTCTGGGGAGGAGGACCAGTACCTCGCCCAGGCAGCCTAATAACATTTGTGAAAACATATGGCCATAGAATTGAGACATACTTCTTTATTAAAGCGTAATGGTGAAAGATGCTATGTTGCTAGATTTCCGACCTATTTATTACTTGATAAAAACATTCAAGTATGTTAGTGTGTTGTCGACGTGCCTCAGCAGTCGTGTACGCTTGTGATAGGTTCGCCATCCCCGGCCTACACTGTAGTGCCTCCATGGCTAAATGGTTAGCGTGCTGGCCATCGGTCGCAGAGGTCCCGGGCTCGATTCCCGGCAGTGTCGGGAATTTTAACCATCATTGGTTAATTTCGCTGGTACGGGGACTGGGTGTATGTGTTGTCTTCATCATCATTTCATCCTCATCACGACACGCAAGTCGCCTACGGGAGTCAAAACAAAAGATCTGCACCTGGCGAACTTGTCCTCGGACACTCGCGGCACTAAAAGCCATACACCATTTCATTTTTTACTGCAGTGCCTTATTCTACGACTTTATGGGCCGATTACAGAAACGCTGTTTAGACGATGCCTACGGTTAAACAATGCCTAAATATGGCCGTCGCATTGCAGAGACGTTATTTATCATTTAGACACTGTCTAAAACCGCTGTTCAAACGGCTATGTTTAAACACTGCTGAGAACACTGTTTAACCTCAAATGAGAGGAGTGAAACACAATCAGAGGTTATGTACCATGAAACATATAATTTGCATTATCATGCTGAGACGATTCCGGGAAGAAAGGTTAGTCCGATGGCCTCTCTGTGGGTCGCCCGCTGCGAAATATCGGCAGTTCATTTCAAAAATGCGACGAGGTAGAGCTTAAAATAAGATTTCGCTATTCAAGAGACTTGTTTCTTGAGACTGACAAAGGGACAGTCCAGCAACTGTCAACTGGAATACAATTCTTGGCAGCCGATATATTTTATTAGACATGGGGTAATTTGAATGGAATTATAGGACACTTCGACTACGTAGATGTCAGAATTACTTGTCCCAATCGTCAGAGGGCTGTCACATACATCAACCGGGAGGGATTCACTTATATTTGCTGCCAAGTGGATAGTGAAAACTTAAAAGTAGGTTGTGTGTGGTTTTTATATATAATCGTCGCGCTAATTCAGATAAGTTTTCGGCAACTGTGAGACAGGAAAAGGTCAGTGGTGGTGATAGTGGCGATTATGGTTTAAAGAGGAGGACTGGGGAAGAAGAGCCGTGCCCATAATAGCAGCCCTAGTATTTGCCTGGTGTAAAAATAGGGAAATTACGGAAAACTGTCTTCAGGGTAGCCGATGATAAGTTTCGAACCTTCGATTTCCAGAATGCAAGCTACATCTATGGCCTGTACAATACACATTACTATTGTTTCATCTTCCGCCGGGCTGAGTGGCTCAGACGGTTAAGACGCTGGCCTTCTAACCCCAACTTGGTAGGTTCGATCCTGGCTCAGTCCGGTGGTATTTGAAGGTGCTCAAATACGACAGCCTCGTGTCGGTATTTTACTGGCACGTAAAAGAACTCCTGTGGGACTAAATTCCGACACCTTGGCGTCTCCGAAGACCGTAAAAGTAGTTAGTGGGACGTAAAGCAAATAACATGATTATATTATGTTTAATCTTCCCTTCGTCAAAGCTATTTACGACTAGATTGCACTCACCATAACAACGCTATAATCAAAGCTACACCTCCCCATACGTTGGCGTGTCGCCTTTAATGTCGATAATATTATGAGATTTAATTTCAACCGAAAGCGATATTCTTATCTGTGGGCAAGTCATGCTCAAGCTTAGCCAGATTAAATTAGATTAGATGTGAAATACTCTTCCTTTCTCATTGTAAATATAATATTAGAATAGTTCAGATATTAAGTTATTAGACTAAGTCGAAGCACTAAAAATCACATGTAAACATTTGCGACTGTAATTGGGATTAGAAATCTTGTAGTGCGCAATAAATAAATAAATAAATAAATAAATAAATAAATAAATAAATAAATAAATATTTGAGTAATGTGTACGAAAACAAACAGCTGACTGGCGCTCGGCTCGCTCACCAACTAATTTCATTGCCTGCGACAAGCAAAGAGTTGCATGAAAGATACTTCTATATCCATTTTTAAACCAACATGGAAACTTTGAACGATGTAGTTAAACACCGGCTGAACATTGTTTATGCAATGGAATATCGTGCTCGATTTAGACGTCGTTTAAGTAGACGTTGTCTAGTCACCGATTCTGCAACCGGCCCTATATATCTATTTTCATTAAATTTTCTCAACCATCTTCTAGTGGCTTGGCGTTGATATGGTCTAAGCGACATAAGTCTAAACCCATTAATATCTCTACTATCACAGCCGGTACGGCAAGACTGTGTTAGCCATAAATGATCGAAAATTGTTTCTACAACTTTTGTTGGGTATTTAGTATTTGCCGATAAGACTAGAGATGGTCGATAAATCACAGCCTATTACTTTGTCACCGATATTTTTCTGTCACCGATATATCAGTTACGCTGTCATGGAAGTAGCCTATCTGTGACAAATATAGCTTTAAGTTGTCCTTGGATCACGCTCACATGGCTGTGTTATCTGCTGTAGCTGAAGGTCTGTATCCGTTTTTCATTTATCAGTTACCTGCGGCGATATTATAGGTGTTAAATCATACATTTTATCACAGTGTAATTATGAGCACAGTAGAAAGAATACCTGTCTAGCAGTCAATAACTAGCTCATGCTTCATACGTAGCGCGAATCAAACAGATCAGTCCCCATGTGGCAAATGTGGCATGTTTGATTACATTATATTTTTTCGAGAAGTGCTTGTCCGATTTTCAAAATAATCACGGTGTTGAATTTCTATTGTTTGTAGATTTTAGGCTACGTGTACAAAATAGTGTAGTACCGTTTTAAAAGAAGCGAAGTTAGTACCAACACCCCAGAAAATATTAACGTCATGACACAGAGCTTATTTTAAGTCCGATTATTAGCCCTTTGGTACTATTACTGAAAGTGAAAACAAAATTTCAATATCATTAACCGTTCACGAGTTATTTGAAGTGGACAACTTTGCTGAATAGCAAAGTATATGTGAGGAATCTTTGTATGAAGTTCATAAATGTATTATTTTTAGTCTTTATATGTTTTCTTTTTTTGCTAAGGGCTTTACGTCGCACCGACACAGATAGGTCTTATGGCGACGATGGGATAGGAAAGGCCTAGGAGTTGGAAGGAAGTGGCCGTGGCCTTAATTAAGGTACAGCCCCAGCATTTGCCTGGTGTGAAAATGGGAAACCACGGAAAACCATCTTCAGGGCTGCCGATAGTGGGATTCGAACCTACTATCTCCCGGATGCAAGCTCACATCCGCGCGCCTCTACGCGCACGGCCAACTCGCCCGGTCTTTATATGTTTAAACCTACATTAAGTCATCATCATCATCATCATCACCATCTGTTTACCCTCCAGGTTCGGCTTTTCCCTCGGACTCAGCGAGGGATCCCACCTGTACCGCCTCAAGGGCAGTGTCCTGGAGCTTCAGACTCTTGGTCGGGGGATACAACTGGGGAGAATGACCAGTACCTCGCCCAGGCTGCCTCACCTGCTATGCTGAACAGGGGCCTTGTGGAGGGATGGGAAGATTGGAAGGGATAGCCAAGGAAGAGGGAAGGAAGCGGCCGTGGCCTTAAGTTAGGTACCATCCCGGCATTCGCCTGGAGGAGAAGTGGGAAACCACGGAAAACCACTTCGAGGATGGCTGAGGTAGGAATCGAACCCACCTCTACTCAGTTGACCTCCCGAGGCTGAGTGGACCCCGTTCCAGCCCTCGTACCACTTTTCAAAGTTTCGTGGCAGAGCCGGGAATCGAACCCGGACCTCCGGGGGTGGCAGCTAATCACGCTAACCACTACACCACAGAGGCGGACTAAACCTACATTAAGTACTGTAAATAATTGGTATCCCGGAGACACGACACGCGTAATCACATTCCGCTTGTTAATTTATTGCGCATCACGTTAACGAGCTTTACCCTAGGCATTATTGAAACTTCAAATTTAAATGCGAATATTATTTTTCCCACTTCTAATTATCCGAATATTCCGAAATATACCACCCGACATTGTCATCATTTCAACTAGAAGTGTTTCAATTATATGCTCATGATTCCTGTGAATGAATCACAGATAAAAGTCACAGATATTTTTGAGTCACAGAGATACGCCTGTCACCGATATTCTGAAATATCATTTAAGCTCATCTCTAACCGTGTCACGTGACGATGATCATATGCTCGTGCTTCCTGTGAATAAATCGCAGATACAGATAAAAGTCACAGATATGATTGTGTCACAGATACGCCTGTCACTGATAATCTAGAATATCTGTTAAGCTCGTCTCTAGAAAGGACCACCTAATAACATATATATTTACCTTCCCCTAAGCTACCATTTCAACCAGCGTAAATAAAACTATGTATAGCCTAGATTGTAGTAGCTTCCTCCTCGACTTGACATACCAATTTTCATTACAGTCTGTTCAGCCGTTTTCTCGCGATGCGCGTACAAACATACAGACAGAGATCGTGGAAAATTAAACATTTTCCTTCGTACTGAAGACACGGTCGATGTAGAAATACCATTATTTTTTGTATTTCTGAGCGATGTACAGACAAAACTCTTATTCCACATACAGTGGAACCTCGATGTCCCGAATCACCTCGGGAGCTAAATTTTATTTCGAGTAATCGAAATTTCGAGATATCGATATCGAGAACACCATTTTTGAGGATACATAGCACATAATTGAATCATATGTATATATATGGGGTTATACAATACATTATATTTAACAGTATTTAAAAATATTCAAACAAACCCTATTTTACGCATTACTTTAATTATAACCCTTATTATAGCAACCTTTTTAGAAGACAGGATACAGCAGTAAAACAAGAAAGATACCTCCGTTAACACCTTTGGAAAAAATCCGTTAGTCTCTTCTGTTTGTTACTGTTAACGTTTCCTCCCTTCACGATAAAACTTCTCAAAACCACGCAGCCGAGATTCGTAAATCGAGCTTGCCATTCGCGACTTCGGAGTTTGCTTTCGTACGTGACCTGTAATTAATTCACACCCGAGAAACAGCGAGGCTTCGCCGATTTTACGATCATTAGAAGTTTTAGTTTTTCGGTTCCCGTTATACACTGACTGACAGAGCAAATGCAACACCAAGAAGGAGTGGTTCGAAAGGGATGAAAGTTGGGGAAAAAACAGAGACGGCACGGACGAATAATTGATGTTTATTTCAAACCGATATGCAGGTTACACAATGCGCACGGCATCGACTCAGTAGGATGTAGGACCACCGCGAGCGGCGATGCACGCAGAAACACGTCGAGGTACAGAGTCAATAAGAGTGCGGATGGTGTCCTGAGGGATGGTTCTCCATTCTCTGTCAACCATTTGCCACAGTTGGTCGTCCGTACGAGGCTGGGGCAGAGTTTGCAAACGGCGTCCAATGAGATCCCACACGTGTTCGATTGGTGAGAGATCCGGAGAGTACGCTGGCCACGGAAGCATCTGTACACCTCGTAGAGCCTGTTGGGAGATGCGAGCAGTGTGTGGGCGGGCATTGTCCTGCTGAAACAGAGCATTGGGCAGGCCCTGAAGGTATGGGAGTGCCACCGGCCGCAGCACATGCTGCACGTAGCGGTGGGCATTTAACGTGCCTTGAATACGCACTAGAGGTGACGTGGAATCATACGCAATAGCGCCCCAAACCATGATGCCGCGTTGTCTAGCGGTAGGGCACTCCACAGTTACTGCCGGATTTGACCTTTCTCCACGCCGACGCCACACTCGTCTGCGGTGACTATCACTGACAGAACAGAAGCGTGACTCATCGAAGAACACAACGTTCCGCCATTCCCTCATCCAAGTCGCTCTAGCCCGGCACCATGCCAGGCGTGCACGTCTATGCTGTGGAGTCAATGGTAGTCTTCTGAGCGGACGCCGGGAGTGCAGGCCTCCTTCAACCAATCGACGGGAAATTGTTCTGGTCGATATTGGAACAGCCAGGGTGTCTTGCACATGCTGAAGAATGGCGGTTGACGTGGCGTGCGGGGCTGCCACCGCTTGGCGGCGGATGCGCCGATCCTCGCGTGCTGACGTCAATCGGGCTGCGCCTGGACCCCTCGCACGTGCCACATGTCCCTGCGCCAACCATCTTCGCCACAGGCGCTGCACCGTGGACACATCCCTATGGGTATCGGCTGCGGTTTGACGAAGCGACCAACCTGCCCTTCTCAGCCCGATCACCATACCCCTCGTAAAGTCGTCTGTCTGCTGGAAATGCCTCCGTTGACGGCGGCCTGGCATTCTTAGCTATACACGTGTCCTGTGGCACACGACAACACGTTCTACAATGACTGTCGGCTGAGAAATCACGGTACGAAGTGGGCCATTCGCCAACGCCGTGTCCCATTTATCGTTCGCTACGTGCGTAGCACAGCGGCGTATTTCACATCATGAGCATACCTCAGTGACGTCAGTCTACCCTGCAATTGGCATAAAGTTCTGACCACTCCTTCTTGGTGTTGCATTTGCTCTGTCAGTCAGTGTATTAGCTCCCAGCATCACTGTAAACCTTTCTTTACTTGTCAACTGTTCCTCACAAACCACAATCGCCATATTGCACAGTTAACGTTGCACAAAATTCAGTTACAAAGTATTTTTTGCTTCAAGGGAGGAAATGTTTGGTTCGAGAAATCGAGGAATTCGTGTAACCGAATTTCGAGTATTAGAGAAATATATGCACGTGAAGGTCAGTTATTCTTAGATTAACTAAGCACAAGACTCAGAGGAAGTAGCTAGTGGTTAGTGATTGTCTCCTTAGATGTTTTTCTTGTATATAATATAATTTCGTGTGGCTATTTCTAGGCAGACCCTCCGATGGGCGGCATCTGCCATGTGTAGGTAACTGCGCGTTATTGTGGAGGAGGATAGTGTTATGTGGGGTGTGTGAGTTGCAGCGATGTTGGGGACAGCACAAACACCCAGCCCCCGGGCCATTGGAATTAACCAATGAAGGTTAAAATCCCCGACCCGGCCTGGAATCGAACCCGGGACCCTCTGAACCGAAGGCCAGTACGCTGACCATTCAGCCAACGAGTCGGACGTTTTTCTTGTGATATACGTAGATCTACTATTTGACCTGTGTGTTTTCGTATCTTATATTTTATTCCTTATATCAGCTAATTTATCTACCTCTGCGTGTGTTTTTCAACCAAGAATACTTTTTTCCACAGAATCTTTAATTTCATGGATTTAAAACTATGTTTTTGTTTCAATTAATTGAATAACTTTCATAAGGTCCTGTGTTGGATCTGCTCACAGTTGCCGCATACCGTACCTAATATTTCGATCTAAGACAGCCCCAATACTCTCATCTCACCACTCAAAAGGGTTAAATACCTTAAATACCTTGGAGAAATCGTTCAATCATCAGAACTGGACAGCTGGGCCAACATAGTAGTGCCATCAAACTCCAGAAGGCATACAGACTTGGAATTATTATTATTATTATTATTATTATTATTATTATTATTATTATTATTATTATTATTATTATTATTATTATTATTAATAGGGAGTTTCCGTGAAACAGAGAGAGGTGAAAGAAGGTGTGGGCTTCAATGGGTCTATCTACGATATCAAAAAATTAAATTAAAACTTAATAAAGGTTATATTTCTTTTCAAATCTCAAACTTAACAAGAGTTTTCACTTAGTGAAATAATAAGATACAGGTACAAAGCAATGTAGATATATGAAATTTACAATTTCTGAGCTTCGAGCTCCAAATTACAAGTTTACAACGCCGCAAATGTAGCGTTTAGATCGACAAGGAGAGAAATCTCCCAAGATAGAGCACTTTGCTCCAACCGTTTCAATCTACAGCCTTCCAGAGGCACCCCTCAATGTTACGGCAATCTAGAAAAGAGCTTACATGCTCTCCAGCTTCAACCTAGGAGGCTGTGCTTCCAATTTCTTACAGCCTACTCAAGGCAACATTACACAAAAATCTTACACTTCTGGCCTCTCTAGGCCCAATCTACAATTTACGATATTTGTACACAGGGGTATCTATGACCCAAACTACTGGGCCTTCGTGGAAGGACGAACAGGTTAAATTACTGGCCCAAACTCAAAGTGTATGGAGGCGTACACTTGCGCTCCTTGAAAACCAAGTTTTAAAACCCTACTTGGGCTCGCGGCCCGATGATGCAGAGGCTAATCCCAAGCTACTGAGGTGACTAGAAGGAAGGTTAATTAAGGTTTTACAGGAAGAGAAACCGTTACAAAATCCTACTCACGTCAAGATAAACTGAAGGGGGAATCGTAAGGGCAACTCACTCTCTATCCCCGATTTACAGTTCATAACTTTGTGAAATTTTACATTAGCAGGAAGAAAGTTTACATTTTAGAAAACATATAGTTACATAGTTGAAGATTAGGACCTTCCCCTCGGGCAAGTTTGCAGAGATAGCTGCAGAGATAGAAAACTGGTGGCCATTACCTGGGCTGATGTTCTGCCTGCGGAAGAATGAGGCACCCCGTCTCCTGTCTTAACACACACACTCAGAACTTCGACGATCAATAAGATAAGGTAGCTCGAAAAAGACGCAGCTTATATACCCGAGGGGAGGGTTCGAGAAGGCTCTGGACTAAATTCGGACACACCCTCTCATTTTTATTGGCAGAACAAAAAGTAACAAGACGCCTATAATTGGCTGAAAAATAATTACAGAAAATTTGTGATTGGCCAGACTCGAAGGTGGCGGGAAGAGAAGGAAGTGTTGCAAACCTTGAAATATTAAAATAAATGAAAGTTAATTTAGTTGAGCAAACATATAAAAACAAAACTTCTTTAAATCACTCATTCTTCCATCTTGCACCAGAGTGTATGACCTCAGTTTTTGTAGAGACATCTATGGAGAAAAGTTCAAACTTCTTGATGTACACCAAAACAAAGAAAAAGAAATCCAGTCAGTTTAGGGAACTTTAAAAATAACAAACTTCTCAGTTATTCATTAGTGACATTTTTTGATTAATGTCCCAACTTTTAGGTATTAGCAGTTTCATGTTTTGTTCGATAGATAGAGTTCCTTAAGGTGCTTCTTTTAAATGTGCCGAGTCCCGGTACAATTATTATTATTGTACCGGGAGGTACACCTCTACGCCGCACATTTAAATCTTGAGCCTAAAGGAACCCCTCTACAGGATAAACAGTGAACTTGAAAGCTAGACCTACTTAAACCTTTACTCAGAAGATGGCACTACAGCAATCTGACGTAATTTTGTTATTGTGAAGTTTCATTGTGAAGTTTCCAGAACTGTGTGAATTTCTACTTGTTTTTGTTTTCCGTTCATCAAGAAGTTTGGACATTCTCTCATAGATGTCACTGCTAGAAAACTATGATCATGCACCCAGGTGCGAAGTGAAAGAACTTTTTTGAAGAAGTTTTGTATTCATAAGTTTTTTACTAATTGATGTTCATTTATTTTTGCGTTGGCAATATTTATCTTTTCTTTCCGCCAGTTTTGAATCCAGCCAATACCTAATTTTTGTAATTAATTTCCAACCAATCCTGTATTTCTTCTTCGATTCTGAGGGCCACTTTTAAATTTGACCAATAAAATTCTGTGGGTGTGTCTTGATTATTCATGAAAGGTCTCGAACTTTCCCCGAGGGTTTATAAACTGCGGGTTTTCACACCTCTTGGCCATTTGATCAACATCTAACTTAGTGTGTGTGTCAAGCAGGGGGCGGGAGGTGCCTCTTTCATCAGGCAGCAGTACTCTGACAAGGTATGGCCACTTAACATCTTCAATTTTTGCTAGCTCCGCAGCTTAACCCGAGGGAAAGGTTCGAAATTTTAACTATGTAACTACTTTTAAATGTAAATCTCCTTTCGGCTCATGTAAAAATTTCATAAATCTTTAACTGTAAATCGGAGATAGAGAGTGATGCACCCTCTGGAGCTCCCCTTCATGTTGGTTTGAGATGACTGCGTTTTGTAACTGGTTTTCTTCCTTCCGTAAAGTCTTAATTTTTTTTCTTATACGAGTCACGTCAGTAGTTTGGGAATTGCCCCTGTGTCATCGGCCTGGTGCCCCTTAGGTTTTAAGAAATCTGTTCTAGGAGTACAATTACTCGCCTCCATTCTATTTGTGTGTAGGGCCATTTACTTAACCATTATTCGTGTTCCATGAAGGCCCAGTAGGTTGGGTACAAGATACCCCTGTTTCATTTTTTTTGTAAGTTGTGCCTTGGTGGCAAGTAATTGTAAGTTTTCTGATACTGCCTTGAATAGGCTTGAAAAACTGAGAGCGTGTCAGCTTTTTTCAAGTGTTGTAAACGTGCTTTTGGGAGGCTTGATATTTGAAGTTGGGAGCAAGTGCTCCAGGTGTTAGGGGTTTTCTGCCCTTTGAACAATTTGGGCTCGTCTGTAAAATTTGAGCTGGGAACTCAAATTGTAATACTAGGGGATTGTAGCCCAAGAATGTTAAAGTTCTGGAATCTCGGATCTTTCTAAGTCTTGTTTCTAAATTGGTATATCATTGTTATATCACTAAGTGAAAAGTTGTTAAAGTTTTGTTCTTTTTCGAAAATATAACCTTTGTTAAAATTTTAAATTAACTTTGACTTTGTAGTTTGACCCATTGATCCCGGCACCTTCTTTCACCTCTGCTGGTCCACGGGTAGCCCCGTAACAATTATTATTATTATTATTATTATTATTATTATTATTATTATTATTATTATTATTATTATTATTGTTACAGGGTTACCCGTGGACCAGCAGAGGTGAAAGAAGGTGCTGGGTGGAACAGGTCTCAACTACGAAATTAAAGTTAATTTAAAATTTAACAAAGGTTATATTTTCTTTTCAAGATCAAGAAATAACAAGTATAACAGGTACTCAGTAGCATATCAACAAATTAAGAATGTACAATTGCAATGTGTTAATGGATTTGGGCTTCGAGCCCCCAGACACGCAATCATTGAGCAATGAGCCCAACTTTACCTATGTACAAAGTTCAACAAAGGGGCAGAAAACCCCAATCATGCCAAGGAGCACTAGCTCCCAATTATCCAGTTAAGCCTGCTCGAGGCACACAGAAAATACATTTTTAAGAAAGAGCAACCCGCTCTCAAAGTTCAAGCCAATTCAAAGGCCACACCAAACTCCACCTTCAAGCTGCCCCCCGGGCACACGAGAACAGGGGTAATGATACCCAACAGGTTAATTATATGGCCCAAAATTCCAACTTCACTGGAGGCGTAACTTGCACTCCTAATACACTTTTACCTATTTGGCACTAGGCCGTATACACAAGGGCTAATCCCATACTAAAGAGGTGACTTGTATAAGAAGACTTTATTACCTTTAAAAAAAGAAGAAACGATTGTGAAAACAAAGTCACCTCAGAACAATAGGAGTGGGAGTTCGAGAGGGTTAGCACTCTCTATCCCAATTTATAGTTAAAGAGCCGAAGTTTTACCAAGTGTCTATTACATTTTAAAGATGGGTTACATGGGAAAAGTTTTCGAACCTGCCCCGAGGGTTAAACTGCTGAGCTAGCGAGAAATGAAGTTATGAAACGGCCATTACCTTATGGATGAACTGCTGCCCGAAGAAAGAGGCGCTTCCCGCCCCCTGCTACATAATCACACTAGGAGAGATGTTACTGAAGTGGTCCCGAGACCTAAAAATCAGCAGTTTATATACCCTCGTGGAAAATTCGAGACGTTTCATGAATGATTACAACCCGCCCACAAAATTTTATTGTGTAACAGCAAAAACTAATACACCAGGTGAAGAAGAAACACCTTATTTTTGGTGGAAAATTAATTACAGAAATTCCTCATTGGTCAAATTCAAAACTGGCGTTAAGAGAAGGGTTATACTGCCAACCCAAACAATGACTGAAAGAAATTTAACAAAGAACAAACTTATGAATACCAAATTTTTTCAAAAAAAAGTTCCTTCATTTCGCACTAGGGTGCACAATTGTAGTTCTTACGTTGTGCCATCTAGAAGAGAATGTTCACACTTCTTACTACAGAGCAAACAAATACAAATCGAAACAGGCATAGTTCAGAACACTTCAAAATTTACCGTAGAGACATCTTCTGAGAAACCTTAGAATTAATAATAATAATAATAATAATTATTATTATTATTATTATTATTATTATTATTATTATTATTATTATTATGATTATTATTATCATTATTATTAATAATAATATTATCATTCGCGTTATGCGAAACTGAAACACTTCAAAACCTGAAGCTCTATACGCATCGAAAACAATAACCTTAGTAAGTCAGGCTTAAATGGCAGAAACTGAAGAGCGAAAACGGAAAATTCTCAGGAAAATATAAGGCCCGAGCCAAGAAAATGGAAGCTGAATAAAAAGGAGACCTCTATAGTCTAACACACAGGTTCACTAATATTGTGCCTGAGAGACGTTAGAAATTTTATGGACATATCTACAGAATGGATAACAGACTCTTTTAAGTTTTATGTACTAATAACTAACTCGCGGGGCACCACGACAAACTGGCTAGAAGAAACAAAAGACAAAGCCTTAGAACATTAGTAACAAAGCAGAAATTTGCATCGAACCTAAAAAGAAAACTGAGTATAAGAAGGCGAAAGCACTGCCTTCGCGATGTACAGGCCGTACTGTAGCTGCGATGACGTTACGCAAAGAGGCGAACTGTTTCCTCCGTCCGACCCTTGCAATGTAAGGACATGATACGTCCGTGCCTTGTAGATGCGAAATGTTCACAAATGTTGCATTAAATACAATAGGTGAGATAATTAACACCTGTAATCGTTTCATATCTTGTAAGTTAAGCCTATGTAATTTTAGAAAAAATAGGTTTAAGCACAACGGCTTATGCATAACGATTCTTTTACTCGTCAATGTATCCAACAAAAAATTATGTATTATTAAAAATATGGACACAATGTACGTGCAATATGATTATTATTAATTTATTTATTTATTTATAACTCATCCACATTTGCATACCTTTAAAGGTATTATACATTATTTTTGCAAATACTTACCGCTGCCAAGCTGCCACCCCCGGAGGATGAAATGATGATGAGAACGACACATACACCCAGCCTCCGTGTCAGCGGAATTAACGAATTATGATTAAATTCCTGACCTTGCCGGGAATCGAACCCGGGACCTCTATAACCAAAAGCCATCACGCTAACCATTTAGCCATGGAGCCGAACATAACAATAACAATCGTCATCGAGGACTTCTTGGCTCAAAAAAGAATGTGTGTTCATTCTATCAGTGTGCGACATTGGTCCCGAGCGCGAAAACCATAGACCACGAACCGGAAAAGTGGGTCGATTTCGTCCTGACAGGGACGAAATTCTACAGTCCTAGCCTTTCAGGTAAGCATTTCAGTGTCGAAAACATGCTACAATTTTAGGTAAATAAAATATAATAAAGTATGACAAAATATTCTTCTTTTCTTCCTAAAAATTACAATACTTTTCTTAATAATCGTTATCCGCTCGATTTGATTAACAGTTTGCCTTTTCTACCACTACGAGCGCTAATGTGAGTCAATGCAGAGTTTCACTTAAGCCCTTATAACTACATTCGGTGTGGATATTTTTCAAAAATCAAAAGAGGCTGAGGTTATTGAACCAAGGAACACATTACAGAAAGAATCACGTAAATAAGTTAATTTGGCTAGGATTTGAATTAAAAAGAAAATGAGTAAAGAAACAAGCGATTTAAGGCTGTTTTTCCGGAACTGCATTTAGGCCGGAAGCGATTTTTTAAATGTTTGTTTGATAGAGCTATCTAAAACTCACAATTTGAAACCTTTTCAGGCCCTTCAGCCTTTCAACTTTCGGCACAATTGAGGAAACTGCTTAATTTTACGTTTTCCGTAGTGTAGGCTCCGTGCGTATAGCAATGTGCTGTTGCTGGTGGATACTACTAGAACTACTTAGAGCAGGGCCTCTAAAACGCTCAAAATCTCACGCGAGCTAATCGAGGCGCAAGAGCTCCGTGCGTATAGCAATGTGCTGTTGCTGGTGGATACTACTAGAACTACTTAGAGCAGGGCCTCTCGAACATCCAAAATCTCACGCGAGCTAATCGAGGCTCAAGAGCTCCGTGCACTGTGCATCGGTCCCGCTTGGCTCGGATCGGACCAATGCTTCGTCTCTAGGCTACTCGGCTAAGCTCGGCTCTACTCGGCTCAACTCAGCTTGGATATGGAGCGCTACGGAGCAAGTGTGGAAGAGGAAAACAGGGGGAGCGAGCGACATAGGCGTGAGGAAAGAGAGAGAGAGCGCTATTGCTCCAAATCGAGGAGTGAGAGGTCTGCACTCTGGTCAACCAAGCCAAGTCGTCTTTTGCACCGTGCACAGTGCATGCACCCTGAGAGGCCCTGACTTAGAGGCATGTTCATCAACAATTGATCGTAAGGAGCGGGACTACGTGCGATGTTTCCATGCATTTATTCGATCATTTTATAGTGATGTCTTTAGATTATTATTTTTAAGGCCATAACGTTCCAACACACCGGGTGAGTTAGCCGTGCGGTAAGGGCCGCGCAGCTGTGAGCTTGCATTCGGGATATAGTGGATTCGAACCCCATTTTCGGCAGCCTTGAGCATGGTTTTCCGTGGTTTCCCATTTTTAGACCAGGCAAATGCTGGGGCTGTACCTTAAGGACACGGCCGCTTCCTTCCCACTCCCAGGTCTTTCCCCATAAGACCTATCTAGGTCGGTGCGACGTAAAGCAAATTGTAAAAAAAAATATATATGTTCTGATAGAACTATGTGCTTACTGCTGGGTGCATTAATAGATACTGTAATACAGACCTTTCTTTCACGACCTAGCGAAATCAACGACATCATTCAGCAAATTGATTTCAAAAGACGGCAGCTTAGCAGTAAATCGCATCGCAAGAAGTAACTCAGTTTCAGTATCTTAATTAATACAAAATAACTCAATACGAAACTTATTTTAATTTATTTACAAATAGGTTAACAATTACAAATTATTATACTAATGTTATATTTGCAAAGTAAGCTGCAGTAGGCCATCTTTTTTAAATCATGCTGTTGACACACTATTGTAGTCTATAACTACTGTAGTTTTAATTATAGGCAGCACAATAATAATAATAATAATAATAATAATAATAATAATAATAATAATAATAATAATTGTTCCGAGGTATCTGTGGAACAGCAGAGGTGAAAGAAGGTGCGGGCTGGAATGGGTCTAACTACAAGTTCGAAAGATGAATTAAAATTTCAACAAAGTTTATATTTTCTAAACTTAACAATGGTAACATATAATTTGAAAACTTAACAAGCCAACAACAAGCCAAAATCAGATACAAAGAAATTACAAGTGTTAGGGGATAATTACAAGGTCTGGAGCCCCACAATCACAATCCTTGAGCTATTAGCCCAACTTTACCAAGGTACAAAATTGAACAAAGGGGCAGAAAACCCCATCATGCCAAGGAGCACTTGCTCCAAATTACAATGTTAAGCCTCCTAGAGGCACACAGAAATCAAATTTAGGAAAGAGCAGACCCGCTCTCAAAGTTCAAGCCTATCAAAGGCCGCAACGAATTTCACTTCTATCTGCCCTCAAGGCACACAAAGAAACAGGGGTATTTAATACCCAACCTACAGGGCCTTCGCAATGAAAATAAAAGAACAGGTTAAGTTACTGGCCCGAAGTACAGAGAGGACTGGTGGCGAGAACTTGCACTCCAAATACACTTTTAAAACCTAAGTGGCTCTAGGCCGATACACAGGGGCTAGTCCCAAGCTAGGGAGGTGACCCGTATAAGAAAACTTTAATACATTAAGGAAGAACAGAAACGGTAATAAAAACGTGGTCACCTCAATTTCAAAATGAAGGGGTGTTCGAGAGGGTAAAGCACTCTCTATCCCCGCTTTACAGTGAAAGAGATTTGTAGTTTTCACATAGACAGAAGAGGAATCTACATTTTAAAGTGGTAGGTCACATATTAAAGGTTTCGAATCCTCCCCGAGAGTTAAACTGCTGAGCTAGCAAGAAATAAAGATGCTAAAAGGCCATTACCTTGTTGAAGATCTGCTGTCTGAAGAACGAGGCACTTCCCGCCCCCTGCTACATATTCACACACTGAGTTAGATATTATACTAGTGGCGAGGAGACAGGAAAATCAGCAGTTTTTATACCCTCGTGGAAAATTCGAGACCTTTCAAGAATGAGTAGACACACCCCCTCAACTTTATTGGATAGCTTAGAGCTACATATCCATATCGAAAAAGACATACATGATTGGCTGAAAATTTATTAAAGAAATTTGGGATTGGCTAAGTTCAAAACTGGCGGAAGGAAGGATTAATATTGCCAACCCAAAAAATAAAAGAACAAAATTTAGTAAAGACAACAACTTTTGAATACAAAATTTCTTCAAGAAAGTTCATTCCTTCGCACCAGAGTGCGTAATCATAGTTTTTAGTAGAGACATCTGTTAGAGAATGTCCACACTTCTTGATCAATTACAAACAAAAACACATCAAAATTCACACAGAGCCATCTTCGGAGAAACTGTTGAGTTAATACAGTTTTTTTAAAGTTCAGGCTTTCTCCTGTAGAGGAGTTTCAATTGGCGCAATATTTGAACTAGCGGCGTGGAGGTGTACCGCCCGGTACAATAATAATAATAATAATAATAATAATAATAATAATAATAATAATAATAATAATAATAATAATAATAATAATAATAATAATAATAATAATAATAATAATAAATTTCAATACAGGGAAACGTGTGAAATTGTATAGTATTCAGTCACGACCTCACGTAGTATATAG
Organism: Anabrus simplex; assembly: GCF_040414725.1. Lineage (NCBI taxonomy): Eukaryota > Metazoa > Arthropoda > Insecta > Orthoptera > Tettigoniidae > Anabrus > Anabrus simplex. The sequence continues at coordinate 488,887,632 of NC_090267.1, forward strand.
AAATAGGCTTACATTACTCCAATAGCTCACCGAAATACCGTATTTTACAAATACGTTCTCATACGAAATGCTTGTCCTCGTCCCGAGGTTGTGCAACTCTTTTCAAGCACACCCCTATTTTACAGCGGAAATTTGAGCTGCATGTAGCGTGTTAATCACATAACAGCCCTAATGCCAATCTTACATTTCTGGCAGTATCGGGAATCAAATCGGGGACCCGATGACGGCAGCTTATAGCACAAACCATTACACTGCGTAGGTGGATTTGATCAATTGTACTATAAATACAGAAATATAATGTAAATAATCACTCATTGGCAACGTTATGTGATTCTAATTTTTTCTTCTCATGTGAAGTTTTTATAATGTACATCTTTCTTTCTTTCTTTCTTTCTTTCTTTCTTTATCTGTTTACCCTCCAGGGTTGGTTTTTCCCTCGGACTCAGCGAGGGATCCCACCTCTACCGCCTCAAGGGCAGGGTCCTGGAGCGAGAGACATTGGGTCGGGGATACAACTGGGGAGGATGGCCAGTACCTCGCCCAGGCGGCCTCAACTGCTATGCTGAACAGGGGCCATGCGGGAGGATGGGAAGATTGGAAGGGATAGACAGGAAAGAGGGAAGGAAGCGGCCGTGGCCTTAAGTTAGGCACCATCCCGGCATTTGTCTGGAGGAGAAGTGGGAAACCATGGAAAACCACTTCCAAGATGGCTGAGGTGGGAATCGAACCCACCTCTATTCATTTGACCTCCCGAGGCAGAATGGACCCCGTTCCAGCCCTCGTACCACTTTTTAAATTTCGTGGCAGAGCCGGGAATCGAACCCGGCCCTCCTGGGGTGGCAGCTAATCACACTAACCACTACACCACAGAGGCGGGCTGATAATGTACATGCGACTTCAAAATCAGGAATATCAATTGGTTCAACATGAAGCCTCTGCCTTATGATTCGATTTTTTTTTTTTTTTTTTTTTTTTCCTAATCTGTTCCCCTTGTTAAATTTATCTTCTCTCGCATTTCAGATGCGAAGGCAATACCATTCACAGGGTTGATTAGTTCTAAGTGAACTGCATAAACTACAGCTGAGATATGCTTACATTTCTCTGATGGAGAGCATTCACGGGAACAGCATTATTAACCCACGGATTAGAAATAGGCCAATACTACTTTTTCTGAAGACAGCATTGTTGAATGTGTGCAAGAACTTTAATATATCACCACTACAGGCACATAAATCAGTACCTTGCCTCTATCCTGAAATGGCAGGGTATCCAGTGAACCGATGTTTCTCGTATCACATTAGCAATTACTTCCTGCGAACTGTTCTTTTTTTTTTTTTTTTTTTTTGTTAATATGACCACTTTCTGCAAGATTGGAAGCATTAGGCCGATAACTGTCACTCAGAAGTCCACTGAAAGGCGGCTACACTGTTCGATTTAACTGCACCAACCGAACTGCGGAGATTTATCTCACGTGTGGATGGTAAATCGTTGCAGTTATTTCTGCTTGCACAGTTCATCAGAGCAAGTTCATTTTTCTAACCAATAAAACTGTGTCGATTGCGTTTGCACAGTTTTATCGCAACGTCAGGACCGTGGCAACTGCCGAAGTGCCGATTGCTAAGTTCAAGTGAGTCACTCGCTAATAAGATATTGCGCGCTACTGCAAGTTATCACAAAATGTCTCTGGAAGACCAAAGTGGATATCGTGAGCATTTAGAAGCTTTTATTGAATGCTATAGAAATGAATTTTGTCTCTGGCAGACGAAGTCTGAAGATTATCACAATCGGAACAGAAAAGACGCCGCTTACAGTAAGTTGATTGAAAAATACAAATTAATTGACTGGAGAGCTAACAGAGACGTAGTTGTAAAAAGATTAATAATCTTAAGAGTTCTTACAAAAAGGAGTTAAACAAAGTTAAACAATTTAAAATAACGGGGTCAGGCACTGACGAGGTATACACTCCGCGTTTGTGGTACTTTCATCTATCGGACTTCTTATATGAACAACACATACTACATGTAACGCTAAGAATAGTTTTCTCGTAAAATCGACGTTAAGGCGGCTACTCACGTTACTGTATAACTGTGCGAAACTGATAACTGGAATGTATTATCTGCAGCTGTCTTGGAATCTTTTCCCCGAAATATAAGATGCTTTAAGAAAATTCTGTAATATCCTGTAAATTTCCATATGACAGTTTTATTTCCAATGTTACGCCCTGCCGGGAATTGAACCCGGGACCCCCCTGACCAAAGGCCAGCACGCTAGCCATGGAACCGGATCAAACAGGTCTAACGTGCTGTTATTCTGTGGTACGTAGCCTAACTCATTTAATAAATTTACGTGCGAATATTGCTTTCTCTGTAGTAGCCAGTCTTTAGACCACAGACTGCGTGTCTTCCTTTGCTCACACGCATGGGCCCAACACCGCTAGTACGTCGATGACATGTTGCTTTGGTAAATGTCTGATGAGTACTGTCGATCGACGCAGTTATCTGTACCGTGTGGAGGCTATAGGGCTTTCAGTTTTACTGCGCTGTTCATCGTTGCAGTTAAATCGCACACTTATACCGTAACGTGTGTAGCAGCCTTACACTGTTATTATTAGCCGGCCATTGCAACACGCGGGGAGATTACAGCAGATATTCGCACGGTGACACGTTAACTTACAATGTTCGCCACTCGCAGCGCAGCGGTGCATTTCTCTCGTTAACGCACGGAGCCCATGGGGCCTCTACTTCGTCTGTTAAGAAAATATTGTCAACATTAAAAAGGAGGTGTGAAGCCTATAATAGTGACGTTCATTCCATCAGTGTGCGACATCGGTCCCGAGCACGAAAACTAGACCATGAACCGGAAAAGCGGGTCGCTTTCATCCGGACAGGGACAAAAAATAAAATAACTCTTTACTCCTTTAATGTAAGGACCTTGTTTGAACTGCGTCTAGTGATATCAAGGGGGAAGCCCTTGAGTGCGATGTAGTTGACCAGACTGAATAGGCAACGTATGTTGATACCACATTGCTGCGCGCTACTTGATACCAGCCCGAAGGGGGGAGGGGGGGACAAAAAATGTGGCTCAGAACCACGTGCAGACAGACCGGCTGGCCGAGACTCCCTTCACATGAGGGTCTTCTTCGGCAAGGCCTTTCATTAACAAAGAACAACCACTCCTCCAACTTTAAATCCCTAATTGGTCTCCATATCAAGAAAATAACATTCTACTTTTCCTCCTCGTTCCAAATCTCTATTGTTGTTGTTCGTTCGTTCGTTCATTTTAGAAGCCTGGGTCAATTTTTTTTTATCAGTTCTATGTTCTTATGTGTAGGTACTGTACAACAGTCTCTTATTGTGAAATCTGTAATTATAATTCTTAACCTACTTAATCTACCAGAAAGCAGAGACATGGTGAATTGAGAAAGAGAGAATAGGTGGGAGGTGATGGAGGCTTCGTTTTTGCTGAAATATTTATTTATTTATTTATTTATTTATTTATTTATTTATTTATTTATTTATTTATTTATTTATTTATTTATTTATTTATTTATTTATTTATTTATTTATTTATTTATTGGCGACAAAATCTTCCATGAACCCAATGGCGCCCATAGGATAGTTTGTAGGGGGGCCTAGACCTGGGGGTATGTAGTGATTTTAATATTTTAGAAGATGAATGGCGAATTGTATTCCACGCTAGAATACCGCCCACGGTATCCCGTACCACTTCTACGTAATACCGACTTTAAAATCATTTTCTTGAAAGAAAAACGCCTGACTATATTAGATTTATTCTTTTCCCTGAGAGCTGGGGGCGGGGCGTCCCCCCTTGCCCCCGGGTATGGGCGCCCTTGCATGAACCTATGACTCGTAGTAGGCGCAGTACCGTAAAGTACCGGTCAAAAGTTTAGGACCACCTTAAAAACTCACAAAGTTCCATCTAGAACCTAAAATTGTACTACTAGTCCTCTGAATTTTTTTTTCGGAGCTCTCACATCTAATACTATATACGTCGCCTGATTTAAGTGATTTACGCCAAGTATTGTTTAAGTTATACATTCTTAACTGTTAGAAGGTCACGTCAGAAAGTCAGCAATTTTGGAAATATTATGTACTATAATACTCTAATTGGTTTCAAGTATCACCATCAAACTTCTTTTTATAGACTTAGCAATAGTTGGGGGTCATTTGTGTATAAATATAAAAATTCCGAAAAAATGCGCCACCGGTTTTTGTGCGTTTAATTTTTTCAACCAGAGTTTAATGGTCAATTTTTCCTTGTTCTTGTCATGGTTCTCAGTGTGAGCTATCGGCATCAGAAATGTGTTCTTGGATGTCATCTGCAGAGTGCAAATGAAACTATCAGGGGAAATAAATTTGACGCCGATAGCTCGTCCTGAGACCTTGGACCATACATGAAAAATCAGATCAACCATTTTGGCCCTGGTTTGAAAAAAAAAAAAAACACGCAAGAAAACAGTGCTGTATATTTTCGGAATTTTTATATTTATACTAAAATGGCCCCCACCTATTGCTAAGTCTACAAAAGAAGCATGGTAGTGATATTTGCAACCAATTAGAGTATCGTTCGTTCGTTCGTTCGTAATCTGTTTACCCTCCAGGGTCGGTTTTTCCCTCGGACTCAGCGAGGGATCCCACTTCTGCCACCTCAAGGGCAGTGTCCTGGAGCTTCAGACTCTGGGTCGGGGGATACAACTGGGGAGGATGACCAGTACCTCGCCCATAGCGGCCCCACCTGCTATGCTGAACAGGGACCTTGGTGCGGGGATGGGAAATTTGGAAGAGAGAGACAAGGAAGAGGGAAGAAAGCGGCCGTGGCCTTAAGTTAGGTACCATTTCGGCATTTGCCTGGAGGAGAAGTGGGAAACCACGGAAAACCACTTTCAGGATGGCTGAGGAGGGAATCGAAACCCCCTCTACTCAGTTGACCTCCCAAGGCTGAGTCGACCCCGTTCCAGCCCTCGTACCACTTTCCAAATTTCGTGGCAGAGCCGAGAATCGAACCCGGGCCTCCGGGGGTGGCAGCTAATCACGCTAACCTCTACGCCACAGAGGCTGACATTAGAGTATACAGTACATTATATTACCAAAATTTTGGTTTTTTGGTGTGAGCTTCCAAGAGTTAAGCCTTTGCTGGCAGGACCTAGTGTTTACAGTGCACTATGTCCTCTGGTATGGGCTAGAACAAATTTGTTACTTTCATAGATCTGTTTCTGTCTTATCCTTGGCCTTGACAATATGAAAGTGACTGAGGTATGAGTGATGCTAGTAATGCCAATCCTTATACAGCCAGTCCCTGCTGTGAATGGTGTGAAAATGTTGCTCATAGGGTCGGTTGGTGTATGCATTTCAGTGGGCTTGGCAGACTGATATGTAATAGTAACTCTGGCTCGGTGAGGAAAGCAACGTGAAACTACCTCACTCCTCATTTTCCTAGTACGCCTCTTCAGTGATGCCTAAGCCATCTAAGACAGCTGATGGCAGAGCTGTTGAGGATCCCACCAGCGGAATCGCTGACGGACTGAACATACATTCCAAGAGTTAAAATTTATAACTTCTACGATATTTGGACTAACTCAATGAATTTAGGCGACATGTATCCTGTTAGATGTGAGAGCTCAGAAAAAAAATTACAGAGGTATAATGGCACAATTTTAGGTTCTACTGTGGGTGACATTTCATTATTTCTTTATGTGGTCTTGAACTTTTCTCCTGTACTGTACATACTTACCCCCTAAAGTCAGAAAAAATGAACAAATTAGTTCATTTACTCCCTCTTCTGAAGTTGATCTATCACTATGTTTATCCTATTGTATGTTTTTTCATGTTCCTCTTTCTCTCTCTCTCTCTCTCTCTCTCTGTAAAACTTAACTTTTAATAATAATAATAATAATTATAATAATAATAATAATAAAAGCAAAAAGCGATTCTAAAATAAGCCGAAGTTGAAAACTGGCAAGAAGTGGACTGATGAAGGCTCACAGAAAGCGAATGCGGGAATCCAGGGAAAGAATCAAAGCTGAAGGATGCAAACGGTTGAAATAACACGGTCCACAGCCGGCCGAAACGAAACGGAACAGAATATCATAATAATGAAGTCCGCCTCTGTGGTGTAGTGGTTAGTGTGATCAGCTGCCACGAGGTGGTACGAGCTACGAGGATTGCAAACGGGGTCCACTCAGCCTCGTGAGGTCAACTGAGTAGAGGGGGGTTCGATTCCCACCTCAGCCATCCTCGAAGTGGTTTACCGCGGTTTTCCACTTCCTCCCCAAGCAAATGCCGGGATGGTACCTAATTTACGGCCGCGTCCTTCCCTCTTCCTTGTCCATCCCTTCCATTCTTTCCATCCCCCTCACAAGGCACCTGTTCAGCATAGCAGGTGAGGCAGCCTGAGCGAGGACCTGGTCCTTCTTCCCAGTTGTGTCTCCCCGATCCAAAGTCTCACACTCCTGGACACTGCCCTTGAGGCAGTAGGGGTGGAATCTCTCGCTGAGTCCCGCACGGTAAACGGATTAAGAAATAAATATTTTTTTTATGTATTCATGACACACCATCAATAATTTTCATGATATTTTAATACCGTTCTTATAGTTTTTAAGATGTCTTTGTCAATGGTTCAAACAGCTGAGGATGCCCAATGAGGGGTGAAATGTATGGGAAGAAAAACTTCCACATGACTGAATTCAACATTCAATTGTATTGAAAGGTGGAACTGTAATTCAAATTGTCTTAAGAGTTAGCTTTTCAGTTTTGTACAGTAGATGAGTAAATAAATCAATTTTTTTTTTTTTTTTTTTTTTTTTTTTTCAGACAAACTTTATCGTAATTCACTTTCAAGGAACGAATGTACAGGGAGCTATAGGCCGAGTCAAATGTCCCCTGACGATTTTGGTGCAAGGAGCATCGAACAAGCAAACAAACCACCATGCCGGAGATGAAGGTCGTGTCCTTGACCCTGATTATAATCGTAAGTTATGTTAGATTATCCGTTATCAAAGTATACGAACACAAGGAAAGGTCAGGAAATAAACTTTGACTCCAAAGTGATTGTGCTTGACACTATATTATGGACTTTAAAGCTTTGTTTTATCCGTTAAAGGAATTTTTCTTTCTACTGAGTGGAATTATGTTTTCCTTGTTTACATCTCAGTATCTATTGTACCCATTGTTGGCGGGACACTCACTTAGCGCATTATTAGATTATTGTCCACCCATCGACTTGTTCCTGACATTCTGAGGTACGTAGATGAGCATGCGGCTGCCAGGGACTTCTCGTGACGTAGGCCACCCACTGTCCCCCTCTCTGTGGCAGCTTCATTTTCTTTGTATTATTGTTGTTCTTGATTTTATCTCTTCCTTCTGGTATAAAAACCAAGTGCCAGGTTAATATTGAACAGGTAGTCTATAGACAGATGTACAAAACCTTTTAACGTTGCCAAGATTATTTCTATAAGAACTACAACCTGTATCTGAAAAGTTCGGTGAATGGTCTCATGAAATAAAGACAACGTAAGTTACACACAAAACTCCTTTACTGGCCTTCAAAGGAATCTTCGTTAGCTACAATACACTTTTGACATCGACTGTAAAGCTGCTGGAAGCTGGCACAAACGCTTCTTTTAGAATCACGCGGACAACCCTTGTCACGCGTTGTTGGATAACAGCTACACTGTTGAACCGGTGGCCTTTCAGGGCTAATTTAAGACGGGGGAACAAAAAAAATCTGCCGGCGCCAAATCCGGAGAATATGGAGGGTGTGGAAGAACAGTCACCTGACGTTCAGCGAGAAACTGGGTCACGCGCATCACGGTTTGCGGATGGGCATTGTCGTGGAGGAGCTTCCACTGTCCACTCCGGTACAGTTCAGGCCGAACCCATCTGATGAGTTGCAGTAGCTGTTTCAAAA